>NW_027397065.1:63121171-63290200 GCF_003265705.2 Callorhinus ursinus | reverse complement strand
TGTTGATGGACATCTTGGCTCTTTCCATAGTTTGGCTATTGTGGACATTGCTGCTATAAACATCGGGGTGCACGTACCCCTTCCGATCACTACAAATGTAGTGGTATTTGGGGTAAATACCCAGTAGTGCAATTGCTGGATTATACGGTAGCTCTATTTTCAACTTTTTGAGGAACCTCCATACTGTGTTCCAGAATGGCTGCACCAGCCTGCATTCCCACCAACAGTGTAGGAGGGTTCCCCTTTCTCCACATCCCTGCCAACATCTGTCGTTTCCTGACTTGTTAATTTTAACCATTCTGACTGGTTGAGGTGGTAACTCATTGAGGTTTTGATTTGGATTTCTGTAATGCCGAGTGATGTTGAGCACTTTTTCACGTGTCTGTTGGCCATTTGGATGTCTTCTTTTGCAGAAATGTGTGTTCATATCTTCTGCCCATTTCTTGATTGGATTATTTGTTCTTTGGGTATTCAGTTTGATAAGTTCTTTATAGATTTTGGATACTAGCCCTTTATCTGATGTGTCATTTGCAAATATCTTCTCTCATTCTGTCGGTTGTCTTTTGGTTTTGTTGACTGTTTCCATTGCTGTGCAAAAGCTTTTTATCTTGATGAAATCCCAATAGTTCATTTTTGGCCTTGCTTCCCTTGCCTTGGCGATGTGTCTAGGAAGAAGTTGCTGCGGCTGAGGTCGAAGAGGTTGCTGCCTATGTTCTCCTCTAGGATTTTGATGGACTCCTGTCTCACATTTAGGTCTTTCATCCATTTTGAGTCTATTTTTGTGTGTGCTGTAGGGAAATGATCCAGTTTCATTCTTCTGCATGTGGCTGTCCAATTTTCCCAACACCATTTGTGGCAGAGACTGTCTTTTTTCCATTGGACATTCTTTCCTGCTTTGTCAAAGATTAGTTGACCATAGAGTTGAGGGTCCATTTCTGGGCTCTCTATTCAGTTTCACTGATCTATGTGTCTGTTTTTGCGCCAGTACCATACTGTCTTGATGATGACAGCTTTGTAATAGAGCTGGAAGTCCGGAATTGTGATGCCGCCAGCTTTGCTTTTCTTTTTCAATATTCCTCTGGCTATTCGGGGTCTCTTCTGGTTCCATACAAATTTTAGGATTATTTGTTCCATTTCTTTGAAAAAGGAGGATGGTATTTTGATGAGGATTGCATTGAATGTATAGATTGCTCTAGGTAGCACTGACATCTTCACAATGTTTGTTCTTCCAATCCATGAGCATGGAATGTTTTTCCATTTCTTTGTGTCTTCCTGTATTTCTTTCATGAGTATTCTAGAGTTTTCTGAGTACAGATTCTTTGCTTCTTTGGTTAGATTTATTCCTAGGTATCTTATGGTTTTGGGTGCAATGGTAAATGGGATCAACTCCTTAATTTCTCTTTCTTCTGTCTTGTTGTTGGTGTATAGGAATGCCACTGATTTCTGTGCATTGATTTTATATCCTGCCACTTTACTGAATTCCTGTATGAGTTCTAGCAGTTTTAGGGTGGAGTCTTTTGGGTTTTCCACATAAAGTATCATATCGTCTGCAAAGAATGAGAGTTTGACTTCTTCTTTGCTGATTTGGATGCCTTTGATTTCTTTTTGTTGTCTGATTGCTGAAACTAGGACTTCTAGTACTATGTTGAATAGCAGTGGTGATAGAGGACATCCCTGCCATGTTCCTGACCTTAGGGAAAAAGCTCTCAGTTTTTCCCCATGGAGAATGATATTTGCTGTGGGTTTTTCATAGATGGCTTTTATGATATTGAGGTGTGTACCCTCTATCCCTATACTGTGAAGAGTTTTAATCAAGAAAGGATGCTGTACTTTGTCAAATGCTTTTTCTGTACCTATTGAGAGGATCATATGGTTCTTGCTCTTTCTTTTATTAACGTATTGTATCACATTGATTTGTATGCAGATGTTGAACCAACCTTGCAGTCCAGGAATAAATCCCAGTTGGTTGTGGTGAAGAATCCTTTTAATGTCCTGTTGGATCCTATTGGCTAGTATTTTGGTGAGAATTTTGCATCCATGTTCATCAGGGATATTTGTCTGTAATTCTCCTTTTTGATGGGGTCTTTGTCTGATTTTGGGATCAAGGCAATGCTGGCCTCATAAAACGAGTTTGGAAGTTTTCCTTCCATTTCTGTTTTTTGGAACAGTTTCAGAAGAATCTTTAAATGTTTGGTAGAATTCCTCTGGGAAGCCATCTGGCCCTGGGTTCTTGTTTGTTGGGAGATTTTTGATTATTGCTTCAATTTCCTTAGTGGTTTTGGATCTGTTCAGGTTTTTTATTTCTTCCTGGTTCAGTTTTGGTAGTTTATACATCTCTAGGAATGCATCCATTTCTTCCAGATTATCTAATTTGCTGGCATATAGTTGCTCATGATATATTCTTACAATTGTTTGTATTTCTTGGTGTTGGTTGTGATCTCTCCTCTTTCATTCATGATTTTTTTATTTGGGTCCTTTCTCTTTTCTTTTTGGTAAGTGTGACCAGGGGTTTATCAATCTTGTTAATTGTTTCAAAGAACCAGCTCCTAGTTTCATTGATCTGTTCTACTGTTCTTTGGGTTTTTATTTCATTGATTTCTGCTCTGATTTTTATGATTTATCTTCTCCTGCTGGGTTTAGGCTTTATTTGCTGTTCTTTCTCCAGCTCCTTTAGGTGTAGGGTTAGGTTTTATATTTGAGACCTTTCTTGTTTCTTGAGAAAGGCTTGTATTGCTATATACTTTCCTCTTAGGACCACTTTGCTGCATCCCAAAGATTTTGAACAGTTGTGTTTTCATTTTCATTGGTTTCCATGAATTTTTTTTAATTCTTCTAAATTTCCTCGTTGACCCATTCATTCTTTAGTAGGATGCTCTTTAGCCTCCATGTATTTGAGTTCTTTCCGACTTTCCCCTTGTGATTGAGTTCTGGTTTCAAAGCATTGTGGTCGAAAATTTGCAGGGATGATCCCAGTCTTTTGGTACCAGTTGAGACCTGATTTGTGACTAGGATGTGATCTATTCTGGAGAATGTTCCATGGGCACTAGAGAAGAATGTGTATTCTGTTGCTTTGGGATGGAATGTTCTGAATATATCTTTGAAGTCCATTTGGTCCAGTGTGTCATTTAAAGTCTTTATTTCCTTGTTGATCTTTTGCTTAGATGATCTGTCCCTCTCAGTGAGGGGGATGTTAAAGTCTCCCACTATTATTGTATTGTTGTCAATTGTGTTTCTTTGATTTGTTATTAACTGGCTTATATAGTTTGCTGCTCCCATGTTAGGGGCATAGATATTTACAATTGTTAGATCTTTTTGTTGGATAGACCCTTTAAATATGATGTAGTGTCCTTCCTCATCTCTTTGGTTTAAAATCTAATTTGTCTGATATAAGGATTGCTCCCCAGCTTTCTTTTGGTGTCCATTAGCATGGTAAATGGGTTTTCCACCCCCTCACTTTCAATCTAGAGGTGTCTTTGGGTCTAAAATGAGTCTCTTGCAGACAGCATATTGATGGGTCTTGTTTTTTTTATCCAATCTGATACCCTCTGTCTTTTGATTTGGGCATTTAGCCCATTTACATTCAGGGTAACTATTGAAAGATATGAATTTAGTTCCATTGTGTTGCCTCTAAGGTGACTGTTACTGTATATTTTCTCTGTTCCTTTCTGGTCTATGTTACTTTTAGGCTCTCTCTTTGCTTAGAGGACCCCTTTCAATATTTCTTGTAGGGCTGGTTTCGTGTTTGCAAATTCTTTTAGTTTTTGTTTGTCCTGGAAGCTTTTTATCTCTCCTTCTATTTTCAGTGACAGCCTAGCTGGATATAGTATTCTTGGCTGCATATTTTTCTCATTTAGTGCTCTGAAGATATCATGCCAGTCCTTTCTGGCCTGCCAGGTCTCTGGGGATAGGTCTGTTGCCAATCTAATGTTTCTACCATTGTAGATTACAGACCTCTTGTCCTGAGCTGCTTTCAGGATTTTCTGTTTGTCTCTGAGACTCGTAAGTTTTACTATTAGATGTCAGGGTGTTGACCTATTTTTATTGATTTTGAGGGGTGTTCTCTGTGCCTCCTGGATTTTGATGCCTGTTTCCTTCCCCAAATTAGGGAAGTTCTCTACTATAATTTGCTCCAATATACCTTCTGCCCCTCTCTCTCTTTCTTCTTCTGGGATCCGAATTATTCTAATATTGTTTCATCTTATGGTATCACTTATCTCTCGAATTCTGCCCTCGTGATCCAGTAGCTGTTTTTCTCTCTTTTTCTCAGCTTCTTTATTCTCCATCATTGGTCTTCTATATCACTAAATCTCTCTTCTGCCTCTTTTATCCTAGCAGTTACAGCCTCCATTTTTGATTGCACCTCATTAATAGCCTTTTTGATTTCGATTTGGTTAGATTTTAGTTCTTTTATTTGTCCAGAAAGTGTTTCTCTAGTATCTTCCATAGTTTTTTCAAGCCCAGCTATATCTTTCTAATCGTCATTCTGAACTCTAGTTCCGACATCTTACTAATGTCCATATTGATTAGGTCCCTCGCAGTCGGTACTGCCTTTTGTTCTTTTTTTGAGCTGAGTTTTTTCTGTCTTGTCATTTTGTCCAGAGCAGAATAGATAAAGGAGAGTACAAAATGGTAACTGGGTAACAACAACCCCAGAAAAATATACACTAAATAAATCAGAAGAGATCTGAAATCGGGGGAAAAGAAAGGGAAAGAAAGAAAAAAGAAAAAAAAGAGAAAAAAAGAAAAACAAACAAAAAAAGAATATGATCAAATATGAACAGCCTGGTGAATAAATCAGTGCAACACACTAGATTTTGGGCATATTTTGGTCTGTTAGAAGAAACTGCCTCCCAAAATTCTAAAGAAAGAAAAACTTATATATGTACAAAAATGAGGGTAAATATGATGAAGGGATAGAATACGACTGTAAAGATGAACATTATAAAAGATTTTATAAAAGGAATTGATAAGATAAGAAGTTGGTTGAAAAAAGAAAGAAGAGAAATTTTAAAAAAAAGATGGAGAAAATGTGATGAGGCAGGAGACTAGTACAAAGCCATACACTAGAGATTTAGGGTATATTTTGGTTTGTTAGAAGAAACTGTATCCCAAAATTTTATAGAGAGACAACTTATATATATACCAAAAATAAGGTTAACTACTATGAAGGGATAGAATATGCCTCTAAAAATGAAAAATAAAAAAAATTTTCTAAAAAGGGATTGATAAGATGTTGATTGAAAAGGGAAAAAGAAACATTAAAAAAATAGAAAAAGAAAAAAATTAAAAAAATTAACTTTGAAAGACTAAAGAATCGTTGGGAAAAAAGCCATGAATTCTATGTGCTATATTCCCTTAGTTCTGGAGTTCCACCATTCTCATTGATTGGTAAACTTGGTCTTGGCTGGCTGTTCTTGCTGATCTTCTGGGGGAGGGGCCTGTTGCGGTGGCTCTCAAATATCTTTGCTGGAGGCAGAATTGCCCTGCCCTTGCTGGGGGCCGGGCTAAGTAATCTGCTAGAGTTTGCTCTCAGGAGCTTTTGTTCCCTGCAAGCTTTCCGTGCAGCTTTGGAGGACGGGAGTGATAATGGCAGCTTCCCAATCTCTGCCCGGAGGAGCCGAGGACTCGGGGCCCCACTCTTCAGTGAGCCCCCAGAGAAAAGCAATCAATCACTCCTGTCTCCCTGGTCTGTGACTGAGCGTTTTTATCTCTGGCACACAACCCTGTGTGGAGTCTCCAAACCCAGCAGATCCCTGCAGTGCTCTCCCGTGCTGCTCCTCCCGGGGGAGGAAGGGGAGTCTCCCCGGATCTCCTTCTTGTTGTGTCCCTGCTTGAGGAGGAACTGTGCCGCGGATCATGGTTTATGGCAACCCCGAGCTGAGAGCCCGCTCCTCGGCTCTGTCTCTGCAGCCGGCCTCCCCACTCCGATACCTGGGAGCTCTGCCGCACTCAGGCACCCCCGATCTTTCTGTGGTCCTGAGACCACACTGTCCCAGTGAGGGATCCACCTCCGGCTTAGCCACTGGAGCGACGTCCGTCAGCAGAACAGACTTCTACACGTTCTGGTTTTGTGCTCCTCTGCTCTGTCACTTGCCGGTAGCCGGCTGATGGAGGCTCCCTCCCCCTGCTGCCTGTCTTCCCAAATATCACCTCAGATTCACTTCTCCGCATGTCCTACCTTCCAGAAAGTGGTTGCTTTTCTGTTCAGAGAGTTGTTGCAATTCTTTTCTTTGATTTCCTGTTGAATCTGTAGGTGTTCAGAATGGTTTGGTAGCTATCTAGTTGAATTCCTGGGACCAGATGAAATTTAGGTCTCCTACTCCTCTGCCATCTTGCTCCTCCCTTTTACAGGCCCTCCTTAATACCCATCACTGGGCTATCCCATCCCCTCACCCCACTCCCCTCTAAAACCCTCAGTTTATTTCTCGGAGTCCATAGTCTCTCATGGTTTGTCTCTTCCTCTGATTTCCCCCCCTTCATTTTTCCCTTCCTTCTCCTAATGTCCTCTATGCTATTCCTCATGTTCCACAAATAAGTGAAACCATATGATAATCGACTTTCTCTGCTTGACTTATTTCACTTAGCATAATCTCCTCCAGTCCCATCCACGTTGGTGTAAACATTGGGTATTCATCCTTTTTGATGGCTGAGTGGTATTCCATTGTATATGTGGACCACATCTTCTTTATCCATTCATCTGTCGAAGGGCATCTCGGCTCTTTCCACACTTTGGCTATTGTGGACATTGCTGCTATGAACATTGGGGTGCATATGGCCCTTCTTTTCACTACATCTGTGTCTTTGGGGTAAATACCCAGAAGTGCAATTGCTGGGTCATAGGGTAGCTCTATTTTTAATTTTTTGAGGCACCTCCACACTGTTTTCCACAGTGGCTGTACCAACTTTCATTCCCACCAACAGTGTAAGAGGGTTCCCCTTTCTCCACAACCTCTGTAACATTCGTTATTTCTTGTCTTGTCAATTTTTGCCATTCTAACTGGTGTAAGGTGGTATCTCAATGTGGTTTTGATTTGAATTTCCCTGATGGTTAATGATGATGAACATTTTTTCATGTGTCTGTTAGCCATTTGTATGTCTTCTTTGGAGAAGTGTCTGTTCATGTCTTCTTCCCATTTTTTGACTTGATTATTTGTTTTTCAGTGTTGAGTTTGAGAAGTTCTCTATAGATCTTGGAAATCAAAGCTTTGTCTGTAGTGTCATTTGCAAATATTTTCTCCCATTCCGTGGGTTGCCTCTTTGTTTTGTTGACTGTTTCCTTTGCTGTGCAGAAGCCTTTTATCTTGATGAAGTCCAAAAGTTCCTTTTTGCTTTTGCTTCACTAACCTTTGGAGATGTATCTTAAAAGAAGTTGCTGTGCCGATGTCAAAGAGGTTACTGTCCCTATTCTCCTCTAGGATTTTGATGGATTCCTGTCTCACATTGAGGTCTTTCATCCATTTTGAGTTTATCTTTGTGTATGGTGTTAGAGAATGGTCAAGTTTCATTCTTCTGTATATAGCTGTCCAATCGTGAATTCACCAACTAACTTTACACCTTAAAGAACTAGAGAAAAAGCAACAAACGATTCCTAAGCTGCCCATTAGAAGAGAAATAATTAAGATGAGAGCAGAGATCAATGAATTGGAAACCAGAAACACAGTAGATCAGATCAACGAAACTAGAAGCTGGTTCTTTGAAAGAATCAATAAGATTGATAAACCACTGGCCAGACTTATCCAAAAGAAAAGAGAAAGGACCCAAATTAATAAAATTATGAGTGAAAGGGGAGAGATCACGACTAATACCAAGGAAATAGAAACAATTATTAGAAATTATTATCAACAACTATATGCCAATAAAGTAAGCAACCTGGAAGAAATGGATGCCTTCCTAGAAACCTATAAACTGCCAAGACTGAAACAGGAAAAAATTGACAACCTGAATAGGCCAATAACCAGTAACGAGATTGAAGCAGTGATCAAAAACCTCCCAAAAAACAAGAGTCCAGGGCCTGATGGATTCCCTGGGGAATTCTGCCCAACATTCAAAGAAGAAATAATACCTATTCTCCTGAAGCTGTTTCAAAAAAATAGGAACGGAAGGAAAGCTTCCAGACTCATTCTGTGAGGCCACATTACCTTGATCCCCAAACCAGGCAAAGACCCCATCAAAGAGGAGAATTTCAGACCGATATCCCTGATGAATATGGATTCCAAAAATCTCAACAAAATCCTAGCTAATAGGATCCAACAATACATTAAAAGGATCATCCACCATGACCAAGTGGGATTTATCCCTGGGATGCAAGGGTGGTTCAACATTTGCAAATCAATCGATGTGATAGAACACATTAATAAGAGGAGAGAAGAACCATATGATCCTCTCAATTGATGCAGAAAAAGCATTTTACAAAATACAGCATCCTTTCCTGATTAAAACTCTTCAGAGTATAGGGATAGAGGGAACATTCTTCAAGTTCATAAAATCCATCTATGAAAATCCCACAGTGAATATCATCCTCAATGGGGAAAAGCTGAGAGCCTTTCCCTTAAGATCAGGAACACGTCAAGGATGCCCACTCTTGCCACTGTTGTTCAACATAGTACTAGAAGTCCTAGCAACAGCAGTCAGACAACAGAAAGAAATAAAAGGTATTCAAATTGGCAAAGAAGAAGTTAAACTCTCTCTTCACAGATGACATGATATTTTATGTGGAAAACCCAAAAGACTTCCACCCCCAAATTATTAGAACTCATACAGCAATTCAGTAATGTGGCAGGCTATAAAATCAATGCACAGAAATCATTTGCTTTCTTACACACTAACAATGCAACTGTAGAAAGAGAAATTACAGAAATGATTCCATTTACAATAGCACCAAAAACCATAAGATACCTTGGAATAAACCTAACCAAAGAGGTGAAGGATCTATACTCTAGGAACTACAGAACACTCATGAAAGAAATTGAAGAAGACACGAAAAGATGGAAAAAGTTTCCATGCTCATGGATCGGAAGAATATACATTGTTAAAGTGTCTATGCTGCCCAGAGCAATCTGTACCTTCAATGCCATCCTGATCAAAATTCCAATGACATTTTTCAAAGTGCTAGAACAAACAATCCTAAAATATGTATGGAATCAGAAAAGACCCCGAATTGCCGAGGAAATGTTGAAAAAGAAAAACAAAGCTGGGGGCATCACGTTGCCTGATTTCAAGCTATATTACAAAGCGATGATCACCAAGACAGCATGGTACTGGCACAAAAACAGACATATAGACAAATGGAACAGAATAGAGAGCCCAGATATGGACCCTCAACTCGATGGTCAAATAATCTTCGAGAAAGCAGGAAAAAATATGCAATGGAAAAAAGACAGTCTCTTCAATAAATGGTGCTGTGAGAATATTTTCTTCCATTCTGTGGGGTATATTTTCACTCTTATAACAGTGTCATTTGATGTACAAAAGTTTTTAATTCTAATCAAGTCCAATTTATTTTGTTGTTGTTGCCTGTGCCTTGGTGTCACATTTAAGAAAACATTGTCTGATCCAAAAGTCACAGAGGTTTTCCTATGTTTCCTCTGAGAGTTTTGTAGTTTTAGCTATTAAATTCAGGTCTTAGACTCATTTTGAGTTAACTTTTGCATATGGTCTGAGGGTTCTTTTGCATGTGGGTATTCAGTTTTCCTAGTACCTATTGTTTGAAAAGACAGTCTTTTCCCCAGTGGATGTACTTGGCACAGTTGTTGAAAACTAACTTACCAAAAATGTGAAGGTTTATTTCTAGGCTGTTAGCTGTTGATCCCATTCTGTTGATCTACGTGTCTATCCTTATGTCATTACCACTGTTTTGATTATTATAGCTCTGTGGTAAGTTGAAATCAGGAACCTAGAGTTTTAAATGCAAAGAAGGCCTTTTCCATTTTGAGAAGTCATACTTTCTCTACCTAGAAATTGTTCCTGTATTAAGTATAGATATTCCTGCCAGTCTCTCTACTTGTTCCAAGATTGGCCCTCGTTTAGGTCACAGCTGGGGGCAGGGGAAAGCCCATTATTTTTAGCTGGGGCGGAACTAAGAGAAAGCTTAAAATAAATGCATTGAGGTCTTTCCACAGGAGCTAGGTTGGTTTTGTTGTTGTTTGTTTCTCCAAGTACAGTCAAGAAGGAATGGAAAAATCAGAGCCATCCCAAATAAGGGAGCAAATGTTAATGAAAGGACATGAGTATCTGTCAGATTCTAGCCAGGAATATGGAAATCACTTCAGATATCATCACAGAGAGAAGGAGAAATGAATTTAGGGAACAGTTACAGAGGGATGGAGAATTGGGGAAACTAAACATAGAGGTAACCCAAAGATGAGAAAGAGCTGAAAATGCACGGCCACTCCCTAACTGATAGGAGCAAACGAAAGAAACAATGTTACAAAAGCCTAGGTTTCCGTATCACTCCATGGAGGCTGGGGATTATCAGGCAGGAGGTGGAGCCACAGAGGAGATGCAGCATCTGCAAGAAATGCCACCCGAGGCTGAGCAGGAAGAGGGGAGATACCCTGACTTTCCCCAGGTGCCACCCCACCACTAACAGAACCCAGCCAGAAGTCACCTGTCACAGAGCCTGGGGAAAGGCATTCTGCAGGAGTTCTCCTGGTTCCCTTTGCCCTTCACCACCCCACCCCCTACCCATGATGGAGAGCAGAGCAGAGAAGAATGCTGCAGAATGGATCTGAGGCTATAAATAGGCCCAGGAATTGTGCACAAGGAAAGCAGGAGCCTCCCCTCGTCAGAGTGTAGGGACCTGACTTGGTGTGTGCTATTAAAGATAATAATTAATGACAGCCGTGTTACAATTACTGAGTGTAAGAAGTGTGCGAGGCAAACTACTTAGGTCTTTGCAAGTTATCTACTTTCAATTCTGAAAGCTTCAGTGAGGTCAATATGATTGACTCCTTTTAAAAACAGGGAGGAAGAGGCTCAGTTAACTGGCTTGTCCACGCTTGTAACCTGCAAAGCCAGAATTGGCATCTGGGCACATCTCTCTCCCCCAGGTCTGTGCTCTTAACCATGAGGTTTGCTGCTTCTCAGCAAAGGAAAGCAAGGCTAACAGTTCTGTGAGAACTGGAATCAGCCTTGCTGTTGCTGTTCCCCACCTAGCTGTGACCCCCAGAGAGCCATGGAAATGTTGAGTTACCCCCAACCAAATTATGGACAACATGAGAGGAAAGGGGTGGTGCCTGGAAAAGGGGAATTTAAAGAACATTCTGCCCTCTGGGTCAGCTTGCTACTACTTCTAGAAGTAATTTTGCCTTCTCTCCAAGATGTTGTGAGATTCATTTTGCTAATACTTTGTTGAGGATTTTTGTGTTTATGTTCATCAGAGATATTGGCCTATAGTTCTCTTTTTTTGGTGCTTTTTCTGGTTTTGGTATCAGGGTGATGCTGGCCTCAGAATGAATTTGGAAGCTTTCCTTCCTTTTCTATTTTTTTGGAATAGTTTGAGAAGAATAGGTATTAACTCTTCTTTTTTTAAAAGATTTATTTACTTTAGAGAGAGAAAGTGCATGCGAGGGGGAGAGGGCCAGAGAGAGAGGGAGAGAGAATCTCAAGCAGCTGAGTGGGGAGCCTGATGCAGAGCTCAGTCCCAGGCCCCTGAGATCATGACCTGAGCCGAAACCAAGAGTGGGACACTTAACCAACTGAGCCAAGTCATCTAGGTGCCCTAGCTATTAACTCTTCTTTAAACATTGGTAGAATTCACCTGTGAAGTTGTCTGGTCCTAGGCTTTTGTTTGTTGGGAGTTTCTTGATTACTGATTCAATTTCATTGCTGTCTGTTCAAATTTGTTGGGAGAATTTTGATTACTGATTCAATTTCAGTCTGTTCAAATTTCCTGTTTCTTCCTGATTCAGTTTTGGGAAGTTGTATGTTTCTAGGAAATTATCCTTTTCTTCTAGGTTGGAAATTTGTTGGCATATAATTTTTCATAGTATTCTCTTATAATCCTTCGTATTTCTGTGGTGTCAGTTGTTATTTCTTTTCTTTCACTTGTGATTTTATTTGTGTCTTCTCTTTCTCTCTCTCTCTTTTTATGAGTATGGCTAAAGGTTTATCAGTTTTGTTGATACTTTCAAAGAACCAGCTCCTGGTTCCATTGATCTGTTATATTGTTGTTGTTGTTGTTTTTAAGTTTCTATTTCATTTATTTCTGATCTTTATTATTTTCTTTCTTCCACTGGTTTTGAGTTTTGTTTGTTCTTCTTTTTCTTGCTCCCTTAAGTGTAAGTTTAAGTTGTTTATTTGAGATTTTTCTTGCTTCTGGAGGTATGCCTGTACTGCTATAAACTTCCCTCTTAGAACAGCTTTGGCTGCATCTGAGAGATTTTGGACCATTGTATTTTCATTTTCATTTGTCTCCATGTATTTTTTTTTTATCCCCTTTGATTTCTTGGTTGACCCATTCATTGTTTAGTACCATGTTATTTAACCTGCATGTATTTGTGGTCTGAAAGATTTTTTCTTGTGGTTGATTTCTATTTTCATTGCATAAGTGGTCAGAAAAGATGAATGACATGACTTCTGTCTTTTTAAATTTGTTTCACTTTGTTTTGTGGCCTAATATTTGATCTGTTCTGAAGAATGTTTCAGGGGAGCCTGGGTGGCTCAGTTGGTTAAGCATCTGACTCTTGATTTCGGCTCAGGTCATGGTCTCAGGGTCCTGGGATTGAGCCCCACCTCAGACTCCATGCTCAGTGGGGAGTCTGCTTGAGATTCTCTCTTTCTCCCTCTGCCCCTTCTCCCACTCACTTTCTCTCTCTAATAAATAAATCTCTACCCCCCCAAAAAAGAATTTTCCATGTGCACTTGGAAAGAATGTGTATTTTGCTGTTATAGGATGGAATGATTTGAATATATCTGTTAGATCCATCTGGTCCAATGTGTCATTCAAAGCCACTGTTTCCTTACTGATTTTCTGTTTGAATGATCTCTGCATTGATGTAAGTGGGGTGTTAAAGTCCCCTACTATTATTGTATTACTATGCATTACTTTCCTTATGTTTGTTATTTGCTGCTTTGTATATTTGGATGCTTCCATGTTGGGCGCATAAATATTTACAATTATCATATCTTCTTGTTAGATTGTTCCCTCTGTGATTATATAGTGTCCTTCTTTGTCTCTTGTTTTAGTCTTTGTTTTAAAGCCTATTTTGTCCAATATAAGTATTACTACCTTGGCTTTGTTTTCACTTTCATTTGCACGATAAATTCTTTTGCATCACTGCATTCCCAATCTGCATGTGTCTTTAGTTCTGAAATGAGCCTCTTGTAGGCAGCATATAGACGGATCTTGCTTTTTTATCCATTCTGTCACCCTATGTCTTTTGATTGGAGCATTTAGTCCATTTACATTCAAAGTAATTATTGATAGGTATGTACTTATTGCTATTTTGTTACTTGTTTTATGGTTGTTTTTATAGTTCTCTGTTCCTTCTTTTGTTCTCTGACGATTTGCTGGCTTTCTTTAGTGATATTCCTGGATTCCTTGCTTTTTATTTTTTGAGTATCTATTACTGGTTTTTTATTTGTGTCTACCATTAGGTTTGTATATAACATCTTCTGTATATAGCAGTCTATATTAAGTTGGTGGTCTCTTAAGTTTGAACACATTCTTTATTCCTCTCTCCCCCACATTTTAGGTATACAGTGTCATACTTTACATCCTTTTATTTTGTGAATCCCTTGACTGATTTTTATAGATATACCTAATTTTACTGCTTTTGTGATTCCTACTTTTCTTACTCCTACTTACTAAGGTCTTTCCTTTCCACTTAGAGAGTCCCCTTTAACATTTCTTGTAGGGCTGGATTAGTGGTGATGAATTCCTTTAACTTTTGTTTGTCTGGGTAACTCTCTCTCCTATTCTTGGCTGCAGGTGTTTTTCCTTTCAGCACTTTGAATATATCATGCCACTCTCTTCTGGCCTGCAAAATTTCTATCGAAAAAATAAGCCAATTGTCTTCTGGGGTTTCCCTTATATGTAACTGTTTTCTTTTCTCTTGCTGCTTTTAAAATTCTCTCATTATCATCACTTTTTGCCATTTTAATTACTATGTATCTTGGTGTGGACCTCCTTGGGTTGATTTTGTTTGGGGCCCTCTGTGCCTCCTGGATCTGGATTTCTGTTTCCTTCCCCAGATTCAGGAGGTTTTCAGCTATTATTTCTTCAAATAAATTTTCTGCCCCCTTTTCTCTCTCATCTCCTTCTGGAATCCCTAAAATGTGAATGTTATTACACTTGACGGTGTCATTGAGTTCCTTTAGTATATTTTCATTTTTTAACCACGATTTTTTTCTCCTATTCAGCTTGATTGCTTTCCATGACTCTGTCTTCCTGGTTGCTGATCCTTTCTTCTGTTTTCTCTAGTCTACTGTTTATTCCATCTAGTGTATTTTTAATTTCATTTATTGAGTTATTCATCTCTGATTGGTTCTTTTTTATGTTTCCTATCTCATTGTTGAGGGTCTCACTGACTTCCTCCAGTTTTTTCCAAGTACACTGAGTTTCTTTATGACCATTACTTTAAATTCTCTATCAGGCATATTACTTATCTTTGTTTCATTTAGGTCTCTTGCTATGATTTTGTCCTGTTCTTTCATTTGGGACATATTCCTGTGTCTCATTTTGTCTAATTCTCTGTGTCTGTTAGGAAAGTCATTTATATCTCCTGCTTTTGAAAGTAAGGGTCTTAGGAAGAGGTCCCATAGTGTCTTGCAGTGCAGTGTGCTCTGTTCACCAGAACCTGGAACTTCAGGAGTGTCTCCTATGTGTGTTGCTGGGCTCTACTATTGTGGCTGAACTGCTTTTTCCTTCAATCATCAGCAGTGGCTCTCTCTGCCTGTTGTGGACAGGGTTTGGTCCCTGTGTTGTTATTGGGCCAGTTTGGGGACACCTTGGGCTTGAGTTGTGACAGACCAGGTATTTGCCAGAGATGCAGTAACACTGAACTAGAGCACCCTTTTCTTGTGTTGTGCCCTGAGAAGCTTTTGTTGCTGGGCGGGGCCTGTAGTCAGACAGGATGTCCACCGCCAGCCCACTGCTGGGGCTGCAGTCTGACTAGTGTGTGTGGTTCTCTTCCCCTCTTCCCAGGGTAGGAGTCACTGTGGAGTGGTCCTGGCCCCTCTCAGGCCTGCTTATACACTGCAGGCTTGTGACACCGCTTTGGATGGGCTCCAGCTAAGGATGTATTGGAGGGGGCAGCTTCATAGGAGAATGTGGAGGTAGGAGTCCCAGTGCCAGCAAGGCTTACACAGGTCTGCTACAGGAGGGGACCTGCAACTGGTGGGACCCGGGCTGGCTGGGTTGGAGGGGGTGGATCTATGGAAGCTTGAGCAGGGGGTGGGGACATGTGGTAGCAAGGTTTACAAGCGTTTGCTGTGGGAGGAGACCTGAAATCAAGGCCTGGGTAGAGGGGCCGCTGTTAGCAAGTTAGGTAGCTAGTGTTTGCACCACACTGATTCCTGCAGGCATCTGTGTGCCTGGGTTGGTGGTGGAAGGGGGAATGGTGCCCCCCAGCTCCTTTGTTGCTGGACAAGTCTCCCAAGGATCCCTGCCCCTCCAGCATGCACTGTGAGATTAGTAAATAAATCTCCCATTCATTTATTCCAGGGATTTTTCAAATTGCTTCTTCTATGCTGTATCTCCACAGGCTGTTTGTTGTGCTGTCTCTTTAAGGGTGGGGACTCAGTTTCCCATTGCCCTCCAGCTCTCCCAGAGCCCAGCCTGCTGATTTTTTAAGTTCCATGTGTTAATCCCTGCTGATTGTAAGAACTCACAAAATTATGCCCCTCTGGTTTTCAAAGCCAAATGTTATAGGACTTCAGCTTCCCCATTGGGGTTCCCTGTGTGGGTGCCTGGTGTGATGGTCTGTTTCTCTCCCCTCTCACTGCTGCTGGTATTCCTCCCTCCCACCAGTGGTCCTACAGGTCCCTTTAGCGCCCAACAGCATCTTCACCCTTCCTGCCCTCTTCAGTGTGGCCTTTTCTCTACATTTAGCTGTGGAGACTATATTCTGCCAGTCTTCAGGTTCTTTGTGGGTTATTTACACTGATGTGGGTATTATTTAGTTGTGTCTGTAGATACAGGTGAACTTAGGATCCTCCTGCTCTGCTGTCTTCACCAGAAGTCAGTAGTATCTTTTTTTAGTTTCCAGACACATGGAATTTTTTAAAAACTGTCATTTTATGGATTTTGACTTTTACTGCGTTGGGTCAAAGAAGTTAGTCTGCATGATGTTGATGCCTTGAAATGTCTTGAATATGGTTTTTTGTTTTTGTTTTTCTTTTGCAGCCAAGAATATGTCCAATTTTTGTGAAGTTTCATATGAAAGGATATGAATTTTGTTTATAGGGAATGAAGGTATAAAGGTATATATGTTAGTGCTTATAGAATATGTATAGTGTTGAACTTATATTAATATGTATTAGCACTTCTTATTCATGTTACTGAAATCTTCTGTTCATATGCTTGTTTGTTGTCTGCTTGATCTACTGTTTCCTTCCCTCTGTTTCCTCTCATTGAAATTCCTGTTAGAAAGATGTGATGCTTCCATGTTTGCCTTCCACGTTTACGATGTTTACTTAGCTTTTAATTGTTCTCTTAATCTTGCCATCTCTTCAGTCTTTCTTCATGCCTACTGGGATAATTTTCCAACATGAACCTTGAGCTTGCAAATTCAGACTTTGTATCTGCTGTTTCCTGTCCTGCAGTGAGGACAGGGGTAGAAATCATGCCAGGGAATGCGAGGGAGAGAAAATGACACATACAGCAGCTCTCTTCTAGAGGCTGGCTGGTGCTTCAGCTGTACCCCTTGTTCTTTCTAGCATAAGGTCATTGTCACCATTCCCCCCATACCCCACCACCCCCAGCCAGCTGGGTTCCAGTCAAGACTCTCCCGGAGGGTTTCCCACAATGTGTGTGTTATCTGCCTGAGCACATTTGAGCTCCATTAACTTCCCCATCTCTCCTGGAGCATCTACAACCCTGGGATCCGTATGGGAGCCAGCAGCATATTTAGAGTCACTTCATGTCCATCCCAGCTTGTCTGTGGGTCCCAGTTCCCTGTTTTTATAGCCACTGCTTGTCTTAATTTTAGCCTTTTCAAAATACTTCAAGAAAGAAAATACCAAGAAGTTTGGGATCATTTTATTAGCAACAAATGTCTGTCAATATTAATTTATCCCATGTGTGATATATGAGTGAGGTAAGTGCCAAACTATTAAATTCAACTTAAATAACAGGAACAACGAAGAATGAACTGAAATTCTTGGCTAGTGGAGTAGCCACATTTTTTTCAGCAGACTTGACCTGCTGAAGTTCAGAGGTCTGAAGTAGAAAGCTTCAACAGAGGTTGAGACAAGTACTGAATCTGGGATGACAAATTTCTCAGGATACAATCCCCAGGATTTTAGCAGAGTACTTCCTCAATAGAGTTGCCAGACCTCGCAAATAAAAATATAGGACACCCAATTAAGTTTGAAAAATTACTTTGCCAAATTTTTGTAATATAGTAAAAAAAAAAATAGCTGAATACAGGACATTTAAGGGATCTTGATAAAACCAGTATATGACACAGGACAAAACCATTAAGTACAGGCTGTACCCTGTATATATAGGTCACCTGGCAACTCGATTTCTCCATTCACTAGCATTACTGGACGTTAACAGACCTAATGGTGGCTCAGCGTCATGATGAGAATGGTCTTTTTTCCAAAAGTTGTGATCCATGACCACCATGGGAGAGAATATTCAACATCAGGACCATTCAGAAAATTCCAGGACAAGCATTTGCATAGAACTAGGCTTTCTTTATGGCAGAGGTTCCCAACCCCAAATGTACATTAGCATCACCTGGGGATTGGGTTACCAGATGAAATACAGGATGTCAATAAGATTTAAGTTTCAGATAAATAGGAAAAATTTCTTAATGTAAGTATGTCCCAAATATTGCATAGGATGTATTTGCAGTAAAAAACAAACAAAAAACTCCTCTTCTTGTTTATCTAAAAATCAAAATTTAACTGAGAATTCTGTATTTTTATTTGCTAAATCTGGCAACCTTACCCAGACAAAGTAAATCAAAATCTAATGGTGGGGCCCATCTTTTGGTCCAGTTAAAAATCTCTCCAGGTGATTTTAATGTGCAACCAGTGTTGATGACTCCTCCTCTGGAGTCCAGAACAGAGCTTCTCAAGCTTAGATATTATGTAAATCACCTGGGTTTTGTTCAAGTGCTGATTCTATAGTCTATAGTCTGGGGCTTGGGATTCTGCATTTTTCACAAGTTCCAGGTGATGTCCCACAGGTCATGGGACTTCTTTGTTAACCAAATATTTAGGAGCACCTGTGGGTTACATAGAGCTAGATGGGCCTGAGGTAAAAACCTACCATAATTGAGAGAGTATCAGCTCCCCCTCACTGCCCACAACTGTAACCAGCGGTTTGGTGCATTTTCCAGGTCTTCTCTTCACTTAGCCCTGGGGTGGCACCAGGTAAAGATGGACAGTTCTTCAGTCCAACTTGTCTTTAATAAGCTCCTAATGGTTTTCTTGCTGAGTATAGGATGTACCTGGGTGCAAGAAGGAAAATCTGGTGTGTATGTATTTGGAGGTGTGTACTGGGATAGGGAAGGCAATGGCTGATGCAGTCCCTGTCCCCTGAGGATCTATGCTCTGGCCCCACCTGACTTGGCAGCCTCCGCTGGCCCAACTGAAGCTGGCGTTTGATCGCCAGAAATGATCTGACAGAAAAGATTTTGGACCCCTTAGAACAGCCATGATAGCCCTGCAGAAGCTGGGATTTTTGCAGAGTTGTGTATATGTGAAACAGACGGTGTGGGATGGATATAGATGCAAGTGTGGCAGGGTAATCTGTAGAAATAGGTCAGATGAAGTCTATGGTACTAGTGATGGTGTGTGTGCGCACACTTCAGGTTTTACCCTGTTTCTGAGTGGAGTTCTTGAAGCCTTGGTCCTTCTATCATCTAGCTCCTCCCTATCCCCTTTGCTTCATGTCATGTCTGTTGTATACACATGCACGCACACACACACACACACACACACACACATACATACACTTTCTCTTTTTTTCAACTTTTAGGGAAACTGTGAAAGTTTAGATTATTGTTAAGATCACCAGGAAAATGTTGGCTTGTTCCTCTGTGTTTGTCTAGCCCGGGTTACAATGCACGTGACAAGGAACTGTTCACTGTGAAGTCTGGCAAGTGTGGAAACTGGAAGAATCATTCTGAAAGTTACCACAGGACAGGACCATTCGCTAGACCTGTCATTGGGATGCTACAGAGAGATGGGACCATGTGGGTCCCCGTTCTCATCCTGCCCGGGAGGTGGGTGCAGATTACCTGGAAAAGCAGTGTTGCTCAGAGAATAAGATTGGATTCCCATCTCAAAGTTTTGCCAGCCCAGAAGTGGCATGACCTTAGGCAAGACACTTGACTGGTCTAACTCCGTTTTCTACTCTAAAAATTGGGGTGGTGCTACTGAAGAGGACCACTGGAGGGTTAACGAGAGAAGATACTGGCAAAACCCGGCACAGTGCCTGGCACAAGGCAGCTGCTGATCAGTATTAGCCAGCTCTGCCTACGAGGAGAGGTTCTGTTTCCACGACAACTTCGTGACCTTTGCATCTCCAGTTCTTGTTCCCAGACACGTGCTCTGAGGGAAGAAGGCCGTAGAAAGCAACAAAAGTGCAGTTCAAAGAGAACTGCAAAGCCATGTATCAGCAGCCCAGCTCATGTTTATGAAGAATGGCATTTATAGCTGAGCATTTTCCAGGGTAGCATATTTCAATAACACAAAACAAATCACACAAAAATACCAGCACACACACACCCCTTAAAAAAGTATTTACTATTAATTTTATGAGAAGTTGACTGAACTGTTGAAAGACTGTTGAAATAAAAAGCCACTTCTGAAACATCTCTTCATGCTCAGAAACATTTTGGTGTATTATTAGCATTATTCTTTTTAATCTGGAGGCTCTTTGCCGCCCCCGCCTGCGTGACTGAATGAGGAAATGCTCCAGTTTGGTGAGCAGGAGTATCGCTGCTTATCTCCTTGGGGAACATTTGTCGATTCCAAATGAATCATTGCTTGGGAATATCAAGAAATGCCATTTACCTATTAGACCCAGCAGAACTGTACTCAGTGAATTAATTATTTGATTTTTGTGCTAATTATGCAGACAGAAAATTTTTTCAGAGGCTGGGGATGCCCTGATTTTCTTTTTAATTTATGATTGCAAAAATGAATTCAGCCCCTCATTTTTAAACACTGCAAAGTGAGCAAACGGAGGAGGGAGTTTTGTTTTCAGTCTGACCAGTGTGGCCAGGCATAGATTGTATTGTTTTTTTGAATAATGACCAAACTCATATAATCCATCTTAAATGTATTTTGGTATGTGTATACATGTATGTATTTAGGTTAGACTATAAATACAAATTACATATATATAAAAATATGTTAAATACATCGTGCTATAAATGTATAATATTTTCTCTTCTCTATATATTATATATGACTAATGTACAATCCCTAAGAATGAGGTAATTAAGAAATATTCAATGAATGACAAAGGGAGATAGTAAGATAAGTTGAAATAGGTTATAAACAATATTAGAGTATGATCCTAGCTTTGGAGAATTACACATACACACACACACACACACATACACACACACGGAAACATACACAGCAAAAATTAGGATACATTACACTGTGTGGCCAGTGGTTATATCTGGGTGGTTGGAGTACTGACGATTTTGTTTTCTTCAGGTATTCTGTATTTTTCGCATTTTCTTCAATAAACATGTATTGTTTTTTAAATTCAGAGATAGAAATCCCACAACAAGTGTTGCTTTTAGGAAATGAAATAGAAACTCCAGTGTTTTCTCTGGCTGCAGGTCAGTAAGCTGCCTTGACTTCTTGGTTTTGCTGCTGAGACACCGCAGTCCCTCCACCGGCACGGCCAGGGCAAGTGCGGCAAGATGGCGGCACGCGTAGGGTTGCTTCCGGCGGTGCAGCCTTGTCCAGTGGGGGAACAGCGGTCCGACTGCCATTAGTCTTTGTACCTAAAGACACAGAGGATAAGTGACCTGTGAAGCCACAGAGTTGTGCTCTGAAGGGCCTGGCACTAGGCCGATGTTCTGTTATCACCATGTTGAAAGTCTTACTCATTTTTGAACAGAGCCCTGAAGGTTCATTTTTCACTGGTCCCTGCAGATTCTGTAGCTGGTCTTTCCTGAAACTCTGACCTCTCAGAAGCAGAGTCAAAGATTATAAAAGAAAAACAAAAAGAGTAAAAGAACAGCCTAACATCCTGCCTCATGTGTCTGTTCTGCAAGAACACCATCCAGGTGTGTGTACTGGGAGCACCCTATTTCCTCCATAGTATTCACACTATTTCTCTTTATTAAAAACACAAAGCAAACAACCTCAACAATGTTGGAGGCTGGTGGTGGCTTTCACTCAGCTCACAGATTAATTTTTTTATCCTCTTTCAGTTATGTGGTTGCTCTGGAGTGTGGCTGGGCAGGAGGATGTTCCTGGCTAAGCACCACCCTAATGGGGACCGTGGTGACACGCGTGTGGCCCTTCTCTCAAAGATTTTGGAGTGACCCTGTGTCGTCAGCCACTGAGAAAGGTTGCTCTTCACTTTCCAGGCCTTGCCCTTCAGATTTTTGCCCTTAGCCAGTGCTCCCACTCTCCTGTTCTCTTTGCTTAAAGAATGATTTTATTCCAAAAAAATGCTATCAATAAAATTCACCTGCTTTGTTGGGTTGATTCACTCTTTAAAAGAAAAAAAATAAAGTTTGCATTTCATTTTGAATACTTTTAAGGAAACTGAACATTTAAAATGGATGACAAACAACAGGCTCATTATTGACTCCGTGTTTTGCAAGAAAGAGGAGAAAACCAATAGTGAAGTCACCTCCATGCTTGCTGCTATTTTTGGTTTGCAAAATATTTAAAACTGCATTTAAAATATTTATATTGAATAAAACACAAGCCTGCAGTGTGCACCATATTGCACTTGCTGCATTCTGCTCCTGGGCGGAGGCTCTCTCTTAGCTGGCGAGGCTGCTGGGGTCTGTGGTCACCTCCCGCCCGGCTGCCCTACATTCTCGGCTGAGCCCCCAGCTTGGGCTTGTCATCTCCGTGTGGGCTCACCAGCTCCGGAGTGCTGGCCCCCGTCACCACATGCACTGATTAGTCTTGGTCTCATTCGACCCTGTCCCAGAAACGGGGCTTCTCTTATTACAAAGTATCATCCCACCTCAGCTGTTGAAACCTGGTCATTTCCCACCTGCTTCGATGAATTCTCAGTGACTTGTGTATTTGACGAACTGCTCACTTCATAAATTCACCCTTCCCCACTTATCAGCACTGGGTCACCACTCAAGTGTGACCCGTTCAGGCTTCACGGCAGCAGCAGAAGGAGGCCTCTTTGAAAGCCTCTGTTCACATTAAGATTCCTGAATAATGATTTTAAGTCTGTCTGAAACCTTCAAAAGGCATAACTAACAGAGGATAAAAATTGGGTCCACAGCCTGAGCTAAAGGACAAGCACCCACGTGTTGTGCTCCCCCGTGCCAGAGAGCCAGCCAGGGCAGAGAAAATGCAGTATTATGTTTTTCCTAAAATTAAAGTAGAAGTCTGGTTCACCTTCTCACCCTCTCTTGGGGATTTGTTTGTTTGTTTTCCCTTTGTGAAATCACTGCCTGGGTTCTTTTTCCCCTCAAGGATTTTCAACACCACTAATTGCTGAAAATACCAAAATGCCAGGGGTTCCAGAGCATTTCTGGCATTTTAGGGCCGGCTCAAGACTAGGAAATACTTCAACTTTGGAAAGGGAACCTGATCTCTCGAGGTTTCCAGCCCAGATAGTTTGAGTATCCCAGCCCTCAGCAGCCTTGCTGAGGACAAAGCTGCCATCCTCCCTTTGTGTCCTGGCTGAGAAAGAATCTTCTCTCAGGGCAGGTTCAGACCGATTGGCATCGACTCTTGTCTAGATTCTGTAGAGCAGCACTTGTAGTCTGTGTGGTCTGTGGTATTCGATTATATGTGTGTGTGTGTGTGTGTGTGTGTGTGCATGTGCATGCTTATAGGTGGGTGTCTGAGCGTATGTGTGTGTGTGCGCTGAGTGTAGACCGTTTGGGAATCTTCCAAATAAGAAACTCACTGGGTTTACACTTAGACCATAGTGGGGAATTCAAAAGGTGAACAGTTAGTAACACAACTCCGGGCTTCTACTGACTGACAGCCCCAGATATCAGTGGTTTGAGAACTCCTTTCCTGACTCTCCAGTGTCTTTTTCCAGCTCCTTCTAGAGAGAACCAGAAAGGCTCAGGCTCACTCTTTGGGTGAAATGTGCCGGGCCCAGGAAAAAGTCCTGACATCTCTCCTCAGAGCAAGCCCTTACCAGGGTCCAACCCCAGGAAGCCCAGGGCTCATAAGCTCCCAACCTGCCTGTAGGTTTCCCCTGGCTCTGTGCACTCACCTGCAGGGGATAAAGGTACCCACTCCTTAATAAGATGTACAGTTACCAGCTGGGATCAGTTTTTTGTTTCAGTCCAGATGTCATCTGCCTTCTGAGTCTGTCCATTTAAGGATTCCACACCAGCCCTTTGAGGACTTGACCTCCAGGCCTCATCAGGGTCCGCTATGAGATTATTTATTTATTTGAGAGAGTGTGTGAGTGCAGAGGGGGATGGTAGGGGCAGAGGGAGAGAGAGAATCTTCAGCAGGCTCCATGCTCAGCGCAGAGCCCAACACGGGGCTTGATCTTAGAACACTGAGATTATGACCTGAGCTGAAATCAAGAGTGTGATGCTTAACTGACTGAGCCACCCAGGTGCTCCCACTATGGAATTTTAGCTCAGAGTCACCTCACTGGTTCCTCCTGCCTTGGACAAGCCCCTTGGACTCTGAACCCCACCGTAGTCCTGCCCAGAGCACACTGTCTTAGGACTAGCCACCTCATCATCACCTGCCATCAGCGGGGAAGTATACTTTGGAGTAGTAGCCACTCCCACTGGGTGTGATTCTTCTGGCTACTTCTGCTTCTGCTGCTCTTGAAAGCCCCTCTCTATTGGGGCCTGGAGATAAACCCCTGGGACACTCTCAGATACCACTCCTCAGGGCCCACCGTGCCGGAGGTCGTCTGGACAGCTCTACTGAGGAGCTGAGTTGGCAAACCTGCCCAAATAATTCTCTGCACTCTTGGCCTCTCCCAGGTCTCACATGGTGGCTCTTTCATTTCCACACACCGAGAGAGCTAACGCTCGAGTCCTGCTGTAAGGGCTCAGCTCAGTGTGATGGACACAATAGTCCCAAACCTTAAATTTGGTATAGTGTGTACCCAGCCCACCTCGAATAAGATAAGGGGCCTTGCCCCTAAGATTCTCCTTAATAAGAGAGCTGCTACAGAATTATTGCTTCTTCCTTGCTAGGCTGCATTTCTGCATTCAGCCTCCCTGCTACCCTAGCTGGGGTCTATACGCAAGCAACCTCGGGAGCCTGTGGGCCTGAGCTCTCCCACTCTTCTCCAGAGGATGGCCAGGCTCAGACACATACTCCAGGGTTGATAGTGGAGATTATCAAATGTTCGGGCAATCAGACTCACCTCTGGTTATAATTACATATTACTTTAGTTCATTTCAAGAGATATCAATATGATAGCTTTGGACTGGGGCAGGGCATCTGATAATTAGCAAGCCACTTTTCCGTGGTGGTTCTGAGGCAGCTCACAGACATCCTTTTGAGAAATGATGCTTCACGGTCTTTGGATGACATCCTTATTTTTTAAAAGTAAATACCAGTTAGTAGAATTAAATATCAAAATAATAAGTAGTGATTGTATTGTGAGTTTCTGAGTTAACTGAAATTTTTTGAGAAATCTGAAACTTTTCTTTTGGCTGGATGATCTGCTCTCTTCTCTGTGCTCAGATCTCTGAGTCATGGGAGCCTAGAGAGCAGGAGACCAAAAAGGTATTAAATGGTTAAAACCTAACTATACAATGAATTTAATTGCTGTTCTCTTATCATACAAAAATAATACAGAATCCTTTTTTCTGGTATGTTTGGGGTGATCTCTCTGGGGTATACGAAACAGGCACTTGGGGAGTCCCCAAAGAAATGCTATCAAAGTGATGGACAGTTCTATCTTCCAGAGTCACCAAAACTACAGGGAAGAACCAATGAGCAGAGACATGCCATTGGGATTAAGACACTGTGGCAATACCGTGATGAGTATTGGCAAGGATGTGGAGAAGTCAGAACCCTCCTATGTCCCTGCTGGGAATATAAAATTGCAAAGGTACTATGGCAAAAGGGTTTGACAGGTCCTTGAAATGTTAATCACAGAGTTAATCATATAATGTGGCAATTCTGCTTCTAGTTTTCTATCCAAGATAAATGAAGAGATATGCTTGCAGAAAGCCTTGTATGTGAATGTTCATAGCAGCGTTATTATAATGGCCCCAAAGTGGAAACAACCCAAATGTACCTTAGGTGATGAAGGGAGAGACAAAATGTGATACACTGTGGCATATTATTCAGCAACAAAAAGGGATGAAGTACTGATATGTGCCCCAATATGGATGAGCCATAAGAACATTGTGCTACTTACAGAAGCCAGTTACAGAAGACCATGTATTGAGTGGCAGCTCTGTTGAGACAGAGATCCATTGAGTAGATTAGTGATTGCTTGGGGCTGGAGAGTGCTAGTTAATGGGTATGAGGTTTCTTTTGGGAATGATGAAAATCTTCTAGCATTAGATTATGGTGATGGTTGCACAACTCTGAACATACTAAACACCATCGCACTTTAAATTGGTGCATTTTATGATGTGCAAATTAGATCCCAAAAAGCTGTTTTTTTTTTTTTTTTTTAAAGAAGACACTCTGGACAGAAAATATAGTCATTTCAATCATAAGCCCATAATAAAAAATCACAAGGGCAGACGTTCCAAATTGGAGCTATTGTTGTAGGTAGAGCTGTGTCACTTGGTCCAGGGTTTTATTTAATTAAAGATTCTGCCAAGCAATGCTATGTTCACAGCTGGTCTAGGAGAGTAAGTCATCTGGTGACAGGCTTCCTGAAGTAACAGGCTCAATGTCCTCAAGTGGTTGGACCTTTGCGCCCCAGAGGGTAAGCATCCACTGCAGCTCAAGCACACCCTTGAAAGGATTTCAGCAGTCCTGTGCTGAGCTCAGAGTGTTTCTCCTCTGACCTGTTAGCTAAATCTGGCCCAGGCAACAAGCCATGATCCAAAGACGATCTTTGTGAAAACTGTATTACTTGTATAAAAACCTTTCCATTTTGAAAAATTACACCAGGTGCACCTGCTTTTGTAACTTTATTTGGCCCATTTGGCTGGAAAATGGATGGAATTTTTCAACATGAACATTTTATAGCCTGAAAGATAAACTTTTTTTTTTGTTCTGCTTCAAATATTCCACTTGTTGCTAAGATTCTGCCAATGGAAATTGAGCTTTACCCTTAGAATTACTTACACTGTCTTCTGTAATTCACTCTGAGTATTGTCCTAACTTTAGAAATGGAAACTCGAATTTGGCAACTTCAAACTCGGGAGTTGTAACATCCTCTTTTTTTTTTGTTTGTTTGTTTGATCTTAGAAAATTTCCCTACTCCTCAGCAAAGAACTTGGATATGAGTCTGAATTCTACACCTCAGCCCTATCACTAAACTGTGCGTTCCATTGAGAAAATACTGATTAAAAGTTAAATAGTGCTGGACAGGACTTTAGATAACCCTCGGTTTACCCTTTCATTCTACAGATCAGGGCAGAGCTTCTTTGGAAGGTTGTGACCATGTCAGAAAGCTAATTATTTCAGGCCTCGTTGATTCATCTTTAAAATGGGATGTATATAGATCAATGGAACAGAATAGACAGCCCAGAAATGGACCCTCAACTCTACAGTCAACTAATCTTCAACAAAGCAGGAAAGAATGTCCAATGGAAAAAAGACAGTCTCTTCAACAAATGGCATTGGGAAAATTAGATAGCCACATGGTCCAGAATGAAACTGGGCCATTTCCTTACACCACACACAAAAATAGACTCAAAATGGATGAAAGACCTAAATGTGAGACAAGAATCCATCAAAATCCTAGAGGAGAACACAGGCAGCAACCTCTTCGACCTCAGCCGCAGCAACTTCTTCCTAGACACATAGCCAAAGATAAGGGAAGCAAGGGCAAAAATGAAGTATTGGGATTTCATCAAGATAAAAAGCTTTTGCACAGCAATGGAAACAGTCAACAAAACCAAAAGACAACCAACAGAATGGGAGAAGATATTTGCAAATGACATATCAGATCAAGGGCTAGTATCCAAAATCTATAAAGAACTTATCAAACTCAAGAACAAATAATCCAATCAAGAAATGGGTAGAAGACATGAACAGACATTTTTCCAAAGAAGACATCCAAATGGCCAACAGACACATGAAAAAGTGCTCAACATCGCTCGGCATCAGGGAAATCCAAATCAAAACCTCAATGAGATACCACCTCACACCCGTCAGAATGGCTAAAATTAACAAGTCAGGAAACAACGGATTTTGGTGAGGATCCAGAGGAAGGGGAACCCTCCTACACTGTTGGTGGGAATGCAAGCTGGTGCAGCCACTCTGGAAAACAATATGGAGGTTTCTCAAAAAGTTGAAAATAGAGCTACTCTACGACCCAGCAATTGTACTACTGGGTATTTACCCCAAAGATACAATGTAGTGATCCAAAGGGGTATGTGCACCCCAATGTTTATAGCAGTAATGTCCACAATAGCCAAACTATGGAAAAAGCCAAGATGTCCCATCAACAGATGAATGGATAAAGAAGATGTGGTATATATATACAATGGAATATTATGCAGCCATCATAAAAAATGAAATCTTGCCATTTACAATGACGTGGATAGAACTAGAGAGTATTATGCTAAGCAAAATAAGTCAGTCAGAGAAAGACAAGTATATGATCTCACTGATATGAAGAATTCTTAATCTCAGGAGACAAACTGAGGATTGCTGGAGTGGTGGGGGGTGGGAGGGATGGGGTGGCTGGGTGATAGATGTTGAGGAGGGTATGTGCTATGATGAGCGCTGTGAATTGTATAAGACTGATGAATCACAGACCTGTAACTTTGAAACAAATAATACATTATATGTTAAAAAAAGAAGAAGAAGATAGTAGGAAGGGAAAAATGAAGGGGGGGATATCAGAGGGGGAGATGAACCATGAAAGACTATGGACTCTGAGAAACACACTGAGGGTTTTAGAGGGGAGAGGGGTGGGGGGATGGGTTAGCCCGGCCGGTGATGGGTGTTACGGAGGGCATGTATTGAATGGAGCACTGGGTGTTATACGCACACAATGTATCATGGAACACTACATCAAAAACTAATGATGTAACGTATGGTGACTAACATAATAAAATAAAATTTTAAAAAATGGGATGTATAAGATTTTCCCTTCATTATTACTGTTGCTTCATTCATAGAATTACAAGGATAGAGTAAGGTCATCTATATGGATGTGTTTTGAAAAAAAATCTTTAGAAGAGCTAAGTAAATAGTATTTTTAATAAACACGTGCAAACTCAGTTTTAGTCTGAGAAGATTTTTATCTCTACTGAGAAAGTTTAAGACCCTCGGTGGGGTCACAAGGCTAGAATGGGACTTATTATTCTCATCTGATGAACAACCTCTGATGAGAATAGAAGAGTTAATTCAGTGTCTCATATCTGGGAGGGAAACTATATTTAATAAACTGTGTTTCCACATGTCTTTTAATATTCATCAGCTTTATAATTTTTCACTGAGATTAGTTTGTAGAAATTGGAGCAATGAGAAAAGCTTTGACGTGATTGCCTATATAAGAAGGCTTGAGGTGAAACTGTTCCCACCATGTCACTAGGGTAAGAGTTGTCTTGGAGCAACCACAGGAAAGGGTTTGAGACAAGGCAAAGAGTTGGTTCCAGAAAATGATATTGGAAAATTTAAAAAAGGGGGTGCCTGGGTGGCTCAGTCGTTTAAGCATCTGCCTTCGGCTCACGTCATGATCACAGGGACCTGGGATCAAGCCCTGCATCGGGCTCCCTGCTTGGCATGGAGTCTGCTTCTCCCTCTCCTTTTACTGCTGCCCCTGCTTGTGCTCTCTCGCTCTCTCTGTCAAATAAATAAATAAAATCTTAAAAAAAGAAAAGAAAATTTAAAATAGGTGTAAACTGTTGATCTGGATATTGGAAGATGGGGCAATTTAGATGTTCGTGGTTTTAATTTGAATTGAAGGTATGTTTCTGAGGACTGTGTTATGTTATGAAAGCAATGACAGATTTCCAAGCCAGCACAATCATGTAAATTGTGTTAAACGTACCCATAACTAAGTGGGGTGATACGTTTTAGGAGAGAAATCAGGCTGAGGAACTATAGAAATACAGTAAGAAACTCCTCTGGAAAACACATGGAAAAAATTCAAATGAAGCTAAGACTTCACAGGAATATGCATACTTCTTAATACATTCTTAAAAAAAAATAGTGAGATGCTTTGTCATGCTCAATGAAGCTAGTTCTTCTTAGAGAATCAAAGAAGAATGAATTGCAACTTTTCTTCCAGCTAAGAGAGAGAAATTTGTCTTGGTAGGTTTTCTGCAAATTTGAGTGAGGTTCAGAATTAGATGGTTATCTCTACACTGAAGCCCACAACTGAAGATGTTTTCTGTACAGTTCAAGTGGAGAAAAAATTTGGAGGTGACAGCCCAACCCATGCTTCCTATCTCTGAGAACCTCTCCTGCCACCATCACAAGGACGGGACATTATGGCATATCTTTATTGTGTAAACTCTCCCTCATTGTCTAAGCTGATTGGTTGAGTGGGGGACACCCGGCCCAGGCTGAACCACGCAAATCTTCTTTTCCCAGAACACAGGATTAGGATTCTAAGATGCTGGCCAGATTCAGCTAAACTTTTGAGCCAGACTCCGATGTGAAATTGGGTGTCAGGCAGAAGCGTCAAAGTCTAGTCTGCAGAAAGGGAAAAAGAGAATGCTGCACATATGCCGACAAAGGCAGAAACAAGAGACCATGTGGCCGCAGAGAGGTGGAGGAACTGACTTTGGGTCTGATAGCTCTACAGTTTCTGGTATGATTTCTTCTAATGCTATACATTTCTCCGTTATTATAAAATATCCTTCTGTATCCTGAAAATAATTTATCTTGGGTATTTTGTTTTAGAAAGCCTTAAACTATAACACATTTTTAAAATATCATATGAATATCATTCACATTATTACATACAAATGCCCCTTTAGCCAGAGGAGACAGAATTCTTAAATTCCAGCATAGTAGGGGCTCACTAAATACTTGTTGTTGCATGAATGAATCTTTCTTTGACAGGTATTTACTGAGCCCTATTCTAGTATCGAGATAAGTCACATATTAATCCTCTGTTTCCAAAATTAATGATTAATGCTCTTGGAAGATTGTACCTTTCATCAAAAATATAAATGAAACATTTTTATGGATTTGCTAGAACACATGGCCTACATATGCCATGCAGTTATATTTGTATTATTTCCATATAAGAAATTTATTGTCTCATAATAGCAATTAGGAGAGGAAAAATGATGTTGGGCCTTTGAAGATGTAGTTTATAGAAAGAACCAGCAGTTGAATTTTATACGTGGGAAACATTTCATTTAGAATGTATTCACTCCCAATACTGAGATGCTCTGTAGATACCTGAATGTAAGGTTAAAAATATTTTCCTTCATTTTAGAGTTAGACCTGGAATCAAATCCTGTCCAGTGACTGGAGAGAGAAATATAGTGCTTGTCTAAATTGCATGACATTGTTTCCAGAATTACCTTAAAATTGTTTGTGATCATCATCTCAGTTGCCAGGAGGAGAAAAAGTTGATCTCTACTCGATCCCTTTGCATTAATGAGCGACCCCACCTGAGGTTGATTTACAGGGGTTCTTAGGGACAGAGGTGGGGTTCATTAACCTCAGCTGGCCTTCAGACTGATAGAAACCAGTCATTTGATGGGATAAATGGTGGCTTCTGGTTATTACCTCATTAGCTACCCAGCCTTTTGGCCTAGAAACTTTATGAAAATTAATATGGCAAGATATTTCCTGAAATATTCAACTGTAGCTGCCTATTTTAAGCCCCATATTGACAATAGAATAATTATTATTCTATGATTTTGAAAGGATAGGTGCTATATTTTCTAAGGCTGTATGCCATTTCAGGGTTTTCTTATGCCTAAATTTATGTAAGAAATTGCGATTTTTAAAATTTTTTTATTGTTATGTTAATCACCATACATTACATCATTAGTTCTTGATAATGAGAAATTGTGATTTTTATTAGCAATATTATTTCTGTTAAATATATTTAAATAATCAAAATAATGAGAGAGTAATTTAAAGATGTGAAGGAAAACCACAAAGACAGTTGTTTTTTTTTTTTCCTAACATGCAGAGTCAAATTCTCATTTAGTTCAGAGTAATAGTTGGGTCTGTATTTACCACCAGTCATGGCAGCAAAGATGTTTATGGGAAAGCAAAGGGGATTTATTTTCCTCATCTTTCAAAAAGTCCAGAAGTAAGTGGTTTAGTGGCATTGGCTCAGTGGCTTACGGATACCAAGGCCAAGGTATTTGGGAAGATCTGGGAGGAAAAAGAGGTAAATGGTGCTAGCCTGTGAGGTCTGTCCTCCTTTAAACCCCACCCACAAGGCTCCTGCTCACACCTCATGGCCTAGAACTCTGTCTGGGAAGAGCTCACACCTCCCAACAAAATGAAGATTTGTGAAGAACAGGGGCAGTGACTAGCAAGTCTGCCCCACTCTCTCCTCAAAGTAAAGGTGAGAGGTAGTAGCCTAAACATCCCTAGAAATTAACACCTCGCTACTGATATATATCAGATGTATTGCCCTAAAAGTATCTAGAACTTGTTTGAATCTATTTCTGTTTTCAGGCAATCTACTTACTGCCACAGTCAAACTCAGAGGTGGTTGTTTCCAAGTTAGTATTTTTCAGGGGGAAAATAAGAACACAGTGGTCTGACAGTTATGAAACTTAACCATTTTGTGGTCCTTGCTCACTTCCTAAAGAACAACATGGGATCATTAATACCTGGAGAGACTTCCCTGTCTTCTCTGCTCCTCATCCTCCACACACATACCTGTGTTCAAACATTTCATAGAAATGAAATTCCAGGGGCGTCATGGGTGGCTGAGTCGCTAAACGTCTGCCTTTGAATCAGGTCATGATCTCAGGGTCCTGCCTGGGATTGAGTCTCGCAGGGAGCAGGGAGCCTGCTTCTCCCTCTCCCACTCTCCCTGCTTGTGTTCCCTCTCTCACTGTGTCTCTCTCTCTCTGTCAAATAAATAAATAAAATCTTAAAAAAAATGAAATTCCATCCCCCCACTATGAACCAGACTCTGTCCTTCTTAGAGGTTCAGGATATACAACAATTTGTGATTGAACTGAAGCAGGAATTTAAATCCTGTACTAATGCTGGACTGGATTAGTTTTCAGTGTTTCTCAAAGTTTGGTTCAGTGACCACCTGCATTAAAAAGGTAAGTTCCTAGACTCCTAGGACACATTTGAAACCGAATCTCTGAGGGAGAGCTGAGGAAAGGTGCTGGGGTGCTGCAGGCTCCAGGAGGGCAGGGGAGATCCGTTTTCCCTTCCCTGCTGCAGCGTCATGGCCTGGCATGGTGCCTGTCATGGGTCGGCACTCACAATTATGATGAAGTCATCCTTTGAACACAGTTCACTGTCTTTTCTCTTTAATGTATGCATTTGTCAGTGCATTCTACTGAGTGTCAGTTTCTGAGTGTTTCATATTTCAGACAATTCTGAACACTTCTTCAAAGCTGAATATTTCATATAAGAATGGGGTGACTTTCCCTTAAATGGAGTTTGTTTGTCATCAATGAAGTGGAAACTTTCTTTTGTCAAAGGGACAAAAAGTCCGTATGAATCTGAATGTGCAGTTTGCATGTGGGCCAGGGGTGTCTGTGTGTGCATGAGTGTGTTTTCTTCAGTACACACAGAGCTGCTGGGTGTTTGTGCACGGAGGACACATGTGTAAAGGTATTCCTAGTCACAATTTCCCAATTCCCGCATAGGATTCTAAACTTTTATTTCTCTGTGAAAGGCTGTAGACATAAAATTGAACAATTTGGGCAGAAAAAGAGACCTTTATTTTTTATAAAATCCTTGAAATTCATTATGTGTTCAGTGCTAGCAGAAACAAGAAATTACCCCCCCCAGTCCAGTGAACTTTAAAAGGCTTCAGAAAAATACAAATTGGCGTGAACTTCGCAAGTAATTATTAGAAACAAGTTTTAAGCAAACAGATAATTTAGGAAATTACTAAATTGATGAATGGCTTTTACAGAAATTAATTACAGAAATTGATTTCTGGAGAATTGACCTAGAATTCTTTCTGCATGTATCAATTAGAATCAAGTTGGAGAGCCTACAACAGAAAACACAAGTGACAGTGGCTTAAGATACTGGTTTATTTTTCTCTTTTGTAAAAGAAGTAGGTCTGCAATCCAGACTGCTATGGATGCTTATAAGATCATCAGTGTTGCAGGTTCCTTTTATTCTTCTTCTTAATCATCCTTAGGGCTTGCCTTTCCATCCTCAGGTTTGCTTCATGGTCTAAGATGGCTGCTAAGTCTCCAGCCATCTCTTCTAGCGTTTGGACAGGAAGAAGGAAAAAGGGAGAGGGGAGCAAAGGACAAAAGGACATATACCAGCTGCCCATTCTTCTTTTAAGGAGTCTCCCTTAAAGTCCCACCTGACAAGTGCCACTTATATCTCAGAAGTCACTCCTAATTACAAGGGCGGCTGAGAAATATAGTCTTTCGGCTGGTCACATTGTTTCCTGGAATAAAATTAGGGTTAGTTTGGCAAGAAAGGGATAATGGTGGACAGTCTTAGCTACACTACACCAAAATCCTGAATTGTTTCTGTACATCAGGGTCCAAATTTTAAGGAAGGAAGGAAAGCTCCTGCCATCCTTTGGGAACTTACAAAAAGGAGGAGTTCTTAGGTCACTGGCCTAAAAAAGGGACACTGACAACCCAGTAGGCAGCTATTAATCTAAAGTCACAGGGACCTTCCAACTTGGGGTGGATAGTGAAAAGCTGGCTCAGAGATCTCTCTGGCCTTTATGCTCATGTCTGCCTGAGCATCACCAGACTTAATGCAATCCCAAGTGATATGATAAAAGGTGACAGAAGAAAGGTCAGAAGAAAGGAGATTGCTATTATCCCCCAAACTTTCAGGGATGACCATGAAAAGATGTGTTTTTTCCCATCAGATTTGCTGAGGTGTAGACCAGATATGGAATTACTTGTTATGCAGTGTAAATGGTTATATTAAGCTACAGCATAAACTGTTGGATCCTTTAGGCTCTTGGTTGAGTTGGCCATGCTTTGGGACAAGGACGTGGGTTTCTCTGCATAAAGCCTCTACTGCTTCAGCACGGGACGTGCCATGAGTGGAAAGTGCTCGGTGCAAAGGATAAGCTTCCTGCTTGATGAGTCTTTCATCCAGAACAACACGATGCTACTGGCCCATCCTGGGTGAGGCATGGGATTTGTGTGACATCTCCTGTAGTGGTGTAGAGTTTCCACTCCAGTATCTGTATTCATATTCACTTTTGACATCGACTTGGGCTCTGCCATAGCTCTGAGCATTCTGAAAACAGGTAAACTGAATGTGTGATAGATACTCCACTGAAGACAATCCCCTGCTGTCTGTGGCATGTAGGGACTTTACAGAAGTAAGACACACCAAATAAATTGAAACCATTGACAATTGCCTAACTTCTTCCAAAAGTCTTTGGATTATACACACTCGACCAATTCTACTTCCTTCCTCTTGCTCCTTCCTTTTTCTTTCCACCTAGAGCCGTCTGTTATTCTTATCTTTGCTCCAAAGTCACCAAAAGTTTCTGGAGCACCCTAAACATGCTCTAGTCCAGGCCCAACTTTCCTTTGACGTATTGTGTTCTATGAGTCCTAAAAGATTTTTATCCTTTTTTGGTTTACCCAAAATTATGCTGAAAGTACCTATGTTTGGGGGTGGGAGGTAAATCCTTGGAAAGGTAGCTGGGGGAGAAAATACTGTGACAAGGGGGCCATGAGGAGGACAAACCAGGGGCCTCTAGGGCTAGAGTGGGGACAGTCAGGAGCCCGTGGGGCTGCAGTCAGCAATTCCACAGGGCAGGTCTGAGGACAGCCTTGTGTGACGGCCCCTGCACGTTGGCCATGGACCTGCCTCCCAAGGACCAGAAGCTGCTAGATACATCATCTCCCTCCCAAAAGAAACTTCAGGTATTGACATTGCTGTTGAAGGGCTTATAGTTATGTCAGGACTCGAATTCTGGGCGGAGAGTTTGGGGGTTGTTGTGGTGGAGACGGTGGAAAAGCCATTCAACCACTTCTTCCGAGGATGGAGGACAGCACTTGTGAAATAGAAGCATAACTTGAACCACATATCCACATATATAATTTTACTTTTTCTAGTGGCCACATGAAAAAATTAAAGACACAGATGAAATTCATTTTAATAATATATTTTATTGAATGCTATATAGTTGACCTTGAACAACATGGAGGTTAGGAACACTAACCTACCCCCCCCGCCTCCCCATACAGTCAAAAATCCATGTATAACTTTTGACTTCCCACAAAATTTAACTGCTAATAGCCTACTGCTGCCTGGAAGCCTTACCAGTAACAAAAACAGTTGATTCACACATGTCTTGTATGTTACATGTATGATATACTGTGTTCTTCCAATTAGGGAAGCTAGAGAAAAGAAAATGGTATTAAGGATATCATTAGGAAGAGAAAAAAGAATCATGAGGAAGGGAAAATATGTTTACAGTCCTGTACTGTACTTACCAAAACAAATCTGCATGTAAGTGCCCCACAGAGTTCAAACCTGTGTTGTTCAAACCTGTGTCAACTGTACATCCCAAATATCATAATTTTAAAATGTAATCAAATATAAAAATGTTAATTCTTGGCGATCTTTTTTTTTTTCCTCTTTGTACAAAAGTCTTCAAAATCTGGTGTGTATTTTGTACTTACGGTACATTGCAATTCAGACCAGCTACATTTCAGGTGCTCCGTAGCGACATGTGCTAATGGCTGTGATATTGATCAGCCCACTTCTAGGAAGATTCGTTGCTTCAGTATATCAGAGCTACTTTCATCTGTCTTCCCCATGTCCCCCCTCTCTCTCAGATCATTCTGAAATCTCTCCTTTCTTTCTACTTGCCCCCCCTTTCCCCAATTTCTTTTCCAATATTCTCCTCTCTTTCTCTCTCTCTCCTTTTCTTTCGTATAGCAATGGCCTTATAAGTCACTTCTGGAATCATGAGAAATGACAAGAGAGGCAGGACCAGAAAGAAAGGGACAAAGAGAGCTTAATTTTATGGTATGGTAGAAGGAATCTGGGACAAATGTTATGCAGTTCTAGCTCAAACCATGCCACATCAAGCTCCAGGAAATAATATTTGTAGGTGAATTGTGTATGCATAGGAGTTTATTAAATTAATTTCATTCATAGTGAAAAAGAAATACTAATTCTCCTCTATGACTTAATTACTTGATGCCCATGTATTGTTACATTTTCCAATAGTAACCATATGGAATCTTTCAGTTGCATAGAATCTATTTAATTACTCGACCTCTATGAATTAGCGTCTATGCCCATGCAGAACATGTAGGAAACATTTTAGATGCTACATTTCTCTTTGTTACTTGAAGCCTCCCAGCTCATATCCATATTTCTTAGCAAACAGGAAGAAGACATACCCTTTTCCTTCTTCCTCTTTGATATTCAAAGACAGTTGAGCAGAACATAGGGGGTCGTGTAATGTGGTGGTTGGCTCTGAACTGTGAGATGTAGGTTTTTCTGGGGCTGAAAGCTCTTTTTAAAGTCTTGAATGTATAGGAAGTCTAGCTTGGGCTCTCAAAGACATTAGATTTTCCCCCAATTTCCTAATTTTGCTGTGGTCCTATAGTACTCACTAGTACCTATTGTTAAATTCATCAGAGATCATTTTTGGTTGATTCTGGGCATTTTTCTTAATTATCGCAACTCTTCCCTCTTGTTGGAATGCATGATGGTTATAAACATCCTTTCCAGAGTTTGGATTTGGGACCCTATTGACATGCTGCCTCAAAGTTGTGATCCATAGAATTAAAATAAGTCAAACCATTGTTCTGCTTCTTAAATAGAAATCAATTGGTTGGGTGAGTATTTTGATTGCTCATTCCTACATTTAGATATAATTTTGGCTAGATTGCCTTTTCCTACCATGTGTTAGCTTGACATTAAATGTTCCTCTCTTTTTGCTTTAGCCTCACTGGCTATGCTGAGCCAAAGCTTGTGTTGTTTTTTTGTCTAGCTTATCCACCCACTTCATTTGACCTTATAAACATGTTTAAATAGATTTCTCGGATAATGACCATTTTAGCTGGCAACTTCCCGTTTAGATATTATAGCAGGCACAGTGCAAATTAGAGGGCAGAGCAAAAGCACGAAGAATCATGAGACCCTGGATAAATATAGTAGAACTGCTCAGCCTCGGTAGGACAAGGCTGGGTTCTGATCCCAGTTTACCCACTGACTCAGTGAGTGACTCTGGGTAGGCAGAGTAAAACAATCATTGGTTTCATCCACCGGTGACTAAGTCATGTTGATCTCAATAATAGGGGCCAAAGAAAGAGTTTACTGTCACAAAGACACCTCATTTCCATCCTGGATGTTTCACTGTTCCCTGGACTTGCCTCTCAGTTCATGCCGAGGAAAACAAAGACACCCTTTATGCACTATAGAGGGGTGACAGGGTGATCACCAGCTGGTCTTATTGGCAATAAGAAAAATCTTTCTAAAGGTTAGCAGATGGGCGAATAGGAAGACCCAGTCAACCTGGTATTAAAAGGGGGCCTTTAAAAGGTGCCTTTGTTCAATTTTGTGTTCTCTTGATATAATGTGCTTTTACTGCTCTATGATTTCAGTTTAATAACCCAGGTCCACAAGTGATTCAGACTTTCAGTAAAAAGCCTAATGTTCTGCTCAGCCCCAGCCCCAAATTTTGCATACACTAGCTGTCCAATGGATGTTGAGAGAGTGAGTGAATGAAGAGCTGACGAATTAGGTGTGACTAAATTGCAAATGGCCTTGTTTACATTCTTTGACAGCAGATTCATTCGTTGTGATTTCCCAAGTGTCAGAGTTCTCAGATCTGAGCTTCTTCAAGTCTTCCTTTTCTGATTTCCAGAGTAAGGGCTGACTTAGGAAGCACTTTCAGTTACTTTCTACATTCAGTTATTTGCAAGAGATCATACTTTTTTGACCTAGAAGGGAAATGTTTGGGATAAATTTTCACCAGTCCTTATTAAATAAACTGAGCATATGCCCCTCCTCATCGCACAGAAATATATTTTCATATTTTCTGAGTTGGAACAAAGGAATGAGAAAGTATAATATATAAAACTGTACAGCAATTTAATGAACAACTGGATTTTTTTTTCCAAAATGCATACAAACAAATCTGTGTATTAGAAGAAAAAACAACTTGTAAAACAAATGATAAAAAAGTTAACCAATCCATATTTTTCCTTTGGAGAGAGAAGAAACAACTTCAGATGGATGAATGATATTACTATTGACTAGTTAATAAACATGTCACCTCATACCATTTAGTTCTTTTACACTTTTTTTTTTTACCCCAAATACCTTTATGTCCTCATAAAAATTGCCTGAGGTAAGTGGGACAAATGAAAGGCTCTGCTTGAGCAGAGGTGGTTACTGAGCTTTGCCGGGGATCTTACAGTTCGTTTGTGAAATTAATATGTGTGTGTGTGTGTGGGGTATATCTATGTGTGTGTGTGTGTGTGTGTGTGTGTGTGTATAAAATGAATAACCTGGGGCAGATTCTGAATGTTCATTAAATGGTAGGAGTTCAAGCAGTGATGTTACCACTTCACTGTATCAGGGAAGGCTTTTTGAAGGAGGGTGTGTTTATGAATTTAAGGGATTAGTGAAGCTAACGCAAGTGGAGAGAATTGATGTTGGTGGATCAGGGACGCAGAGAAAGGAGCAAAACAAAATACCAGTAAGTCTAATGGTTTTTAAGGTTCCTTTGGCCACATTGGTTTCCAAGTACAGACTGTAACTTAGACTTTGTATGTACTGATTATATTGAGTTTGGGTCCTGTTATGACTGTCACAAAAATCAGATTCTGATAGTTTCCTGAGACAGGCATTGACAGCTTTGGAACAAACTGCAGCTAAAGGATACAGCATCTCTGACCAGGAGAGTAGGGGACCCTGCCCTGCTCTGCTCAGATCCCCTCTGATCCTTTTTGTCCTTTTGGTGTTCTTGTCTCAGGCTTCTGTGTGTTTTGTTTATGGGTTCACACTTGTGACTCTCTCAGAAGACTGCTCCTTTGTTTGCCTGTATCCTGAAAGCCAGAGCACCTGAGGGTTTATCTCTCCCTGTGCAGCCCTTGGCCAATGACTGACTGGCAGAAGAGAATGAAAGCCCAGACCCATTGCCTCAATTTGGTATAAACTTGGAGGTTTAATCCACACTCCAGAGTTCTCCTGAAAGATCAGGCTCAAATACCCTTTGTGAAATTTTCCCTAAAAACACAGCTGTACTTGGCTTTTCCCCTTCCTGTCCACCATCCATCTTCCTCTACCCCTTATAAAACAAATCTTCAGAATCGGCATCTGGGAGCATTGCCTTAAAATAAGGAAATATGCCAGTCTTCCAATGTGGGTAAAAAGTCTGTAAAAGAAAGCCAAGAGGGAGGGGGTAATGATGCAGCTGAACCAGAAGTGAATCTCTTATTATTTTCCAGCACAGGAAGACTCTACTGTGCATCCTTTCTTCTTCCAATTCTAAAGCAATGGAAGTTTGGAGATAGTGAACTCTGATAACTATTCCCTGAATAGAAATGCACAAGCCTTTCCCTCCATCCTCAACGTCTCAAATACAATCTGTGTTCATAATATGCAATTTGGAAATGATGATGACCAGAAGCATAATCATACTCAAAGCCCTGTATCACTGCTCCATACCCACACATCCTCTTGCTCATCCCATCGATGTTTACCAGGAGGCAACTTGCCAGAAAGGAAATCAGCTGTGGGGGTGCACAATTCCAGGAGCCAATCCATCAAGAAGGCATTTGTGCCTTTCAGATGTGGGGGTGAAGCAGAACAAAAGTGGTGTCTGTTTGCTTGCATCATGGGAACAGCACAGAGAGAAATTGCTGCTGACCAACCAATGACAGTTGGTGGAGCCCAGACTTTTAACACCAACTAGTAGCCCATCAGGAAGGCTATTCAAGAGATGAACCCACCACCATGACTCTCTTTCCTTCTGTCTGATTTTTTTAGAAGGAGTGCCAATCTGTAATAAGCTGTCCTCATGTGATGATTACTCCATTGCGCATCCACTGACACTAGTGATGTACAGACTTTCCAAAGTTCAACTGTTCACAAATAATCCCGAGAGCATTTCTGGGTATAAGAAGGGAACTGCTGTGACATATGGACCAAATCTAATGATTTGTCTGAAACTGATCAGCTGAATTTTTACCTCCTTTGTCCCCCTTCTAATCCCTTAAGAAATGTGAATCAGTGTTCCATTGTCCAATTATTCCAAAGCAAGGAATAATCAATAGCACTTTATACTTAAAAGAGGGGCTTTCAAAATTTGTCACACAGAATAGGACGTTGTGAAGTCAATGGAAAGTAAGTTTGTATCTCATGAATTTTGACTTATCAAGACGTCAATCTTAATAATCATTATTGTTAATTAATGACTGAATTCTAGAATATTTATACAAAAACTTATATTGAAAGAAATGTCACCTAGAAAATGTTTTGAATGCCTTGATAAAATTAAGATATGTTATTATTAGTGCCTTTATCCACCATTCCAGGAGAAAGCATATTTTGTTTAAAAAAAGACAATATTTTGACACAGTTTGGTCATATGATTCTCTGATTCTTCAAAGATGGGGCTTTGTAATCACCACTGAAGGGGGTTTATCAATTCTAGGTTAGATGAATGAATGAACAAAATATAATATCATGGATGCATCCTTTATTCATCATTTTATTTAGTACCTCTTTATGCTTTCTAAAATGTTGTTTACACTGTGAATTGGTTTTCTAAAATTCTTTTAATGCAAAGGTAAAATTCAGTTAAGTCACTGTCTTACTGAAAATATGAAATTAGTGGGGCGCCTGGGTGGCTCAGTCGTTAGGCATCTGCCTTTGGCTTGGGTCATGATCCCAGGGTCCTGGGATCGAGACCCACATCGGGCTCCCTGCTCAGTGGGAGGCCTGCTTCTCCCTCTCCCACTCCCCCTGCTATGTTCCCTCTCTCGCTGTGTCTCTCTCTGTCAAATGAATAAATAAAATCTTTAAAAAAAAAAGAAAATATGAAATTAGTAAAGCCTAAATCTATGAGACTGACAATTTTACAGTAGTCAATATCTATAAAATAGATAATCCAGACTTTTATCAGTTCTATATGATATCTATAGGACTTTGGCAGAAGAGAGGCCATCTTTCCCACATACTGTTTTTATCTGAAAGGAAATCTTCCCAGAATCCCCCAAGCAAGTCCTTATGTCACATTGGCCAAGATTGGATCCATGCTTCTTTCTAAACCAATCACTAAAATTATAGTAATTAGTTAAGATTAATCAAGATTTACTCCCTGAGTCAAGAAAAGGGGGAAGACCTGAACTAAAGGAAAGGAAGGGGAGGAGAGGATGGTGGCCAAGAAACCAGACTGTCTGTTCCAGGGATCCAGCTTCTCCTGCCACTATTTTGGGGAGAGATGTGTTTGAGGGGTGTGATGTGACTTTTTTGTAAGGATGGTTGGTAAGTGAAGATATGGGGCTACTAAAGTATGATTGATGGATGAACCTGTTTACCTTCGCTTCTCACTAAGGAGTCTTCTGAAAAGTCTTACTTTATTCCTTTGGGTTAAATTATTTTATCCAGATGACATGTGCAATTCTACCAAAAAATACTTAGGTCTTTATTTTGTACTTCAAAGGTTCTTGGTGGCAGGTCCAGAGTTCTGGAATTCACTTCCCCAGCTATTTTAACTCTGAGTAGAAGTTCTCACTGGGATTTGTGCAAGACCATGCTATATATGATGGATTCTAATTAAGGATTGGGAAGTGGGAGGTGTTACAAAATAGCAAAGACAAATTCTTTAGACCTTATCTGACCTTATCCATATACATACGTAAAAGGAGATATCTGTAATTTTTAGGACATTCAATATTGGGGCTTACTTTCATCTGGTGTGCACTGGGAAAGCATATTGGCCAGCATCCATTCCGTTACTGGTGGTGGTCTATGTTGTGCTAGTGAATGAATCGTTTGACTATTACCATTGCACAAAATGCTGAATTACAAATTTAAAGAATAAAACAAGTAGAGAAAAAGAAGTTGTGAAGCCTCTAACTTGAACAGTTTTATGTGCAGATGGTATATCAATTTCCTATTGCTTCTGTAACAGATTACCAAAAACTTAAGTGGCTTAAAACAACACAGATTTATTACCTTACGTTTCTGGAGGTCAGAAGTCTGAAATGGGTTTCAGTGGGTTTAAGCAAAGATGTTAGCACGCTGTATTCCTTCTAGAGGCTCCAGGGAAGAATCTGTTTCCTTGCCTTTCCCAGCTTCTAGAGGATGCCTGTATTTCTTGGCTCATGGCTCCTTCCATCTTTAAAGTCATCAATGGCTGGTTGAGTTGCTCTCACACTGCATCACTCTGATACTAACTATTCTGTCTCCCTCTTCCATGATTAAGGGACCCTTGTGATTACAACGGACCTACCCCAAAAATCCAGGATAGTCTCCCCATCTCAACATCCTTAACTGAATTACCTCTGCAAATGTGAGGTACTGTCTTCATTCATAGGTTCTGGGAATTAGGATGTGAACGTCTTTGGGGGGACAATTTTTCAGCCTACCACAATGGGTTTCCAAATGTCAGTATTCAGATTTTAGTGTTTGATCTTAGAGAATCCAGTCTGGTCACCATCTCAAGCATTTTCTTTCTGAAGTTTGTGGCTTCAAGACAGGATTGTTTTGTCTCTGGGAGTCATGGTGGTGTTGAATTGGAAGATGGAATAACTGTGGAACATAGAAAAAGCTAAGTGGGCTGGAATCAAGAAATATTTATCAAAAACTTACTGTGTGGTAGGCTTATGCTAAGTGCGATGGGTAACAAAAAAAATGGAAGAAAGCACAAACCGTACTTTTAAAGAGCTTCAAACCTTGGAGGCAAAACACATACGCAAATAACTCAAGTTCGTACATTTACCCATCGTCTGCTGGGAGGAGTAGACTTCCTGTGTCCTCCAGATAAACCGCTTTACTTATACCCTAGAGGCTTGTCTTGGAGCATGCGCCTCTTGATCTCAGGGTCGGGAGTTCAAGTCCCATATTGGGCATGGAGCCTACTAAAAAAAAAAAAAAAAGTAGCAGTCATTAATCTGATTTCTCAGTTTTTAAAAAGATATTATGTATTTATTTGACAGAGAGAGACAAAGTGAGAGAAGGAACACAAGAAGGGGGAGTGGGAGAGGGAGAAGCAGGCTTCCTGCTGAGCAGGGAGCCCAACGCAGAACTCGATCCCAGGACCCTAGGATCATGACCTGAGCTGAAGGTAGACGCTTAACAATTGAGCCACCCAGGCGCCCCTTATTTCTCATTTTGAAAAGGTGTTCTCTCCAGAGTCCTGCATCCCCTGGTTTGTTAGGATGGAATGGAGGAAAGAGCAGAGAGAGGGAATTTACTTACATCAGTCGCCTACTATGTGCTGGTGGTTTCACCCAGCATCCTTTATCCCCCCTGGCCAATCTGTCATATTACTCATGCTTTTATAGATATAGAAACTGGGATCAGGGAGGCTTTAAAAAAATACAGACCTCCCCCACCTCCTTCTATGAGGTCATGTGGTTAATAAGTGGGAGGTGTGAGATTTGAAGCCAGAACCCTCTGATTTCCAGAGCATGTGGTTTTCTATTTCTTCCAACTGCCAATGGGACTTGTGGAAATATTTAACTGAAAAATTTGTCTCTTTGCATTCTATTCTAGAAACTTGAAGAAGCATTTCTTTTCTTTTTTCCCCCCAGTTCTAGTGTAGAATCTACCCCTCGTGTAGTATCTCCCCTCCCAAGAGGTCTGTCTTTTGCTGTTAGAAATATCATTAGAGTAACAAGCAGCTGATTTCCTTAGAAGTGGGACTTGCTCTTCTGTAATAACCCAGAGCCTATTTCTCCTTTCTGTGCCTTTCAGCCCTTTGTCCCTCACCTTGTCTCTGGCTCTCACTGCAGTCCACTTAGAGCCATCAACATCTTTATCTTTATTCAACAACAACAGCAACAGTGGACTTGTAGGCTGACTGTTTTTGTGCCAAGCGCAATGATAAGCTTTGAGGACACTGTGCTGTATTCCTTGGACTCCCGGAGCTTATATTCTTCAGAGTGAAATAGTTTAATTCAGGGGTTCTCAACCTTGGCTACACATTTGGCAGTTTAGAAACACTTGGCAAGTATTTTTTTTTTAATGCCTGGGCCACTCCCAGAGGTTCTAATTTTGGGGGATCTGGGGTGGGGCCCTGGCATGAGCATTTACTATTATACCCAGACAATCCCAGTGGGGTAGCTGGCATTGGTAGCTTTAATTAATTGGTAGATTTAATGTGTTGCCCATCAACAGAATCAGGAAAAGGATGTTTGGGGCAGTGGCCAAAGGGATAGATCCTGAATGTGGAATTTCAGACATTGTGGCTTTGGATAAAGAAGGTAGAATGGTGTTTGGAGCTGACAGCCCTTCCCACAGCCCCTCAGTTCACACTGGGTAGTGACTTAAAGTGACCTCAATGCTCAAGTCAGCCTGGCCCCACAGCTCTCCGGTCACAATTCCCCATGTAAACTGACTGCAGATTACGTGTAGCATTAGTTACCGCACACTGTCACCTGCCCATCACTCCCACAATGACCCTGTGAGGCGGGCCTTCTGATTTTCATTTTACAGATGAAGAAACAGGAGGCCAGGTAACAGGCTGGAGGCCACACAGCTTGGAGGTGAGAAACCAGGTCCAGTGCTCCTCTCTAATCCACAGTGCCACATCCCGGGGGCCAAGAGTGTGGTGCTGAGCAGGCTGGTTTGAGGAGAGGGGCCAGGAGGAATCATTCCCAGAGCCCGTCAGCCCAGAGGCCCTGCAGCCCCAGGGCTGTGCTGCAGCCTGGGTAGTGTGGGTGGCTTTTGTACCTGGAGTTGTGCTACGTGCAATTACCAGTAAGCCCGTCTCCCTTCTTGACGTCACTGCTCTTGGAACCTTAGCAGCTTTTCCGTTCTACACTGTCTCTCCAGAAATGAGAGCCTACAAAAGACCTTATATGTCACATCTTCCCTCCCCGCTTTCACCTGCTTGTTAAGACTGCCAGGGAACTGAGGGCTGGGCAAAATTGGGAAGTGACTGCTCTGTGTCTTTGTCATCACCATCCTTTCCTCCGTACTTTCTTCCCCTTTGTGGAATACAGGACCTTTAGACTTTTTAAGCCAAACTTTCTCTCAGGAAAGGGTAGGATCAATTCATTAGACTATGGTGTACATGACTGACTGCATCCCATGTGCCACCTTTCCCGGAGATAGTCCTATTTTACCAGGGGACAGAGTTCAGTTTGGGAGTCCGGCACTCATGGACTTGAATCTTGGGCTGCCTACTGGTTATGTAACATTTGGCAAGTAACCCAACCTGTCTTAGTTTCAATTTCTTCGTCTCTAAAAAGAGAATAATATCTCAGAGGAGATATTAATGAGGATTAAGAAGATTCGAGAATGAGCCTGCATGGTGCGTGGCACAGGGTAGGTGCCTGTTCAATGTTGTTCCTTTTCCTTTCATCCAGTTACAGAATTCATGCATCTGTGAGGCAGGAGTAAAGTTAGACAGGGGCACATTTCTGCAATCTCTCAGCAGCAAATGATCTCCTGTTTCCTTTACTCCATAGATGACACAGTGTGGTCCCCAGTGACTGCCCCCTCCCTCTCTCTCTCTCTCTCTCCATTGCTGTGTGACCTAGATGGGTCATGCAGGAAAGTTGTGACTATACTGAGTCAAAAAAGCCCAGCTGGGCCACTTACTGGATGATAGACCTTGGCAGTCATGGAATCTCTCCATTTCTCAGTGGCCTCATCAATAAAATCAGCAGAATGATAGTACCTTCAAGGGTCTTTGGGAGGGTAAACAGAGTTTATGTCATGCCCTGTCACTGCCCAAAGAAAAGTCAGCAAATGCTCCTGCCCTTTCTTCTCTCTATGCAACCAAATATAGTTGGTCCAGAGCAATTACATTTGATGAAATCACATGAAGTAGGCCTCAAGGGCAGCGTGGAGGGAAAGAGAAGCCACAGAGGGAATATACCCTGTGTGTGTGTGTATGTGTGTATGTGTGTGTGTGTGCACATGTGTGTGTAAGCCCTAGTTTTTGAAACTCAAAGTATAAACTGTGAAAACTGCAGTACATTAGGAGAACTACCTTATGGCCAAATGCGCAAGCAGGAGCCCCAAGCCCAGTGCTACAAAGAGGAGCCATTTACCTGGCCTGGTTGTATTCACTCCCTTCAAAAATGTCACGTTCATAGCACGGGATTGGATGAGTTAATTCAAACCAAGTGAAGACATTAAATATCTTGTGGAATAAATAACAATGGGTCATGCATTTCTGAGACATGTTTTCAGGGCTTCTTTTTTTTCTTTCTTTTAAACCGAAGTAGTCCTTCCTGGCTTCTGAACACAAGCCATCCTCATCTATTTCCTAAGATAATCCATTATAAATTATGACAGGCTCCCAGGAGCCTGGCGGGCAGCGTGGCCCGATCTGTACCCTGGTCTCACTTTTCTGTCCTGGTCATCTCCGACAAGTTCCATGTGTGACCGGTCAGGAGACGGCTAATTCCAGTCCAGGCATTTTTCAGATGAGCCTCATTTTATTTTTAATTTCCCCACAAATGCATGCCAGGCGCAGATTTCGTCAGTTACAGACATAGCTCTCTAATCTGTGCCGCCCTTCCGTAGCTCAAACTACCGAATGAATTAAGGTCCAGTTACATATAAAAGTGATTATGATCAGCGAAATGTCTGCCCAGAGTGGCCTTCCCCAAAAAGGGCCAAGATTGGAGGCCCTGACACTCCCGTTGGGCCATCTTGGGGCCATGCATTCACTGTACAATAAAAATGAACCCATCGACAACCTTCTCAAACCTGCATGGCCTTCAGATTCTATGGCTCAGTGGCCTCTGGCCACCATGTAGCAGAGAAATAAATTATTTTCTCATGTTGGGTGAAATTATTTATTTTCTGTCTTCGTCCAGTAAGTTTTCTTTTCAGGAGAACTGACCTCATCCTTTTGAAAGCTTCCTCTTTCACCTCTACAGGCATCTGGCTTTTGCTTGGAGGCAGATGAGTACTCCAAATCCTGACAGTTGAGGGGCAGGACTCTATGTCATCTTTGGGGTTCTTGTTAGGCTCATCCGCACATTTCTCAGGTCAATTCAGGGCTGTGCAGACTCTGTTTTCCTCTCAAATTGCCAGGGGCGAAGAGCACCTGGACTAGGCATTGCACAGAAGCTATAAGTTAAATTAGGACCAGAGAGTGAAGGAATAACGGCCATCCCTGCTCACAAAGAGTTCATAGTCTACCTCAGGGAAGAGGAAATATTCCCAAGGATGCATACTTACCGTACTTTATTGTCTCAGTATGTTAATGGGATATGTACAAGATAGAACAAGGAATACTGTAGCAGAAAGATTATTAGGGACCAAGGGAAAGTATGTGATCTTGTACGATCTTGATCTGTACGATCTTGATCTGCCTCTCTCTGGGCGTTGGTCCCCATGAATGTAAAATCTATAATATTCTAGGCTTCTGCGAAGAGTGGCAAAAGAGCTGGGGAAATCAGGAAAGCCTTCCTCCTTGGAGTTTCTAGAACAGGGACCACAAAAGCATAACCAGGCTGATCCTGAGGGGGAGATCTCAGTAGCCCCTGGATCAGGCCTCCTCCTGTGGCTTTTTCCCATCCTCTGTGCCGACCACAAAGCAGACGTCGCAAAGTTTGTTCAAGCCCTGTGATAGAGTTCTGTTGGAGTGGAACCAAGTTTATAAAAGGTCCCACAAACTTAGATCTAAACCCCCTGAGCAAAGCCTGAGGCCCTGTGGTAAACGTGGAGGAAAGGCTGCCCCCAGCGGCAGAAACGCGTGTTACGCCTGCTCCCTCCCACCCGCAGGGCCAGGGCCAAACTGCCCTGGGCACAAGCCAACCTTGGTAGTCGCCCAACCTGAGAATCTTTTGAGCTCTTCCTGTCGCCATGCCCCACCCCATCCCATTCCACCCTCGCCTCTTTTTTCTCTTCCCTGGCAGCCACTCTGTTTTCAGATGTTTACCCTGAGTTAGGACCTCAGTGGTGGGCATGAGGTCTGGTGGGGGGCAGGGAGGGAGGGAAGATGGCCCCGAAAGAGGAATTCCTCAGGGAGGCATCTAGGGCACATCATGCAGATGCCTCCTCTGTGTCTCTCTGAGAGTTGGGTACGGATGTGCTTCCCCTGGTTGACAGGGGTCTGTTTCTCTGGTTTGCAATGTTTTAATCCTAGATTAGCCCAAGTCAGATGCTTTTGGGGAACACCGGTGTAGTCTGTGCTCCCAGCACCCCATCTCAGTGGTCTCAATCTGATCAGGACATCCGGATTTTGTAACCTTATTTTGTAACTGTTCTCCCGACCCTGGTGCCATCCTTCAGAGCTCTGAGGACATGTAACTGGAAGCCACTCCGGCTCCTCGCCCCCTCTGCAGTGGACCCGTGTCACCTGCCGCCCTGGCATCATCACCCAAGCATGCACTGTCACACTCCCAACCGGAATGTCAGCTTGCTGTTTGAGATTCACACCGACACGCGGTCCCCAGAGGGCTCCTCCGGGAGCCAGGGCGGCCTGCGCTTGGGAACACATAAAAGCACAGGAGTCCCCTGGCTTTTTGGCAGCACTTCAAGCGCTAGCCCAGTGAAGAGATCTTGACAGCATACTTGTAAACTCCACGGGCCCCAAGGGCTCAAACACCACCATATTTATGCTCGCGGGCTGGATAGCCAAAATAGTTGGGTTGTTATGCAGACATGGGTCTCTTAGTCCAGGCCAACATTGCTGACACCTGTTAATTGGCATTTGAAAGGATTGAGTTGAGGGGGGCGGGGAGCCTTTGGAGCTGCTGCCAACCTGTACCTGAACAGCAGGGAGTCCAGCAAGAGATTGACCCACCCCGCGGGTAAGAGATTCCCTGGTGGGATGAGCAAATGAGTCCAAGCGTTGCCAGAAAGGATAATCAGAGAAGGAAGAAAATAGGAAGGAGAGTGGGAAGAAAAGGCACCAAGAGGGAAAGGAAAAAAGAAAAAAAAAAAGAGGGTAGGTATTTTTAGATTTGCTAGCACAGAGCTTTGTGTTTGTAGCACCCCGGGCCCTGTTCCTGCAGCGCCAGTTCTCCTGGCCCAGGTGGGAACAAAGCCCGCCTTGCGCCTTCTCTCCTGAGGCTGTGGACCCACCCACCTTTCAAGGTCAGCAGCAGGACCACCTCCTTCAATGAGCCTTCTTTGAGAGGCCCTGCTGTCTTCCTTCTTGGTGCTCTTGTTATATAACATACACTCCCCATTCTCCTGTGTGCCCCTTGGGCTCCTCCGTTCAAATGTCCCCTCCCCTCTTCGTTGATTCCTTGGGATCATAATTGAGACTGTCTGGCTCACACTGCCCAGCGCAGTCCAAGACTCAAAGTAGGCTCTCGGTTTCCAGCCTCTTGGGTTGGTGGTCTCCTTCTGGGTGTCTTTCTCTCTTTTCCCGTTCTAGGCCTCCCACCACAGCTCCCACTCAGCAGAGCACCCGCTCTGTCCCCGCACAGCTTCAAGCTGACCCATGGGGGCTCTATGAGGGTTCTTCCTTATACGTGTCTCAAAGTTTGGATGGTGCACAACTTGACCTGAGGGGAGACTGGGCTTTATTAAAAATGATGTTTGTGTTTCATTATTAGTACACAAAAAATTTCCAGAAGATCCGTATTTACGAACTGGTTTATATTCCAAAAGTCAGCTTGAAAATTTGTTGTTTGAAACTGGAAGTCCACCCAGAAACAGTACGGTAAATGAATGTGTTCATTCAACAAATATATCTTGAGCACCCCTATTACGGCAGGCACTATTCTATGCGCTGGGAAGCCTGCAGGGAACAAAGCATTTAAACACCCTTGTCCTCAAGGAGTGTGTACCCAGGTCAGGGGAGACAGATGAACCACAGATAAGTAAAATATATGATATGTTGAGTGATCCTAAATGCCATGGAAAGGACTAAACTGGGAATGGGAATGAGGAGCGCCAGGATGGGGCTGGGATCCATAACTCAGGAAGACCTTATTTGAGAGCAACCTGAAAGAGAGAGTGGGAGAGGAAAGTTCCAGACTCAAGAGTGAACTTGGTATGTTCAAGGAACAACAAGAAGGCCAGAGTAGCTAGAGCAGAGTGAGCACTGGGGACAGAAAAATACTGGTGGGTTTCCCTGGCCAACCCACTGGTGGTTGACTTAGCCCTCTAACAAGTCTGAGCTATAATTCTAATTCGGTGCAGTACACATCTACTGAATGCCTTCTTTCTCGCAGGGATTAGTGCTAGGTGCTGTTACTAATTCTCTCAACTACCATAACCATGGCTGATGGGAATATCTCTTTTGAGTGTCAGCTGGGGAGGGTTAGGGACATACAGAGCCCTCTCAGAGTATGGGGGACAGACAGGTAAGATGCAATGCCCAGTAGACAAAATCTCCCTCCTGAAAGCAGCTTGGAACATTAGAACCATCTCTTCTTGATTTGTTCTTACACTGGATGGCTTCAACCATCTGGGGTGATTAACCATCTCTTGATTTGGAGACCCCGGCACTTGATTTGTTGCTGAGTGTTGGTTTTTGATGCCTTACCTAACCTTCTTGATCCTTGATTTCCTGGTAATGATAATGACTGCTTTACCGTTTTTGGTAAAAATTAAATGAGGTTAGTATACATAACAGAGCCTTGTAAAACCAAAGTCTACTGTGAGTTGTGATTTTAGAGCAGCCACTCTGTCTTCTGCATCAGGGAATTAAGGGAAAAGGGCTCAGAAATAGACATCTTTCATAAATGGAAATTGCCTGTCAGTTTTATGTTGGCTGTCTAATCTCTGAAAAGGTGATGGGGATGGTGAGTCTGAAGCTGGTAAGTAGCTCTGCTAAAAGATCCAGGTGGGGGAAGAAACAGGTTAATGAAAGAAAATTGCCTGCCTCTAGGGGAGGTTGTAGAGTAGAATTTGAGGAAAGGTAAATAACTCACTCAGAAAATGACAAGACAATAGACCCGAATGAACCATTACAGAGGTAAAAATCACCTTTCCCTTTTGGATCTGCTCTTTTCTCTCTCATTCCCTGCATCCTTCAGGCTCAGTTTTCCAGTGTGTAAGCCACTCAAATAGCCCTCCCTGGTCCTACCCCCAGGGCCCTAGCCATCCAGTACCTCCTGTGGCTGCCTATCTTTCCTCCAGTGCCCTTTAAAACGGGGCACTTTATGTAGGGAGGAAAATTTCTAGTGAGAGAACTTACTTCCTTACTATAAGGCAAGCTATGCATTCTGGAAAGTCCTTGCTATTAGAAAGTTCCTCCTTAAAGTCACTTAAAATCACTTCCCTGTGATTTTTATTCCTAGGTTCTGGGTCACCCTCTGAGGGGCTCAGAGGTATTCCAAGTAACTCTTCTTCCCAGACACAGCTTTTCAGATATCTGCGGACAGGTCCCTATCCCCCTCAGCTTAAGATTTTCTCCTTATCTTTGGTGTTCTTCACCATAAAGTATCTGGTTTTGTTTTGTTTAATTTTTTAAAATGCTGTCCTGTATATAGTATGTGCTTTCAGTTGGAGGATTCATGACTGTCTTCAGTTCTTCAAAATTCTTAACCATTACTTCAAATATTTCTTCTCCCCCAACCACTCTTTCTTTCACTGAAATGATAGACACTATACTGGAACTTATCAGTCTACCTCCCTGTCTCTTCCAACTCTTTCATATTAATCTCTTTCTCTTTCCGAGCTGTGTTCTGAGTGAATTCTTCAGAACTGCCTTCCAATTTACAAATTCTCTCTTTCACTGTGACCAATGTAGTGGTGTACCCAATACCATGTAATTTAATTTATCTATTTTAAATCCCTTTTATTCCATAGCAGCTGAACTCCAGAATTTGGCTTCTAGCCGTGGATTACTTTACCATTCCATTTTAAATATCTATTGCACAGAAATGTCCCTTAATTTAGAATATAGCCTTTCCTTTTAATGTCCTCCTTTTATATTTTAAGTGTCATAGCTATGTTTTCAGAACAATAGGGGCTTCAAATTGGAAACTTAACTCTCTGTCTTCACTTCCCCCCTATAGTCCTTGCACTAGACTCCTATGCTTGACCTCCTGAATTTTCCTTATCAGGGTCACTGTCCTCTGAACTCACTCTGTGATGCCCAGAATGGAATGCAGAGTATTTTAGTGAGTGCTCTGTAATTCAGAGACAGGGGACACTGAGCACACAGGATTATAATAACACATGTTCCTTTATAGAAGTGTCTATAACAGGATAAAAGGAAGGCACCAGAGAAATTTCTTGGAGGCCTAACCTGTGTAAGTTTCAGGGATATTCACAAGGTCTTCAGGCTTATGGTAAGCAATGCCTCCTGATCCAGGGGAAATCAGGCCAAATTCTAGGTAAGATGAAGGGACAGTGCAGCAAAGAAGTCATCAAAGGCCAGCAGGAAGGAGTCTGTGCAAACAGGAGGGCCATCCATACGGGCCTCAGGTGGTTCCTGACACCATACAGATCCATGTCTGTCCTCTTTCTTGTCACTCCATCACGGTCTAACCATAGGTAAGGTTTGCTGGAGAGCAGTTGGGGAACAGAAGCTAACTTCTCTGCCACAGGGAAAAAGAGTTCTCCCTGTTCTCAGCAGAAGGATGGTCTTGGAAGGGAAAGGTGATCACAGGTCATTTTGATTGTTTTTCAGTTTTTTGAAACACCCGAGGTGAAGCCATCTGGTGTAAGAGCATAAAGTGTTGACAGTTATTAGCTCCTTTCCAAAATAGGGTGTGAAGTTGTCTGCTGAAAAGAGCATGAGTCCTTGATTCCAAGCTTTTGAAATCACAGCCTTATTACTTACTAGCTGTGTGATGTTGGGGTGGTTTCTTAACCCCTCTGAGATTCAACTTTTACTAAATGGGATAATGATACCTACATTATTATAAATGTAGATTAAATGAAGTAATGCATATAAACGGCATCGAGTAAGGGTTCAGTTGTTAACATTCTTGTGCCCATTCCTTTTCCTGGGTGTCATTTGACAGAACTGGGGATGAGGAAGGAAGCAAAAAGGTGAAAAAAAACAAAGGAGATTTTTAAGAATGGAAAGAATTGTTAAGGACTGTTGCAAAAGGGCCTGAAGCCACTTTGGCCATTAGCGATGTATGGAATCTAGCGCTAAATATTGCTCGCCTCCAACAATTAGGGACAGGTGGATCTTCATGTCTTCTTCCTACACAACCTGGCTACAGGGTGGGAGGCAACAATAAAATCAAGTCTCAGATCCCATTCTAACCACATTCTGACCTTGACCAGCAGTCAGGTCCCCAAAGGACTATGCAGGCTCAGATCCCATAAGCTCAGAATGTCCCCACTCTTGGCTATTTTAGGCAATCCGTCAAGCACATTACTCCTTTTGAACAGACTGCCCATGTTCTCTGGGTCCCCTAGTGCCCAGTACCATCCCATCTTTCAGGACTCAGTTCATACATCACCTTCTATACAATAGGAACAGTGAATGGGGGCCAAAAGCTTACAAATCATTTATAGGGCCAGAGTAGGGAGCAAGGGAAGGACAGTTGGAGAGAGGCAGAACTAGAAAAGGAAGTGTTTTCCCACTCTTGGTTTCTACAAAAGGGGATTTTCCCTACCCACGCTCCCAAACTTCTGTCCACCCTTAGGGAGGGGCAGTGACTTTGATTGGCACATTGCAGAAGAATGCTTGAGCATGTTCTGCTCAGCTCTGTTCTCCTTCTTCCTCTTGGGATTAGAATTGTCTACCCATATGGAAATCTGCTCCGCTCTGCTCCAGTCCACATGGCTGGGGCTATGTGTGGGAGTCTGCCTAATTGGGGGTGGGAGGTCAGTTGGCAGGCCTGCTGGCTCCCATACTAAGCTGTATTCTCCAGTTTAGCCTTTATCAGTAATAAAGGTGGTGTTCCAGTTATGTTTGCACCCTTGTTTTATTTCACAATTTTCCCAGAGCCCATGTGGGGAAGAGGGATGTTATGTGTTGGGTGCCCCACCAGGCAGATGACAGCCAGACCATGGAGGGCTTGGAATGCTCTGTCTTGAGCTTGGAATCACAGGAGGAGAGGGCCTACAGACGGAAGCAATACATGTAGCCTTTGTAGGAAGAGTATGGATCCCGGTGTCAGGAGAACTGGGAGCCAGCCCCAGCGCTGCCACTAACCATCTGGATGACTTTAGGCAAGTTGCTTAAACTTCTAAGGCTTCAGTTTCCTCATCTGTAGAATGAGTTGGTTTATAAAAATCTCTAATGGCCCTCTCCAGTTATATAAACTTTATAAAGGGAGGATTTCCTCACAGGAGGAAGTTTTGAACATTGGGGCAGGTTATGGAATTTCTTTCCTTGGAGATCTTGAAGAAGCAGCTGGTTTAGCATTCAGTTTAGATGAGAAATGTTATTTGTACGTGCCAAGCATCTTATTACAAGCATAATGTGAACTCTTTCATTTAATCTTCATGGCAACCTATGAAATAGATGATATTATCGTTCTTCATTTACATACAAGAAAACTGAGACTCAGAAGTTAAGTAACTTTCCCAGGAGCATATGAGTAGTAAGTGCCAGTGCTGGGCTTTGCACTTGGCAGTTTGGCACCATAGCTGTACTCTTTAGCACTCCACTGCACCGCCTCCATGCTAAGGGGTAGCTCTGGATTTTTTCCCCAAAAGCCCATCCCAGTTCATGGTGTCTCTAGAGGGACCCAGTTTGCAACTTCTCAGACACGTGCAAAAGGCAGGTGCTTGGCTAGTGAGAGAAACCGAACTCCTTTTGGCTGTCTCTTAGGTCTGTGCCCTCAGGTTTGACATTCAGGAGTGAGAAGCACTTGTTTGGCAATTAATAATGCAGTGCGTGTGACATCTCTTGTATTGATGTCTTTATTGTTGTTCAGTTTATATGTGCTTATGATTTGTCTCCTTCCTTAACATTGACTGCCTGATCACCACACCAGGAACCGTTCTACATCCTTTAAATGTGTTACTTCATTTAACACTCGCCACAGTCTTTCAAGGTAGGTACTATTATTATCCCCAATTTATAGCTGAGAAAACTGAAGCACTGAGGGAGAGATAGTATTCTACTATTGATAGGACATAGACATTGACCATATATCCTGAGTCCTAGATAAATATTTGCAGATGGATTGAGGTTCATATAGTTCAAAGATTCTCTTTGGCCAAGGCTTGCATGGTCTTCATTTATTCTCTGTTTAGCTCTGTGTTCCTATATTTCTTGGCTGTGTGTAAGATGCTGATTGAAAACGGAAACAGCCATCCAAGTGTGGGCTATTCCTAAATACCTATTCTCGTCAGCCCTTGGGAAACCACAGGAGCCTTCCAATCCAGAAGATGCAGAACACCTTGCACTCAATAATTATGCATTAATTGACTAACATAATGATGGCATATTGGTTTGCTTTGTGATTTTTCTGGTAAACATGTTTGTTCATTTTTTTTATGAATTTTAGGCCTGATAGAATTTTTCTTGCTTTTTGTTGTTATTGTTCTTCATCCCCCTGACTTTTGGCTTTTCTTGCTACTGAGAAGTAGAAATAGGACAAACTGAACTCAGCAGAATGGGGGCTGCATGAGCTAGCTGTGCTTTTCTGGATTGGCGTGTGCATGTGTGTGTCCATATTTTTGGAAGGGGGTGGGGGCTATGAAAAATAAACACTCTCCTCTCTGCCTCTTGAATGTCCTATGAATTGTTTCTCAATGTCAAAGCTACAATGTCTATTTTTTTTTACTTTGGGCTCTGTCAATGAACATTTAGTCTTCTCCAATGGGAATGTATCCACAGTGGACATGCCAGTCTACATTAGCATTACACATGGCAAATCCAACCAACCTAACTACAGTTGGGACAGCAATTGGAAGTGACACAAATCAGAGGCTAGACAGATTTGCAAACTGAGGTCAATTTATCCTGTGTGCCCAGCACCTCTTCTGTCCTGACTTGTTTAAATCCCTGGTGGACAAAATTAGTTTTCCATAAGAAGAGTTAAACAAAAACTCACACAATAGGCTTTTTTGCCTCTTCATTGCTGATCCTTCTTTGGTGAACACTCTGCTCCAAAGTTGCAGTGAGAGAAATCTCAAATTCAACCCTGGGCATGCTTCTTTTGCCTTCACTTGTGACATGTCTTTAAATAAATGTTAGCATTTTGCAACTGTGAAAAATAACAGGAATACACATTTCTTTGTAAAACCCAGGAAATTCTAAGTATTAGAGCATGAGCCCTAACTCCATGGCTCTTGCTGTGGAGAATTAGTGTGTACAGCCTTCTTCTAGTGCGTGCTTAGGCCTCTCCAGATCAGGTGATGCAGGTGGCCATCTGGATAGAATCAGCATCAGCTCAGCAACAGTGCCACGAGGACCCCAAGTTCCAGTTCTCTAACAGAAGACTCATTCTCCACCTGTACTGGCTGGCGGGAAGAAAATATGGATACATGAATGCACCTAAGGAAAGGAGATGCTCATCTGCAGATTCTTGTGGCCCAAGTGGGAGCTATGTTAGAAATTCCTCAAGAATGCATTGCACAATAGTTGAAATCTGGTCATACAGTTCATGACTTTCCTGGGATAGGGAGTAAATACAGTCCATCCATGTTAAAAATCAAAGGTAGGCAAAGAATATGAAGAGGAATTCACAGAGGAGGAACATAAATGGCTGCTAAACATATGACAAAATGAACTATCGTGATGGTTATCAGTATAACACAAGTGAAACTACAACAGGCTACCATTTTATGTCCATCAAATTGGGCATAAAGTGCCTGACGTTACAGAGCGATGGTGTGGATGTTGCCCAGTGGGAAATCTTGTGCCCTGCTGGTGGAAGGATACATCAGTTCAAGTACTTTAGAAAAAAATTGGCATTATTTAGTCAAGGTGAAGATGTGCATTTCCTATGCCCCAAGTAGTCCACTATTACAGCAAGTATCACATGAGTGCACTGTTTAAAAAAAAAAAAAAACAATGGAAACAACCTAATGTCCATCAGCAGTGCATAAATAAATGGTGGCCTCTTCATGTAATCATTGCTAGACAGGGCTGAAAATGACCAAGTGTTACATGCATCAAGATGGATGAAGGTCAAAAACAAAATGTTAAGAGAACAAAAGTCACTTATAGACTAATAAATATGGTATGACACTATTGATACAAAGTTAAAAGCAGGCAAAAATACCACATAATTTTCATGGATCTGTATATATGTATATGATAAAAGTATAAAGAAATGTGTGAAAATGAAAAACAAAATTTAGAATGGTGTATTTTTCTGGGATAAAGAACACACTTGGGGAAGGATATACAGAAGGTGGCCTATTACACTGATAACTTTTATTTTTTAAGTCAAATAAGTATTCATTGTATTCTTTTTTATATAATTTTGTAGCCTTAAATATTTTATAATACATTTTAAAGTTCCTTTGAGGTCCCAAAGAATTTGAGAGATAGAAAGGCCTTAGAAGTAGTCTAACTCAACAATTATCTTTTAACATGATGACGACTAAAACCAGAGATGAAAGAGGAGACATTACAACTGATACCATGGAAATACTGGCCAGAGCAATTAGGCAAGAAAAAGAAATAGAAGACATTCAAATCAGAAAGGAAGAAGTAAAATTATTTCTGTTTGCAGGTGACATGATCTTATATGTAGAACACCCTAAAGATGCCACACAAAAAAGAAACTGTTAGAACAAATAAATGAATTCAGTAGAGTTGCAGGATACAAAACCAGCACTAAAAAGTCCATTGTGTGTCTGTGTATCAACAGTGAACAAATCAAAAGGAAATTAAGAAAAAAATCCTATTTACAATAGCATCAAAAAGAATAAAATACTTTGGAAAAAAACTAAACCAAAGAGGTGAAAGACTTGTACACTAAAAACTAAAACACTGATGACAGAAATTATAAAGACACAAGTAAGTGGAAAGAGATCTTATGTTCATGAATGGGAAGACTTAATATTGTTAAAATACCCATACTTCCCAAAGCCATAAACATATTCAGTGCAATCCCTATCAAAATCCCCATCAAAATGGCATTTTTTCCATAAAGAGAAAAAAAAGTTGCAAAATTTATACAGCATCTCAAAGGGCCCACAAATGACCAAAACAATGTTGAGACAAAAGAACAAAACTGGACACCTCGTACTCTCTGATTTTGAAATCTATTACAAAACTATAGTAATCAAAACAGTACGGTACTGGCTAAAGAAACAATGACCAATGGAACTGAATAGAGAAATAAGAAGTAAATCCTCACATAAATGATCAAATGATCTTTGACAAGGATACTGAGGCTACACAATGGGGAAAGGCTATTCTCTTCAACAAATGGTGTTGAGGAAAATGGATATCCACATGCAAAAGAATGAGGATGGACCCTTATATTATACCATATACAAAAACTGACTCAAAAGGGATTAAAGACTTAAATGTAAGACCTGAAACTATAAAATTCCCAGAAGAATACATAGAGAATATCTTCATTACATTGGAATAGGCAATGATTTCTTGGATATGACACCAAAAGCATAGGTAACAAAAGCAAAAATAGATAAGCAGTACTACATTAAACTTAAAAATTTATGCACAGCAAAGGAAATAATGGTGTAAAAAGGTAACCTACTGAATGGGAGAAAATACTTGCAAACTTTATATTGGATGAGGGATTAATATTCAGAATATATTAAAAAAAAAAAACCTACAACCCAATAAAAAAAACCAAATAACCTAATTAAATGGGCAAAAGACTTGAATAGATTTTATCCAAAGAAGATATGCAAATGGCCAAAAAGCATATGAAAAATGTTCAATATCACTAATAATCAGGCAAATGCAAATAAAAACCACAATAAGATATCATTTCATACCTGTTAGGATGGCCAGTATAAAAAAAAATAACAACAACAAAAAACCCAAACAAGAACAAATCCAAAAATAACAAGTATTGACGAGGATGTGGAGAAATTGGAAGTTTTGTAAACTGTTGGTAGGATTGCAAAATGATGCAGCTGGTATGAAAAGTGGCATAAGGGTTTCTCAAAAAATTAAAAAGAAAACTACCTATACTCCAGCAATCTCGCTTCTGAGTACATACCAAAAGAATTGAAAATGGGATCTCGAGAGATATTTGTACACTCGTGTTAACTGCAACATTATTCACAATAGCCAAGATGGGGAAGCATCCTAACTGCCCATCGGTGAATGAACGGATAAAGAAAATGTGGTATATACCTGCTGTAGGATATTCTTCAGCCTTAAAGAAGGAAATCTTGGCACATGCAATGACATGGATAAAACTTGAGGATGTTATGGTAACATAAGTAAGTTAATCACAAAAAGACTGCATGACTCCACTTATATGAGGTATCTAAAGCAATCATACTGATTGGAACAGAAAGTAAAATGGTGGTTGCCAGTGGCGGGGGGCGGGGAAAACGCAGAGCTGTTGTTCAGTGGATACAGTTTCATTAAATTAAGATGAAGAAGTTCTAGAATCTGTAGTACAACACTGCATATGCCATAAGGTTTAACAATCCTGTACTGTACACTTGAAAATTGTTAAGAGGGCAAGTTTATGTTACGTGGTTTTTACAATTAAGAAACAAAACATAAACATAATGCAAGCAAGGGCCAGAGTGACGGATGTCTTGCCCAAGATCGTTAACTAGTTAGTGCTGGGACAGAATTGGGGCTGGCCATGTCCAGATCATTGGCCTCTTAACACCCGACCACCTCTCCTTATTCTGATGTCTATTTTATTTGTAACACCATTTCAGGGATGTGAGATGGCCTTTTGTGATGATGGCTGTAGAAAAGAATCAACTCTTTGTTGAACAGTGATGTGTCTAAATGTTCACTTATATCTTTGTGAGGCTTGCTCATCGAACTTCCTTCCATAGGCTCTTAAATTGAGTTCCTGATTTTATTGCAGGCAATCACACATTAATATTTTGCTCAGCTTTCTGTGCCTTTCCGAGGTGGAGCTCGAGGCCCTGGGGAGACAGTTAGGAGTCCTGATTTGCTTACTGGGTGGCATGAAAGCTGTATCATGGAGAGAAAACTATGAGGCCCAGGAAGGTGCAAGGCCTCCTCCCACATTACAGTGCCATCCTTGAAGGGGGCAAGCTGTATTTTAAGTTCACATTAGCTTCCCCCCCTCACTTCAAAGGCTGATTTATCTGCCTCATTCACTAGCGATGGAAAATGATTGCAATATAGAAATAAAGAAATTTTAGAATGTGCAGGCCCACCTTTTGCCCTTGGAAATGACCTCCTCCCTACCAGCCTTTGTCATACCCAAATCTTAAGGGTTCCGTGAGAAAAGCATAAAGCATTTCCTTGATTCTCAGGACACTTTTCTGTAGATTTTCATAACTGTGGGGAGCCTTGAAGGGGAGAGTGAGCATGGGTAATCCTACCCAGAGCCGGGATGTTGGTGTTAAAATAAGAAGCCGTTGCAGATGGAAGTTCCCAGTCAAAGGCATCCTGAGTCATAATTCAGTCCTTGCCATGGCAGTCATAATTCATGATTTCCCGAACACTTAATAGGTTCCTGAGGGTAATTAGGGCTGCCTTCTCAGGGGCACAGTCGGGCAGACAGCCCCTCTCTGGGGCTGGGGGGCTGGGGGCTGGGCACCCGGCCCGCCAGCCTTCTGGTTCAGCTCAGGTTCTTTTTAGAACAGAGGCTACCGGTTGTTTACACCGTCTTCGCTGATGATTTGCTTCCTTTTCGGTGAACTTGCCTAAGCTGGGTTCCGGGAAAAATGCCACTTTGCAAAACACAGAGGCGGTGACAGAACAGGGGTTCCGGGTGGTCCAGATCCCTGGGACCCTGCTGCCCTGCAGTGTGGGAGCGGCTGGAAGCCGGGAGCCCCTGCCTCCCATGAGGGGCCGGCCGGCACGCCTTGGGCTCCTGTGATCCGAGCGTTTGTGGAAAGGCTGTGCACCGTGATGGCTGGGATCTCGCCCCTTGCATTTCTCATTCTCAGGGCACGTTGATCCCCTGCTGGGCCTCCGGCCTGACCTCTGGGTCCTGGGTGTTGGCACGGATTTATGACCCTGAGCTGCTTTTTATCTCTTCGGGAAGTAAACGTTTTGGTTGGGAAGTTTTTCAATTTCCTCCTGGCCTGGACCAAACCGCTCAGGTTTCCAAGGGCGAGAGTGCCCTCTCCTCGTGGGTCCTGGGTGCACTGGAGTGTGATCAGGAGCCTCATTGGGCCTGCAGACGCCCCCGCAAGCGCGGATGGTGGAGCCGGCTGCCTCCGGCCGCCCAGGCTTACTGCTGCGCAGCGGACATCAGGCCCCTGCCTGCAGGCTGGCTCCTCTATCCTCCACCCGCCAGGACGTTTCCAAAGTGCGTGGGGGTGGGGGCAGGGGCATAGCCATGGGCCTTCCCTTCCAGTCAGTCACACCTCCCGAGACAGGGCCGGAAACCGACGCGTCGCCCCCGCTGCCCACGCCCTTCTGCTACACCTCAAGTTTTAGAGCCCTGTTGTAGAGACCGTCCAATGGATGAAGCAGGGTGAAGCAGGGTGCAGCAGGGTGCTCCTCCTTTTAAGCCTCCTGGAACCCTATAGTATCATCCCCCAAGAAAAGAAGATGAACCCCGGCCGGTCCAACAGTGCATTGGCTTCTCACCAATGATCTTGCTCTATTTTTTTTTTCTTATGTGAAGACGTTTTAATCCAATTACACACACATCTTTTTTTTCCTCTGCAGGATCCCCTCCTCCTAGCTCGCGTACTCACCCTCCCACACGGGTTTCCCTCCTAGCCCGGGACCCGACACAACACGATGTCATATGAAAGTCAGGGAAAGCAGTAAAGTCGAGGCATCACTTTTATACCTTGGTGAGTGAGTATCTTCCATTCAGATGGGCCCTTTTATCCTGAAAGGCCCCGCCCACTTTATATCCCCGGATAACTTCCCGCACCACTGACGACCCGCCAGCCTCCGGGGAGGGCGAGTGGCAGCTGCGGATCTGTTTAGGGCAGGAAGTGAAGAACATGATATTCAATTAAAACTGCGGGGGGCTGGGGCGCCTGGGTGGCTCAGTCGTTAAGCGTCTGCCTTCGGCTCATGTCATGATCCCGGAGTCCTGGGATCGAGCCCCACATCGGGCTCCCCGCTCAGCGGCGACCCTGCTTCTCCTTCTCCCACTCCCCCTGCTTGTGTTCCTGCTCTCTCTGTGTCTCTGTCAAATAAATAAAATCCTTAAAAAGAAAATAAATAAAACTGCGGTGGGGGGGGAGGAATTCAGCGAGAAGGCAGGGGCTGATGGAGACCGATGGCCCCGGGAGATCCGCTGGCCTGAGTTCTAGTCCCATTGCTGCCACAGCTCACAGGGGTGACCTTGGGTCTGTCACTAAAACTTTCTGGGCCTTCGGTTCATCTGAAACCTGGTGGTGATGATACCTGCATCCTCCCAGGGATAGTTAGGAGGATTAGAGAGATTAGGAAAATACACAGAGCTCCTTTGATCCCTTCAAAGTTAGCAGTGAAGGATGGATGGATGGCGGTAGGCTGGATGGAACCGACTGCCAATTACAGGATGTGATCTGAAGTGTAATGAAGAATCTGCCAGTGCCCAGACACCTCTCAGACCAGCCGGCCTAGTGGCTCTGAAACCTGGCTGCTGGACCCACGGGGGAGAGCAGGTTACCCTGCAGAAATGACGTGTGGGAGGCACAGCCCACCCACAGCCCACTCCCGACTTAGTTTGGGGGGGGGGCAAAGGGCCCTGAGTGACTGTGGCCCTGCAACAGGTCAGTGTGAGTGGAGGGGGATTTGGTACCAAGAGTGAGAGCGCCAGCCTTGGGGTGATCGTGGTGAGGGACTTGGTGGGGAAGGGAGTGGTGTTAGAGAAACTGGCTTGGAAGCCACTCTAATGAATGTTAGGTGATGACTAACAGCACGACAGCCTTCCCGAGGCAATATTTTCCCATGTCTGTCCTCTCTAAGAGGCTGTATCCATTGTTTCTTACTGACCTTCGCCCTTCACTGGAACTCGCTGTGCTGGACCTGTGTTCGTGGTGCCGAGAAAGACTCATCCCTGTGACAGGGGCGCGTGATGGTGATGAGCGGGCTGTGCTGCCCAGCATTACCATTCTCATTACGTCTGTCCACATTTGTTTGCCATCAGGCGTCATACCAGGGTGGGCGGCGGAGTCCCGGGGCTTGCCTTGGATTCCTGGCTCTGTCCTTTTGCTCTGAGACCCTGAATACCTGCCCTTCCGGGACCCAGTTTCATCATCTGGAAAATTGGGGTAATGGTTCTACCTCACAGCGCTTTCCAGAGGATCGAATGAGGTGGTGGGATGTGGGAAAGGCGTGTGTATGTGACAGAGGGTTGTGCCAAGGTGGGGCAGCGTCATGCTGCAATAGCCCCAGTGTTTAATGCCCTAAAGCAACAAAGGTTGGTTTCTTACTTCTTCCTTGCTGCCAATCTACAGGTCAACATAGGGGGTACCCTGCTCACTGAAGTCACGGTGGGACGCAGGCTGATGCAGCAGCCCTCAGTTGCTAGGTCAGAGGGGAGAAAGAACACAGTGAAGTCTGCATTGGCTCTTAAAGCTTCTGTAGTCTACGAGGATGGCTAAGATGTGGTCCCTGCCCTCAAGAAGCTTACCCAGCACTTATCTCCAGATAATTCCCAAAGGTCTCTGAAAAATCTGCAGATTCGGCTGTGAATCCCCCTCCGCCTCACTCTCACATTAGAGCCTTTGCTAAAGGCAGCTAAAACATCCACCTGCCTCCTTGGCCTCTGCCACTGGTTGTAAAGAACCCCAAGGCCTCACCTTCAGAGCTGGTGTCCTGCCTTTGTCCTTCACCTGGCCTGTGAGGCGGGGTGCCCAGGCAGCAGGCACCTCCCCGGGGTTCAGCTAATTGCACCATGCTTGAATGCTGCTGGGAAGAACAGCTCTTCCCTCGCCTCAAGCCCTTCTTGTCCCAGACGCCTGCTGGCCTGCCCATGGCTCAAGCTTGGGTCTGTCATTCTGGCTTTGGGAAGGAACAGACAAATTTAAGTTGGGCTTTGCTGCTTCCAGCCTCCCTAGAACCATTTTCCTACTCTCCTGCTGAAGGGCTCACATCTCTGTCACCCCCCTTCTCCATCATCCAGAGATTCCTGGCATGGCCTGAGACTCACCAGAGTTTTTCCTTCTTTCTCCTGAATCATGTCTCTTCTCCTTGGGCAGTTCAGCTGGGACCCTGAAAGAGAAAATAAAAAGGTTTAAAGTAATATTATTAGTAACAACAACAAATATAATAGCTTATCATGCGCCAGGTTCTGTTCTTAGAACTTGACAAATATTAACTCATTAAATGTCCACAACAAGCCTATGAGATAGGGATTATTAATATCCTCATTTTACAAACAAGAAGGAAACAGGCCCAGAGAGGTTAAGTAATTCATCCAAGGTCACACAGCTAGTAAGTAGCAGAACTGGGATTCGACCCAGGCAATCTGACTGCAGAGCACATGCAGATCATTTTCCAACAACGCAATTTTTTACTCAATGGTTGGGAGAGGTGGTTGAAGTTATAGATTGCAAGAGCTCTTCACTCCAGGTTGCTCATTTTGTGGATGGAGGCGAGATAACCCTCCCGAGGTATTATGATGGCATGACTGCCCTCTGGTGGTGATTGGCATGCATTGCCAAGTAGAGTGCACAGAGCCCAACCAGACCACAAAGCGCTTCACAGGAGAATTCAGAGAATGAGCTGGCAAATACACATGCAGCCTACATGCAGCAATGGCATATTGGCTGTTTCTTTCCCTCTGGTTTGATGCTTTTTACATTTTTTCCCCTGGAAAAAAAAAGAAGGGGGTAACAAAAAGCTCACAAGCGGCTCTCCACCTCTGTGAGAACAAGCAGAAGAAAACCACAATTATGCAACTATCAAATAACAAGTCTATGTGTTTATTGTCATGGAATGCTATGTAGGGTAGATGCCCATGAAATGTCATCCTAAACAGATGCAAAAACACATTTTCAGTCTTTATAACTAAGTTAGGGTAAAATGCTTTCCTAATCAGGGTACTTTTCCTCTATAGAACGTTGTGTGCAGAAAGGCTCTTATTTTTAAAAAGTTCAGCCGTTTTAGATTATCTGTGTTCAAATAAAAATCTGAGGTCGCTTTTTGGTTTGATGTAGAAAGACGGAGGTGGCCATGTCTGACGAGGCTGTAATCGGGTAGCTTGGCCTGAGAAGTAGCATTTCAATACTGACCAGTTTTCATGCGGGACCCTGGCTTCTTAGAAAGCCCCAGCCAAGACCCATCCGGCGAGGTGGCCCTGCCCAGTAAATCTTCAGCGGAGGCAGGGAGGGAGGGACGGAGAGGAAAAGAGATCCCCGCTTGCGGACGCAGAGCCCGATCCTGGAGGCCGTGCCCGGAGATTGCCCAGACGAAAGCCCCGCTAACAGGGGACTGACCCGAGGAGTCATGGCTTCTGGAGGTCGGGTTTTCAGCACCCCCGGACAGGGAATCATCATCATTTGCAGCTCTTCACTTGGCTATTTAAAGTCTCCTGGAGAAGACAGAGCAAGGTATTCACATACAGAACAGCCAAGTCACACCAAGAGTAATCCTTCATTGGTCAGAGATCCTGTGTGTGTTTTTCACCCCCTGCCAACGCACTCCACTTAATAAATGTGGAAATCACAAGAAAACTGCTGATAAGAAGAGTTACTAAGGGAGGCTTACTTTTAGGACATACCTTGGGTTCTCTAGGTACTCACCACCACACACAGGTCATGCCTGGGCCACGTAAATTCATATCCTGTCCTTGGGTAACTTTTGCTTTTCTGTGACGATGCCTTCACATCATCATCTCGATATGGGCCACTTGCAAACCCATCTCCTTACTTCTCCTCTGTCCCAGGGTCCCGACTTGTATCCAAGTGCCTGATGAAGAGCTCCATCCAGTTGTCCCTCCATACCCCCACGTAGCATGTCCAAAGCCAACCTCAGCATCCTATCCATGGGAGTGCCTCTCCTTGACTTCTCTCTCTGAATGCCATCACCATTCTCCTGGTGATTCCAGCGCAGAACCCAAACCCCCTCAAATTTGCCTCTTGCTTCCATCCCACCCACTGGACCTCTTCACTTGCTGACATCTCTTACATCTATCCTCTTACTGCTACCGACCCTCCCCACCCCATGGCATGATGTAGTGGGCGAGTATGAGTTTCAGAGTCAGACATGGGTTCAAATCCCAGCTCTGCTCTTTGTTACATGTATGAATGCAAACTTTTCACTTAATGCATTTAAACCTCTGGAAAATGGAAACATATGTACCTCATAAGATTAATTTCCTTCATTCAGGGCTCACGTTTCTCATCAGGACTAACTCAGTAGCTTCCTACACAGTCCTTGTTTCTTGGCTCTAGTCATAAATACTGCTCGAGTATTCGCTGTTTGCCAGGCACTAGGCTAATCTCTAGGGAAAGAAATCTTACAAATTCACAAGGCCCTGCCCTCATGAAGCTTGCAGTCCAACAGAGAGCGTAAAATTCTCTCCTTTCAGTGATTTATTTTCACTCTTCTATCCACTGAATCTTGCTGAAGCACAGATCACACCATGTCATTTTCCTGCCCAAGACTGTCAATGGCTCCCCATTTCCCATTTCATGAGATATCTATTCCTTTGCCTACATTCAAACCCTCCTTAATTAAAAAAGACCTTATCTCCTTTTGTAGCCTAGTTTCCCACATGCCCACCGTACACCCTCCTTTCTGTCCAAGCAGAACTACTTGTTAGTATAATAGACATTTGTATTTTTAAATATTACTGATCACTATTTCTGTTTTGGAGAAATCCCATGACCATGGGTCTGGTGCAGAGGCAGAACTCCCTTCACACAGAAGCAGGGGCACACAGTGCTTCTCCCCTCTCTGTGGATACTGGGACATAGGGGTTGACTCAGGCTCCAGCAATTGAAAATTCTCTTCAGGATTCTGTATTTTGAGGGAGTGACATATCCTTCAAAACACTCATATGGTATCAGACAAAACACTCAATTGGTTTAGCTGCAGATATCTTAATGAAGATACCATTTACAGAGATATGGGCAGGGTTATGGGGGTTAAGAAAACCAACAAGAGGGGCTAAAATCTCCTCCACCCCAAGAGTAGCAGTGCCCTCGGGGTATGCTTATGAAGACAAATCTGGATAAAAGCTTATAGACCCCCTACCCCCAAAATGTGGCACTTTCCTAATTTTGTCAGCAAAATATCTGGGGAATAACATACGAATGTATTCTTGGGTTCCTGACAAAGGAGGGAAGGGGATAATTTTAGCTGGGACTGGGCTTATCAATGAAAGTGCACTTATCAGTGAATTTAGGTCAGTAATCTGGAAGCGATCCCTGTTGTTAGCGTGGTTAATAGTCTGAAGCCACTAAATGACATCAAGATGAGATAAATTCCTTATGATGATGTAGAACAAGAAGTCAAAATGGGAATTCTGGAGTACAGTTAGCGTGTTTGATCAGCATCTATCCTCTGTGTTTCTGGAGAGGGTCCAATTACCATGCTTTTCACCAACACCTTTGGAAATACCATTGGGAAGGAGACCCACCATCTTTGAGTGGTACTTTTATGGCTCTTGAATGTGAGCTGGGTATTCTAGTGGGAGGCTCTACAGTTGAAATGTGTTCCCTGATTTCAGTAGGGTTGGAGAGCCACTTGGGTTCTCCATAGAAACACTTACTGGACAGAGACAAAGGTGTGTATTTATTGTAATGGGCAGCAGAGCTGACTTGGTAAGAACAATGATCTGACTCACAGGAATCTTTGGCAGAAGTTAACTGATTCTGAAGTTCCATGAGTATATGGATAATTCACCGAAGTCTTACTTGATTTGTATAAGCAAAAGTAACTTCCAGGGTGAGAGACTGTGGATTTGTTACAATTTGGGTAATGTAAACACATGGCCAGAAACTGACCTCTGAGCACTGAGATACCCACAGCCCTCTCAGACCCTGACTCCTCCCATCAGGGAATCTGGCCTGGGAATGGTGGAAGGGGGTGCCACTTCGATGTGGGCCGAGAATTGATACCAGAGAGGCATGCCGGTTGCCCGTACCTGACCCCTGCCTGAGCGTCAGCGAAGCCAAGTGTCCAAGTGTCCAGCTTACGGAGAAATAACAGCTGTGACAAATGGAGCACTCAAAGAGCTCAATTTAACTGGTCACAGCGAAAATCCATATTTTTTTTCTTCTTGATTTCACATTTTTGGGTTAAGTGATTGATTGATTTTTATTTTTTTTAAAGATTTTATTTATTTATTTGACAGAGAGAGACACAGCGAGAGAGGGAACACAAGCAGGGGAGTGGGAGAGGGAGAAGCAGGCTTCCTGCAGAGCAGGGAGCCCGATGCGGGGCTCGATCCCAGGACCCTGGGATCATGACCAGAGCCGAAGGCAGACGCTTAAACGACTGAGCCACCCAGGCGCCCTAAGTGATTGATTTAGTGGATAGAATTGAGACTTTATTTTTTTTTTAAGGTTTTATTTATTTGACAGAGAGAGACAAGCAAGAGAGGGAACACAAGCAGGGGGAGTGGGAGAGGGAGAAGCAGGCTTCCTGCTGAGCAGGGAGCCCGATGTGGGGCTCGATCCCAGGATCCCGGGATCATGACCTGAGCCGAAGGCAGTCGCTTAACCAACTTAACCACCCAGGTGCCCTAGAATTGAGACTTTAGATCTGTAAACACTGACGTGGTCGTGTTGCCCTGCGGATTCACATTTTACCTATTTAGTACGAAGGAGTACCCCTCCCATACAAAGAAGATGTGGTTCTGGGAAGATCTCACTTCTTTCAGATTTGGCCCATCAGATCGCAAAGAATTATAGTGTCCGGAGAGCATAGGCCAGAGTCTTCGAGGTCTCTACTATTGAAGAAGGGTGGAACCCAACAGCGCTTTGTAACGGATGACCCTCCAGTTGGCAGAGTGGTGAGCAAGATACTCTGCTTGGTTCAAGTATTCCAGCCCATTGGCCACATGGAAAAGTCCATCCTGTTGGACACCTGGAGGTAAAGCAACACCCCTGACTCAATGAAACACCTGAAATATTTTGATAGACTAAATCAAAAACTCTCTCAGGCTCAGATGCCTAATTTGAAAGTTATCAATAAAATTCCTCCAATATGATATTAGATAAGCAACGTCTAGATCTTGTGACCATGTGTCTGACTTGAGCTCGGCCACCGAGGCAGAAAATGACACTAGGGAGGCGGAGGCAGGTGAAGGAGGTGGCTGCCTTTAGGAGGGACTCCATAGTAACATGTCAAGGACACACTATGGCTCTTCCTCCTGGCTTTCTAAAGATAACCCGAAGACCGCTTACCAGACTAACTGGGTACTGGGAAAGACACTATTTTGACACTGACTATAAGCTAACAAATTCTTAGAGCCTGGAGAAGGGGGCTTAAGGAGGCCATTAATGCACCGATGAGTGACATTTTGTCCAAATCCACATCAAATACAGCTTAGTGAGACCCCAAGCACATCCTGGTTATTTTACCCATCCTTGGGTGTATGGTTAAAAGTCAGTATTTCAACAGAAGAATCCTTAACTTGTGGAGTAAGATACTTCGTGTTTGGAAGGAACCCAAAGACCCCAAAAGCCTTACCAAAAAAAAAGTTTTTTAAGGTTTTATTTATTTATTTGCGATAGAGTGAGAGAGGGAGAGCAAGAGCACGGGGGAGGGCCAGAGGGCGAGGGAGAAGCAGACCCCCGCTGAGCAGGGAGCCTGACCCGGGGCTCCATCCCGGGACCCCGGGATCATCACCTGAGCTGGAGGCAGACACCTAACTGACTGAGCCACCCAGGCGCCCCTCAGATTTTTAAAAAAATACTACAACATTCCTGGGTTGGTGAGGAAGGTATCCATATAAATTAGTGCTACTTGAAAGACGCAGGGGTGGTGATTCCCGTCAGGGATGTCCCAATGCCAGCTATGGGGCCCCGATGGTTCCAGGACTGTTCCAAGTAGAGGCCCCTCTGCAGCAGCCCCAGATAGCTGGGGGGCACCCCTGTAGTGCAGGAGAATGAGCTGCTGGCTATGGGTAAGTTTGCCCCCTCTTCTTTGTTTCTGCAGCATAGGAAGGGAAACTTCTTCCTTCAGCTACACATCTCTGGTTCGCCTGGTCTTCCTGTTTTTGCTTTCTTGGCTCATCCAGTGTTTTTGTAACTAATTCCTGAATTAAATCCTCTATGTTAGAAATGTTTAGCTTGGTATCTGTTTTCCAGAGTAGGCTCAGGATGATACACTATCCCTCCTTCAGAGTACATCCCTAATGCTTTCTCCTCCGCGAAGCCTTATCTTTGATCTCCCATCCGGAGGTAATCTATGAACTATTTGTGATAAGTTATTGCTTTTTGAACATCTTTTGGCACTTGTAATTTCCCGTCTAGTATATAACTCACTTATTTTACCCCATCTGATTTCCATTAGATTGTAATCACATCACAATCATTGTATTTCCTACAGCAACTAGCTCAGTTCCACAAACTCAGCTGATGTTCTGAGCAAACACTGGTTGATTGGAATTGATGTTCCAAACGGTAACCCTAAGATCTTACAGTATCATCCCTCCTCAAAGACTCTACTGCTTTTGCTATGCTGTAATAGTTGTACTCATAATGGAATCATTACATTTGTGGGTTTGTTTTTTCTTTTAAGCTGCGGTTAAATTGCAAGAAAAAAAGATTCTGTCCGGTAATTCCCCAAACTGAAGTGAAAATATTTGCTCTCCCTATCTCCTGCCTTATACTCATTCATTCATACACTTACCACAGTGCTTTCCACAAACATTATCTCATTTAGACCTCACACGATGATGTAAAATAGGAACGAATACCCTCACTTCCCAAAGTGCTGAATGGCAGAGTTTGGGCTCCTGATCCAGGTCTTTTGACTTAACAGTCCAGAACTCCTCCTTGCCTTTTGTTTGAAGCTGCGGTTTGGCAAGCCAAAGACCATAATTCTCTAAGTGCGTCCTTGCTGCTAACAAATGCCATTAGGCGTACAGGCTTCCATGTTTTATACAAAGGTACAAAATAACATTATTTGTGATTCCTTTTTCATATGAAATACAGGGGAAAATGACCGTTTTATTCCTTTGGCTTAGAGAACGTGGACAATCATGTTCTCAATTTCACAGTTCATCGCACGTACATTTATTAGATTAGCACTGGTTTAGAAGCGCATCTTGGAACCTCCCAATAACTTGGCAGTCACTTTTTGATTGCTTTTCAGAATTGTACTCTCTTGTTCTCCCAAGATTCTGACCAAGGTTTAGTGAGTTAAAACTGAAATGCTGCAGGCAGAAATTGAATCCAATCCAGGCAAAGCTCAAGTGATTACTTCTTTCCACCTGTTTATTATTTGGTTTTTCATTGGTGCCACTTCTCGTCTCAGGGGTTGATGTTATAGAAGCAGATATCCTTTCAAGGCCAGGAGACTAAGAGCAACATACGTGCCCTGGTACAGAGGGGAGGCTCATTCCATCACTATCCCTGTATTGGTGCCCAAACAACTGAAAATATAGCCCCAGGAAGCTCATCTTGTACTTGGCCAAGGAAGACCTCTTCCATGGCCAGCTCTACGAGGTGTTATTTGAAGGGTACTGGAAATGTCCAGGCGTGAATGTCATTCTTGGCGCCACACCCCTTGTCGTACATTGTAGCTGATACCTAAATTCCACCAACAATAAGTCATTTTTTCCTTTCCAGCTGGTTTTTAAATTTATTTTCCTGAGGAATTTAATAAATACATTGATTCTGCTTATCTGATCTTATCCAATCCCCTTATCTGATCATACAGTTTTGGCTTCAGAACCTTAACCACCAACCTAAAATAGGCAAATATACGTAGACTACTGCCTGATATATAATTAGTCCTCAAACAATGGCCATTATTACTGTTGTTATTATTGTTACTATTATTAGATTTGTTTTGTTGGCAAAATCAGCTGCTGATGGCTAATATTTATTGGACACATACTGTTTTAGGTATTGTTCTAGGTACTTAATTTACTATTTGATCATTGCAACCACCCTACGAATGGCATTCTATTATTTGCCACGTTTTATAGGTGAGGAAATGGAAGAAGAGAGGCAAAGCATCTTTCCCAAAGTTAAAAATTCTAGAAAGTGGCGAAACCAAAATTTAACCGTCCACACCCCTGATAGTGGAGGAACTGAAGGCAGAGGGCAGCAGGAATATTCTAACAAGCCACCTACTTCTTCGAAGGCTCAGAGGTAGAGCTTAGCTGAAAAAATGTTTGAGGGAATTTGTCTAGACAAAAGGAAAGATTCAAAGGCTTGTGCCATTAAGGAATAGTATGGGCCCTCGTTCTCCCCAAAGCCTTCAGAGTGGGGTACGTAATACTATGTGGGAAATCTTGGACATAGTATGCCTTAAGGGAGAAGAGATGCATTCAAAATATGGTTCTCAAACTTCCTTTTTTCTCATGGGATTTATTTGCTTGATGACTCCCCATGTGTGTGCTTGGGTCTGTGCGCCACTCCCAGCCTTGCCCTGTGTATCTCCCTTCGCTCCTCCACTTGGGAGAGCACACTGGAAATTAACTGAATGAAAGTGATGTCTTTGGACCAAATAACTTTTGAGACCATTGTTCTGGTGGCCCCAGTGGGTTATCTCCAAGGGGAACCTGAACTTCGATGCTTCCTGAAGGATATCTGTGGGTGCTCTTACCTTGAGAGTTGGGAGACTCCTGGACAGAAATCTGGGAATGAGGAAAAGAACAGAGGCATGACTGTGCAAAACCAGATCCCATGAACACAGTTTAGATGTGGTAGATAAAATGGTGGTCATGTCATGTACCACTTTCCAGCCCTGCAAACCCATGGTTCACTCCCACCCTCAGGCTGCCGAAGGGAGTCCAGCCAACCATGGGTTCTGAGTGGGGCTGGGCTGGGCTGACAACCAGGAGTGCAGCCTGGCTCCTGGAGCAGAAAGAGTCACCATCCCCCAGTGACCAGTCTGGCTGGCTCTTCTTTCTCCTCTTTCTCTATTCCTATTCGTACTACCTTACAGCTCAGTCGTCACTTCCCGCTATCAGCAGTGTCAGCAGTGGGAAGCGGGGGGGGGGGGGCCCACTTTCCCTTTTTTGTCCCCTGCCTAATTCCAACATAATGTCCCAAAGGCTGAGCAGGGGTGGGACGGGGCGGGGTGGACGTTGTAACTGTCTGAAACGTACGACAGCGCGAAATACGGAAGTATGTGAAATCAGCTACGGACATTGTGAACCGCAGTTCAGAAATGTAGTTGTTAGGCTATCTCACACCTTTTGTTTATTAAAACAAACATATCTGTTAGCACTCTGCTGTGGGGAGAGCCGCCTTCCCAGTTCCTCTCCCATTCCCCACCTCCTTGGATTTGCCCCCGAGGAATCTGCCCCTTTCCCTTTCTGTCTGGACTTTCTTGCCAGCCTTCCCGTCTCCCCTCCTGCTCTTACCCACCCACCTCCTTCTCCCGGTCCTTCCCTCCCTTCACACTCTCGCTTTGCCGCTCCTCTTTGTCATCTCTCTCTTTTACAGCTGCTATGTGATGGCAAATGAAAATGAAAAACCCAGAATCTGAGTAAAAGTGACTTCCTCCCTTCTCCTAACTTTTTTCCAGGGGGTTGGAATATGCATGTAAATATTTTTCTCTTCCCACAAGGCTTGTACATGTCGAGTCGGAAGTGGCACCCCGCCATGGGAAAGCTTTCAGAGCGGAGCTATTAACTGAGTTCCTCTATTATCTACAAGTTCTATGGTGCCCTATGTTTAGGAGAAAGGTGAATGACAAGAAAGCAAGGATAATCAATTTTCTTTTTTTTAAATTAGTTTCAGGGGTGGGATTGAGTGATTCATCAATTTTCAAAAGGATACTTCTATAGAGTAACCTATTGCCACAAAAATGCCGTATAACAAATAACCCCAAAACTCAGTGGGATTATTTATTTCTGCTCACACAGTTGCAGGTCAGCTGGAGGCGACTGATCCAGGCTGGGCTGGGCTGGGCTCAAGGCAGCAGGTTGATTGCAGCTCTGTTCTGAGTCTCTCCTCACCCTTGCATCAGTGAGATTCTTGAGCATCTTCTTCTCGTAGAGAGGACAGAAATTCGACCGGCCAAGCACAATTCAAGCCTCTGTTTGCACCATATCTTCTAATATCCCACTGAGCAAAGCATGTCACGTGGCCACAACCAAAGTCAGAGGATGGGGAAGTACACTTGGCTTCTAGTAGGAAGAACTGTGTGATAGTCGCAGGGTAAACAGTATAAATATGGAGAGGAGTGAAAAATTGGGGCCACTGAACCCCATCTACCACATTCCCATCTCCTGGGACAGGAGCTGCCACACTAAAGCCCTGAATAGCCAGGATTTGGACGAACCCTTCATTTTTGTAAACACTGGTGGCATAAAGGGGCCTTCCCAAGGCAGAGGCAGTGGGGCGTGAAGGAAATCAGGCACAGGAGTGGCCATGGCAGTGGGACACCAGGGGAACATTTGTCTGAACTGCTTACAAAGGATTACTTTCCAGGATACTATCTGCCTCCTTTCATGACCTTCAGGCTGTCAGTTGTCTACTTAGAGCCTCCATTTTTCGCCTGTAGAATGGGCATAAGGGGAGAGAAGGGACAGAGGAGCTACACGGACGCAGATTTCTTTCCAGACTTAGGAGTTTACGTTTTTGAAAAAATATATTAAAACATTCTTACGTCCCTTGCCCCTCCCTCCCAACTTGTATTCACCCAGCAAGACCTCAACCCAACTTTCTGCCTAGTGCACACCAGAACCCGAGCAAGCTCAGTGCTCCTGAAGGGAGCCACCCAGCAGCATTGGCCAAGCCCATTTCAAACTTATGGCCAATAGCTCAACTGGACTCTCACCACGGAACGAAGTCTGTCTAATACACAGTCCGAGCTTATCTCTCCTTGCATTGCCAATGTTTTCTCCTTACCTCGTGGTCGTTAGGTGACCTCACCCCATAAGTTCATAGAAAATATAGAAGTAATCAGAATAAAAATACCTCACTTTCCTTCCAGTTTCACCAGTGGACCTTCAACTCTGCTCACTTCCTCTGCCCACAGCTGATAGGAGCAGCCCCAGCTCAGGCAACCGGTGAAGGTCATGTAACATGAGCAAGAAATAGGCCTTTGTCAGGGCGCCTGGCTGGCTTAGTCAGTTAAGCGTCTGCCTTCGGCTCGGGTCATGGTCGGGGTCCTGGGATCGAATCCCAAGTTGGGCTCCCTGCTCAGTAGGGAGTCTGCTTCTCCCTCTCCTTCTGCCTCTCTCCCCCACTCATGCTCTCTCTCTAAGTAAATAAATTTTAAAAAATCTTAAAAAAAATAGGCCTTTGTATTAGGTATGCTCCTAACACTTTGGAGTTATTTGTTAATTCAGCATTAGTGAATTCATTCATAATTAGTGAAAGCTGGCTAATATTTTTTGCCCTTTATCAGATTAATACATACTATGAAAGCAGCTTTGTCATCGAACGAGTCTGTGATCTAGAGTTAAAAGACCCACATTTGAGGGCGTCTGGGTGGCTCAGTCACTAAGTGTCTGCCTTCAGCTCAGGTCGTGATCCCGGGGTCCTGGGATCAAAAAGACCCACATTTGAAATCTAGATCTGAGATTGGATTTGTTATCTTGGATAAATCACTCGATCTCTAAATCTCATTTTCCTGGTTTGTAAATTGGAAATAATAAAATGTCCTGGTTTTTTTAAGTCATTGTTGTTATTTTTTTCTGCTATAGCCAATAATCATAATTACTTCCACTTTTTGTTCTCTCACTGTTGAGCGCTTATAGGGCACTGGGGCCCAGCACATTTCACAGGTTTAATCGTCACCGTAATGTCATGAAGTAGATTTATTATTCCCATTTACAGACTTAGAACTCAGGATTTTGCAATATTAAGGAATCTGGCCACGGCCACATGGCAAATAAGAGTAGACACCAGTACATTTGCAGAAGCTCAGTGTGTTGAATTTAGCAAGAATTTCAACTTTACAATTAGAAAAGAAACATTAAAAAGGAATTTATAAACTCCAACTCATACATTTTAAAAATCTAGTTTTTTTGTTTTGTTTTGTTTTAAGATTCACTGTTCTTAACTAGAATACCTAATACAACAGCATTGTGCATAGGTGAGAATTACACTGTATTTGGTTGTGTAGGTTAAAAACCATTTTTCTTGCTTTCACCACAAGATGGCGCCCAAGGCCAACAAGCTCTAACAAGCCCACCCTGTTTGGTCCTAAGTCACTTCCCAGCACAGCTGGGCCAAATATTCTGGCACTTTCATGACAAGCTTCACACCATGCTCATACCAGAGGGTCCAAGCTGGAACAACTGATTAGCATCCATCTGAGCTGCAGACAACTGCATACCTTAGGCCAACTCTTGGACTACATTTGGAATTTTTTCCTGTAGATTTGTTAACATTTTTCCAAGTAAATTTACCTTGGAGACTTCGTTTTAGAAATTTTAGAGGTCCTCAACACAGAAATGACATACCTGTCCACTTCTGACCAAGACACATTATTGCAAATGTTACCAGTTAATGCAATAAAGTAGATATTGAATGTAACTTAAACTTTTGAGTTTATTGTCATGTTAAAAATCACATTATAGGACTCAAGCATGGCCTAGGGAGAGCACTATGGGTAAAACCTGGGAGCGTATCAGAAATGCAGAGTGTCAGGCTCTGCTCCTGACCCACAGGGTCAGAATCTATGTTTGAATCAGATTCCCCAGGTGACTCATCACATTTGACTCTGAGAAGCACACAAGAACCATGAGCCCACATGTGATCTTCCTGTAAATTCATTTTAAAAAGTGCTCCCCTGCAGGCAGATGCGGCCACGAATGTCTGAGCACAGCAGGATGTCCGCACCCACGGCACTTCTCACCAGGGGCTCTCGTGCTTGGATTTAATCTGCACCTTACACAGCAACCCTGGTTATTGATTTATTGATGGTCATATTGTGTTGTCTCTCCCTTTCCCTCCCTCTCTCTCCTTTTTCCCCCTCTCTCCTGGCCATCTCCCATTCCTCTCTATGTGAAATACATACCCAAAGATCCACCACCATCATATATATAATGATATATAATATATAACGTATATATATTATACGTATACAGCATCGTAATATATCATCATATATAATATGATGTATATATATTATATGTGATATCTATTATAATGATATATAATATTTGTTTAACCAGAACACAACAGTTTATCTTACAAATATAGCTCTGGAAAGCACTTAACAACTTTTAGCTACTTGGAATATTTATGTCACATCCATTAGCCCTGGTAATCAAGAGTTGGTTATATCCTGAATCCTGGGATATACACACACCTACTCCAAACACATGGCAAAGCAGGTGGAAGGGATTGATTAGCCATCCATCTTTCCCCCACCACGCTTCCATCAACCCAGTCCCGCTTGCATATTTCTTTAAATGCTTTGGGATCTTGTTTAAAAAATAATAATAAAATATTCTTGATGGTCTTTGCTCTCATTCTCATCTTGTTCTTCCTAAACTTTTCTGTCTGATGCCTGCATCTGAGGAATTAGGTTAAATCCTCCTGGAAGGCCCTGGCCTGGGCCAACTTTCCCTTTGGATTATTCCCAGGGGCAGTGAGCAACTTGGTCTCACGTGCCACCAACTGAGCTAAGTATTACCCAAAAGAAGATTACAAAAGGGCACAAAAGCCCGTAGAGGAGCCCAGATAAAGCAGGAGAGGGAGATGGGGAGAAGGTGGGCGGTAGGAGGACCAGCAGGGAGAAGGGAGGGGGAGGAGGGCAGAGTGATAAAAAAAGTGGGCAAAAATCAATGATGATGATAATATTCCACGTCTCGTGCAGAATGACATCCCAAGTCCTCACCGGGGGCTGTGATCGGTCCTCCTCACATTGCCCTGGACTCAGCTTTATCCCCCCGGCCCCCATGGATTCCCATGACCCTGTAGGCATCCTCTCCCCCTTCGGGAAGCCGCACGCAGGCTCCTGCCTCAGGGATTTTGCCCTTGCTCTGACCTGTGTTGACGCACGCTTGCCCCATGCATCTCCAGGTGTCCTGTGGCTTGCTTCCTCCCTACGTGGAGTTCTCTGCTGGAAATCTTGTCCCTGCCCCCACTGCCCCCTCTGACCTGCCTTATTTCCTTTTCAGCCCTTATCACCTCTGGACATCTTGCATATCTGCTTGCTTCTTCGTCTGACTTGCTGGACCAGAGTACCGGTTTCAGGAGAGCAGGGACTTTGTTTTGTTTGCTGCCCGACCTCCAGCACCGGGGACAGTGGCTGGCCCAGAGTAAGGGGCAGTGACGCTCCGCAGAGGAGACCTGAGGACTTGCTGCCTGCTGGGGGCTCTCCTAAGTGCTTGCACATAGTGACCTGTAGGCCCACCACAGCCCTGTAGGGCAGATTTTGTACTGAAGAGGAACCCCAGGTAGAAGAGCGAGGTAACCTGCACAAGGTTTCTTTGGGTTTGTTCTGACTTTCCATTGACTGGTCTTTCTCCGGTGAAGGAGGCTCCAGAGGAGGGTTGGGCAACGAACAGCTTGCTGGCCAAATCCAGCCTACTGTCTGTTTTTATTAAGTTCCAGTGGAATGCAGACGTGCCTGCTGGTTTATGCATTGTCTGTGGCTGCTTTGTGCAATGGTGGCAGTGTTGAATAGCATGACAGGGACCCTATGGCCTGCAAAGCCTAACACATCTACTAACTGGCCCCTTACCAAAAAAGTTTGCTGACCCCTGTTCTAGAAAAGTAACCCCCTCTGAAAACAAAGCAAAACCCATCGTGGTTCTCTAGTTGAATGTGGTGGTCCAATCGTTGTGTTTGATCATGTCTTTTCTAGGCACTCAGATGAACTAAGAGGAAAAAACTCCAATTTGAATTCAGTAAATATGTGTTCTCATTTCTGTTCTGTTCCCAGTTAACTGTGTGACCTCAGGTCATCATTTCAGATCGCCAGATCTGTTTTCCCACAGGTAGCAAGAACAGTAACAATAGCTCTTGCTAAATGCCAGGCTCTGTTCTTGGCATTTTACTGTAAAATGATGGTATTTGATAGTCCAAGTTAATCCACTGGGATTTTCATCAATATTTGGACTGCCCTTCCAGGCAGATGGTAGACTTGTGCTTCCACACCCACGTAGAAGTAAGTGTGGCCATGGACTTGTGTTGGCGAATGGAGTGTTGGAGGAACTGTTCTGGGAACTTCCGACTGTATGTTAATAGCTTGTGCCCACGCTCTCCTTCTTTCCCCCTGCCCTTGTCTTTCCTTCTCCCATGGCAACTAGAAATGTTCCAGAAAGTGGATGCTCTGTCAGCTGAGTCTCAGAGTGTGGACAATGCAGAGCAGAACCCCTGGTTGATCCTCATGGAGTGTAAGCATTGAATACACTTGTTTTTGTTCTTCAAGCTACTGAGATTCAGGGCTGTTTGTTAGAAGCAGCAGGTAACCTGCTGACCAGTAAGACAGCCAGTAAGATTCTCTCCAGGTCCAATTCTGGGGTTTTAAGAATGCAAGGACCTCTTCCTCTTCAGGGGTAGGATCTTCACTGTTTTTGCCACAGGAAGATAGTCCCCTGTGATGGGGAAAAGTGATAGGTGACCTCTAACTGTAGCTAGGACATTTCGTTAGGGGACAGGAGAGGATTCTTTTTGAATGAAGATGGTAACGATCAAGTTTGCCCTGTTGTTACTTTAGTTACAGTTTTAGGTGATCTTAATCCCAAATATCTGCATTTGTGGCCACGTTAAGATTTCATCACTGCTCATTCCTGTGTGTAAAGTACTAAAGGCTTTTATTAAAATGTGTGTATGTGCAAATGCATGAAGGTGCGTGGTTATAGGAAGGGTAATACATTAAGTTATTAGCAGTCATAAATAAAGACCAATGCATCAAGTTTTATTACCTGGAAGGTAAATGAATGAGGCCTAAGAGAGATGCATTTTGCAGGTGTAGGGAAAGGCTCATACATGAGCATTTCCTGGAAATGGAGAAGCCAAAGCAGCCAGGGTTCAAGGTTCCTGGGCTTGAGGGAGGACTGAAAGGGAATGGAGGAGGAGGGAACAGTTCAAATGTTGATCACTCTGACACAATTCTGAATCTCAGACCCAGAAGTGGGCTGAGTTTTAAATGTGAGAAAGTAAAAGAGAGAGGTTGGGTACTTCATCAGTTTTATCAACTCAATTTTAAAAAGACTCACATTGGCACCAAAAAAGGTATGGGGAGGGTGAGAGAAATTATATGAATTGTAAAGCATGATGTGTAGTCTCCATAAGCCTTTTACTTTCTTCCCTTCCCATTGTCAGAATATTTTCAGATTGCATGTTCTGTTGATAGTGTAAGGCATCTGAGGTGTGGAAGAGTTCGCTGGCTCAGGTTGGCAGACTTTCACCACATTTGGGCATTGGGTAGAATTATTTTACAAGGTGGAGGATTTTTGCCTTGTCCTAGAATGGGCAACTGGTGTCTGTTTCAAGATGAGCCACAGGTCATTCTAAAGTGCGGGTGGACTTCTGTGTGACCAGCATAGACAAAGCCAAGTGGCAGCCATGTTAGGAGGCCTGGCGGCGTCTGAGCAGTGGATCAGCCTCCACAGTGTGAGCCATCGCCCCTCCCCCGCAACAATAATGGAGATTGTGCGCTGAGTGCCTAGTCTGTGCCAGGTCATGGTCCTCCTCAGAGCATGCTGGCCACCAAGCCAACTCGTCACACGGCTCCCAAGGTACCATCCGCTTTCACCGGGGGCTGCATGGACGCTCTTCACACAGAATGCAGCACTATTGAGTGCACGCCCAGGAGTTGTACAAAGTGGTGACCTTCTCCCTCTCTCACCTCTTATTGACATCTCATCCCCCAGACTCTGTGGAGATTGACCAGCTTTTCCAAGACATAGGTCAACTTTTCAAGGCTCACTCTTCTGAGGTCAAGTCAGGAGGGAGTGGGGTCTCTCAAGAAGCTGAGAGGGTGGGAAGAGATATGGAGTGCAAACTTGAACTCATGTTGTGTACAGGAGACAAAAGAGGCTCTAGGCCCAGAATGGGATAAGGGGCTTTGGGAAGTACAGGAACTCCCTCCCCTGTTGGGCAGAGCCAGAGAGGAGAGGACCCCCCCCCCCAAAAAGTCTCAAGTCAGGACGCTATGTTTCAGGGAATCCAAATGAGTAGTACATATGGTTAACACATTTCAGGAATTTAGAGGGATGAGAAGGCTTTGCGGACTAAATAATATTATTTCTTCCAATGTGCTTTGCTTGCTTTTTCTTTCCTTTTTCTTTTTTTACTTTGAGTATATATTGCTTTTATAATCAAAGAAGGCAATAGCTATTTCTTTTTGACAAAATTAACTCGTGTGTTGAAAGAAAGAGGTGGCAACATTAATACACATCATTAATTTATTATGAATTATTTACATTGATAATAATGACAATTTACATACATATAATTATACAGCAGTTATCATTTAAAATAATTAATTTACACTAATTATTGATGATGTGGAGAATGAATGAGCATCAGCCGTGGCATGGGATGCACTCACCTCCTTCTAGATGTGTGTCTAAGGGGAGGAGGTATATCTGGCATCTGGACCATCAGGATATGGGAGCTTCTTATTTCCAGAAGTTTGTCATGTCATGTTAATATCTATGCTTGGTATATCCAACCCATTAGTAACTATTAACTGAACTGAGAAGCACCATTTTGATAGTCAATAAACCTCTGGTTTGAGGCAAGATTTTTATTATGGAAATTTTCTTTTCCTGATGCACCAGTGTTACTTTGATATGTTCTGGTTTGTGATTCAGAGACCCAAATGCTACCCAGGTTTCTAAGCTTACAAACTTTGGAACCTCCAGCATATCCACTTGAAAATGTGGACTTTCAAATTAGTAAGATTTTGTCTGAGCTCTTTGAACTCATAATACACGCAATAGCAAAGAGAACAAGTCCCATCATGTCTAAAAAGCCCTGGGCGGTTGGGATTCTTAGGCCACGTTATTCTCTAGTGGGGGCAGAATTTCTTTATATTGGTATACACATGAAAAATGTGGAGGAAAATGTCCGCATTTCATGTCTCGTCTTCCTTGCGTGTTCCTCAACCTCCTTTCTCCCCTTGTCTCTGTGATTCCATAATTGTGTGACTTATAACAGAAGCTCTGTAAAGTGCTTGGAGATTTGGTGTAAAGGAAAGATGTCATATAAAATGAAGGTGGCTAGGCAGGCAGCTCCAGTATTTCAATGTGAAGCATTTTGAGCGTGAGGAGCACAGACTTTTTCGACAGCAAATGAAAATGAGATGAACAAAATAGTTTTTGATTCATTCTAATAACACTGGCAAGTGACTTACTGTAGCACTCATGCAGTTAAGAAAACCATGCTTAGTTTCCTCTGCAAGATGAACCAAAAGTGTAAAAAGAAATATTAGTTCTGGAGTGGTAGTAATTTCTGAATTTGGAGCTATAAAGAAATTTGAATTCATTCAACTTATTCAGAGATGAAAACACTGATACCTAGATAAGTTAAAAGGTTCACCGAAGACCATCCAGAAAGTGGAAAAGTCAAGCTCAGAACCTGGTCTTCAGCTCCCAGCCACCCATGTGTTTCATTAGATTGTATTGCCTTGTTCTGTCTCCAGTGGGGGTTTGAGTTCATCTAACCTCTCTCTTCCACTAAGGTGTGCTTCACTGTAGGATCAGAATTTGGGTGCCATTTTGACATAAAGCTTATGCCTTCTAATCTCTGTAAGTTGTATGAAGAGCAGTGGAGAAAGAAAGGCCATCCCACTGGCTGAACCCCCACTACAGGAAACATGAGGAAGAATTACAAAGAAATGAAGACATTGGATTTTAGGAAGTACTGATACAAAAGTTTTGGTTTGTGCTCCTGAGCATATATTTTTTAAAATTTTTCTGATTCTACCTCTTTGCAGACTGAAATGTTCAGCAGTTGGATTCCATTTCCAAGTTAAAATTCCAATTCAGTGAAGCTGAGATGAAGTTGTGTGTTGACTCTTGTTTTAGTATGACCTAAGTGTCCTATCTATGCCAACTTGTTCATTTTTTTCTTTTCTGTGCATTAATGATGGCTTCTTTTTGCCTTGAAATTTAACTTCATGAAAAATCCTGTTTAACTCTTCTCCTTGCCACGGTCTAAACAATTCTCCAATCGAATAGTCCCGCCTAGCACAATACCTCCTCTCAGAAAGCCAAAAACATAGATATGGAGCAAACAAAGTGCAACTGTATTAAAGTTGTTTAATAGCCCGCCAATGTGCAGCCCACCAATGTGGGGGGGGGGTGCAAAGGAGAGGGGGCAGGGTGGAGAGGAGGCAGAGACATCCACAGTAAGAGCAAGGATTTTGCTTTCAGAGACAAAGTTAAAGAACATCTTTTTAAAAACGATATGTGGGATAAGAATGCAAAGTGTGATCTATTAATACAGGCTCCAGCATCAGCACTCCTCGGGGAGAGAAAACGTATCTGCAAGAGTTAGGCAGATGGATAGCTATTGCCATGGAGATTGTTAGCTGCCTAGGGCAAAGCTCTCTGGGAGTCTCTGTGACATTTGGGGGTGTTCACTAGATGGGTGAGGGTGTCTTACCAGCCCAGTGAGACCTGAGGTGTAAATCCCATTGGTGTGGACAGACAGAGTCTTCACATTCTCAAAATGGTTGCACATCATCAGGAAGTTAATTCTTTTGTAGTCAGGAAAAAAGGAATGCTTGGTTGGGGGCAGGGGAACATGGAACTGTCTGGTAAAAGTGGCCTGAAGCTAAGGAAGAGAGTTTTTAACAATAAGCCATTGATGATGAAGGATTTCAGAGACGAGGCAGAGAAGATATTAATGGAAACCATGGACGGATGGTGGGGCAAAGCAGAATGGGATCACATCATAAGTGCCCCCAATACAAATAGCGTTCTGGCTTTTCATCTTTAGGCTTCTATGGAAATGTGTGCTTCCTGACTCTTGCATGTGCAAATCAGCTGAATGTCACAGAAAGAGATGTGTTCCTTCTCCTGTTGAGTTCTGTGAAGCACTAGATGGAGGGAGTTTTTGAAGTCAAACTGTAAACTTTCTTTTGGTGAGATTCATTTATTAAAAATGCCAGTGACAATGGGCTGTCAAATAATGCCAAATCACGTGTTAAGGGTACAAACTGAAAACTTTGAGATTTAATTAGTCATTTCCCCTACATTATGTTTTTATTTTGAGGAAAACTTAAGTCTTCATTTCTCTTTCATTGCTAGAGTATCTTTCCACTCTATGTATTTGAGAGCTTTGTCCTGGTGACACACAGATATTCATGCCTCTTTTGCTGGTTACATAGTTCTGAGCCAGGCTCAACTTTATAAACCAGAGTTCGTTTCATCATCTGTCTCAGGAATTCTCAAATATTGGAGTGCATAAGTACCCACTGAAAGCCCATTATATTCTGGCTTCTTGGGCCCCACTCCCAGAGAATGGGATTCAGAAGGTGAGGGGCCGAGGAGCCTGCATTGTGACAAACACTCTGGGTGATTCTGATTCTCATGCAGCTGGTCTAACAGCCGCACTTCGAGAAACACTGCCTTGCTTTATTGCCTTCCAGTCACTGTCCCCTTCTGCTCACCCTGTACTCCCTCCATTTCCCACTGCCACACAAAACTCTTCCAGATTCATGTCAAGGGAAAACCCAAGTGACCCCAAACTTTCTCCAAGTCCATCCCACATGGCACCCAAGTACTTGCCCAATCTCTTCCAGAATGGCCTCTGAAGTCAGGCAGAGAGGGAAAGAGACTGGTAATAGCTGTGCTTTAGGCAATCTCCCAATAGGTGATCTCCCAACCATCTCTTTAGTCCTTTGGTCCATCAATTACAAAGTGAAATAGCTGGGCAATGCCAATAGTTCTCACACTTGTTTGGGAGGCAGAGTACCTACAAGACTTTGTGTAATGCTGTAGAATTTACCATTTACTTACTCCCAGGATATGAACTAGGCTAATATGACCAAGGCTAGGTCATAAAAGAAAGCACTTCTACCTGGTGCTCCCACCTCCTGATATGCTTACACTAGGAACCCAGCCTCCACATTGTGAGGAAGCCCAACTCTAACATGAGGGACTCTGTGATTAACCCAGCTGTGTCACCCAGGTATAATGGCTGGGTTAAGGGAGAGGGAATTTTTGCTCTATCAACATCTGGTGAACAGAAGCTGGCAGAACAGAAGCTCTTATTATCTACACTTGTGTTGCTGAGCTTAGGCGTTTTTCATTTATGTCCATTAAGGGGTTTTTTATGGCAGCTCTGGTTATCATAATACAGAGTTTTGATTTTATTCTAAGTACAGTGGAAAACTGGGGGTTTTAAGAAAAGATAAGACATGGTGCTATTTATATTTTATAAAGATAATGCTGACATCATGAACCATGGGTTGTGCAGACAAATAAGGAATCTTGGAGCCTGTAGGTTATTTTAGGAAAAACATGGTAATGGTGTGGGCAAAAGTGGCACCAGTGGAGATAAAGATAACTGGATAGATTTGGGATGTGCTTTGGAGGGAGAGGTGACAGGCTCTCTCACTGGATTTGTCGTGGGTAGATAAAAACTATTCTCTTAGCTTTTCCCCTTGATTTCCTGGTTGGAAAATAGAGTGTTTTACTGAGATGGTTAAGATGGAAGGAGGAGTAACTTTGGGCTGGGGAGATGCAGAAATCAATAGTTCTCTTTTCGGAGCCCATTAGTCATCCACACAGATATATCAAGCCCAAAGAGGGGTAAGAGTAGGGTGGAGGAGACAGGTTGAGGCTGGAAATGTAAATGTGAGCATCATCAGCATACTGATGCTGCTTAAAGTCTTGCGGCTGGGTGCGATCAGGGAGGGGGGCAGTTCGGAAAGTGAGGTGAGGAGAGCAAAGCCATGGACAGTCTCTGTCTGGAGAACTGGTGGGAAAGATGGAGGGGCAAAGGGGGCCAAGAAGGAGAGCTGAGAGAGGGCATTATGTTTATGTAAAGGGTGAATAAATGAATAAAGGAGAAAGAAGGTGGAGGAAGGGGAAAGAAATAACCACAGAAGCAAAGTCCTTGAGACATCGAAGGAGGCCAGACCCAGAGCACAAATGGAGGATTGGTCTTTCACAGGAACAGGGACAACTTGGGACTGACAAGAGTGGGCATGGACCGAGTAGGCACAGAGGCTGCAGGCTGGGAGATTTAGTGTGGGAAGATGGAAGAGTTTGGCTTGAGTCACTTGCTGTGAACCCACTTGTTTGTTTATTCGATAATCCTTAAGGAAAGCCTGTTTGTAGAAGTCAGCTGGTCTGTAGGAGGATCAGAGAAGTTCAGGCTGGCTTTACTGGAAGGTGTTTGCACTGTAGAGTTAATGAACTCGGAGCTAAGACAGTCCTGAGCAAATGGGGAGGTAAATACTGCTTATCTTGAGAAATTCTCCCTCCCTACCATTCTCCTCTGTTTCTTCCACCTTCTCATCCCTTTGCTCAACATTCTCAAAGTCCTTGGGTAACTCAGGTCAAAAAAAAGAAAGCATCCAATAAACTTTTTGATCCCAAGCTGTAAGGACTTGAGTGTCGCTCTTCCCAGGACTGTTTGCCTTTTTAAAGAGACTTCTGGGAAAAGAGAAGGCAGTTCCCAAAACAAATCCCCAGTGAGGAAATTCAGGCAAGGAGAAGATCTGCAGGGAGTGGCTTTCCACCCTTAAGTCCCAGTGGAGACAACAATCATCAATGACAGGATTGAGAAACAAAACATCAACCAAACCACTGTATACAAATCTGATTACTACTTCCAGACGCTTTCTGTTTTATCTTTCAAAGTATTTAACTGTGACATACTGTGAACCATCCTGGTTAGGGGGAGACAAGAAGGGGAAGGAGGAAGGAGGGAGGAAAGAAAATATATTCTTTGGCACAGTTTATCATCATAGTTTATTGACTCTCTCTGGCTATGTAGTAATACTTCTCTAATAATCCAGTTATATATTTTGTAGGAACCCTGGTGGGAGTGTCCAGCATTGGGATTATAACGTATTCTAGATCAAAGTGGACTTGGTATGAAAGCTGACTTGGTTATCACCATCAGTCACTGCACTTATCTATAATAACAAGATACACAATTTCAGACAAAGTGTTTATATGTGTTGTGTCAGAGGCAAAGTAAAGAAATACAGCTTGGCTATTTCATAATAAGGGGAAAAGCAGACTCATTCTAACACCCACAACAACAGTAAGGTCAATGGCAGTAGCACAGGTATCATATTGAGCACCTACTACGTGCCCAAGACGGGGTTAGGTAATTGATATTATCCTACCTAATTATTTTCATCTTGTAGAGATTTTTAAAATTTCATAAATAAGCACCTGTAAGTTTGCAGATTTTGGAAGGTCAGGAATAAGGTGGCTCAAAACTTGCAAAGGTCAAGGGACAGTGATCTTTAGCAGTAGGATTTTGTCAAGTCCAAAGAATATGTGGTCAGTGTGTAGAATTCTGCCTCAACTTCCCCCCTCCACCCAAGCCAAAGGGAACACATACTTGCCCTCTGCATTTGCTTTTTTCTCTCAGTTCTACATCTCTGAATTATTTCAAGACTCTCCATGGATGGTGAATGCTATGTAATGAAAATAGTCTATAGGTCAACCTACTCTTGCTGCAGAAAGTCCTCACTCAGCATTAACCTACGCCTGGCCCCTTAGCATTAGCCAGCAGTTCACACTGAAGAATATGCTATTTTAGGTGGGGCGGCTTTGGTGAACAGAAGCTGGCAGTGTCAGAATCACAAAACCTGCATTTGAATCTCATCTCAGCTGCTTATTAGCTGTGTGGCCTTGGGCAAGTCCCTTAGCCTCTCTGATTGTCAATTTCCTCATTAGAAAAATAAGGAAATCCTGATCTTCTTGTGAGGATCAAATCAGAAAGTGTATATGAGCATACGTACTTGGTAAATGAAAAAGAGACGTTGACTTTGCTGATTTTTAGCACCTCTCTGTCTTGGAGGGAAGTGGGCCAACAAAGAAAGAAAGAGGGAGAAAAGAAGGTGGGGAGAGAAAGAAAGTACATTGAGGACTGGGAATTGTTTTGCACATATGGGAAACATTTGATTACTGGCTATAATGATGAATAAATTTCAGTGAAAATAGTCACAATAACTAGCTAATGGTTCTCTCTCTCGCCCACCCCCAGTAGATGTTTATATCTGCCCCACTGAAACTTTTGTAAAGAGGTAAGATCGCAGATTACATCATCACCTTCTAGGGCTAATCCTAATGAGGGGAAAAAGAAAACAGTGTGGAGGTTTTGGATGATTCAATAGCGGAACAAGAGCCCCCAAGTAATTGAGAATGGGCTGTTTCCACAGTATTGCGTCATGCTAGTTAGTGAGATGGCCAGTCCAGGTGACACAGTCAGGCATCGTGCACCTACACCCTTGCCCCACCCCAGACACAAAGCACAGGTGTTTGACCTTGAACTAAGTTCCGCCAACTCCAGGACAGTCTGAGTTGCATTCATGAGGGCATACGCTGTGTGCGCTCACTGTGTCTGCTTCATACGTGTTTAAATATAAGTCTGCCACACTTTCTAATGACTGCAGGGGAAAATGAGGCTCCCTGTCTGCAAGCATCCCCTACTTGATGCAGAATCAAGAAAATATTTCCACTAGGGTTTCTGAAAAAAGGGTCATTGGAATGATTTTTAGACTATGAACTTAGTAACAGGCAACAGTATAATTGGTAAGTGAAATCTATCATGTAATGTATAATAGAGTTATAAAATAAATATATAATTACGTGAAATCTATTTAATCTTTACTGGAGCTTATTTGGTGTGCCATCTTAAATTCTGAATAAGCTGGTGTTTGAATTCCCAGAAGAATTAAAAAAAATAAAACTCTCCCATTCTTTGTATTATTCTGGATGCTACTGCAGTGGAATACGTAATGCTATCAATCAATGCTCGTGCCGTGAAGGCTGTGATTTCTTTTACTCTCCGGCAGAAACCACATGTCAGGGGGCTCATTAGTAAGGGCCGATGCCATATCATTTCAGAAGAGCATGGCTGGAGACTTAAACGCTTCCTGAGAATAAACAGGGTCAGTGGCCACCACATACATGTCCAAATCTTTGGCCCCTCTCCTTGGTCTGGGAATGGAATGAGGTGGTTTTCCCAGAGGACACTCTGTCACTTTCCATGCGTCATCACACAGGAGGTGAGAACTCAGCCCTCAGCTGAGCGAGCTCACTCCCTGGGAGCAGGCACTTGAATGGCTCCAAATACTGGTCTGAGGCTGAACGCTGCTGATTCCCAGGGCAGCCAGCCCACATCCCTTGTGGGGCTTCATCACAGAGTTTCCCTGTTCATTCTTTTCCTGTATGATTTTCCAGGTTATGGAAGAGGCGCCACCTTTGGAAATAGTGAAAACAAGCGTGTGGATCGATTTACTGAAGGCTGCCTTCCGGCACACAGAACGGGGAAAATCGCTGGGGGGCAAAGAAGGGACAAGACACGGGGTCCGTCTACTGGAAATGGAGCAAGTGTGTTTGCTGCAGAATGAAGCCCTGACGTTTTAACACAGGCTAAGTGGGGACAGAAATCCCAATGCCCAGGGCGGATGGCCATTCTTTGGTTTCCGCCCTGCTGTATGCATAAATATTCCTGAGGTCAGAATCACACTCTGTCCATGAATAGGGACTAACTGAACATTCAGAATGCAAAAGAGTCTGACCAAAAGCACATATTTTTCCCAATTGTGAGAATAAAGTAAAAACGTCAGATTCAGTCTTCAAAACAACTGTGATCCACTCTGTTCTGTGAACCTCACATATTCTTTCTTTTAAACCATTAAGGGGTGCCTGGGTGGCTCAGTTGGTTGAGCCTCCGACTCTTGATTATGGCTCAGATCCTGGTGATTTCAGGGTCCTAGAATCGAGCCTGAGTGGGGCTCCCCACTCAGCATGGAGTCTGTCTCCTTCTCCTTCTGCCCCTCCACCCACTGTGCTCCCTCTTTCAAATAAATAAATATTTAAAACAAACAAACCATTAGGTATCACCAAAGTCCCGGGCAGGTCAGCAGCACCAGAGGGAGACCTGGCAGCCCAAGGGGGCCCGTTGGACAGCCCCAAACCAGTCTTCCAAGGCTGAACTGTTGTCCTAGGGCTCAGATTCTAAAAAATGGTTTCTTGGTATCGAAATTACCAGATCTGGGGTGAATTCTTTTTTTAAAAAAGTTCATTCATATGAAACCATTTTCCTTAAAATCGAAGTTTCTAGAAAAGAGTCTTGTTGTTTGTAGGAGACCGTTTCCTTTCTGAAAGGTACAGTACACACTATTTCAGGACTTCCTTCCACTCTTTTGAATCTTGAAGTCTCCTCTGGCCGAGACTGGGTAATCCCTCACCAAATCCACTGCCCCTTTCCTCCCGGGCACACAGTCGGGCTGCCTGTCCCAGCCTCTCTGGCAGTTAGGTGGGAAGAGTCTTCAAGCTTCACCAGACTGCCCAGGGGGTTCCATCACACAAAAACATTGGAGCCTCTGCCCCGGGGGTGGTTGGGTCACAAGGCAGAAGGACCCTGTGGTCCTGAATGAGTCCGCTTGGACTCCTCCCCTTCCGCCCTACTCCCACTCTTCCATCAATTCGCATTAAACTGTGATATGGGTGCGAAATCAACAGACGCGAATGGCTTGTTTCAGCAGTCTGCGACGGGAATGCTCCTGTAGTGGGGTGAGTAGAGAGGAAGCTAACATTCTGAACGTTTTCTGCATCTAACTGGCAGGCATCCTGTTTCTGGGCTTTCACCTCTGTGATCCTCAGCGGAAAGAAAGCCCCTCATTCCCCAGCATTCTTAGACCAAGCTCTCCTGTGGCTGTGTCCATGTCCATCCCAGGAAGGGGCACGATGGACCTGGCGGGAAGCAGCCCCTGCCTCCATATGCCACGGTCACGTGAAAAGGCAGCTAACCAGCTCTTTACCCGGGAGACTTCAAGCCGCGAGCTGTAGAACACTCAACAGCATTCTGTCATTTTCTTTTCAGAACGTTAGATGGTCTTGAATGCCCTTTTCTGTCCTAAAATTATAGAATTCTGTGAACAAAATCACAAGGGGAAGACTGGGGACTGAAAAAAAAAGGGCCAAGATCTCTGTGGGACAGAAGCCTCATTATATTTGGGAGATGATAATAAACACCTCACATTTATAGAGTGTTTACTAAAAGCCGGGCCTCACATACTTTGTTCCACTTAATCCTTACAAGCCCTATAAAAGGGTTGTTGGAAATTCTGCCTGGTGACCAGCAGCTGGAAAGGAGGAGATCTTTCTAAGCACATACCAGGATTCGAAGCAGCAAAGTTGCCAACAATAATAACCTTTGTAAAAGTAGTTGCTGCTCCAAGTCAAAGAACTGTCTTCCACTGAGTTCAAAGGGCTGTTACATCTGGGGGTGGTCTCTCCAGCCACAAAGACATGCAGAGATAAGGTCATCTTTGACTCTGAAGGACTGGGTGCCGAATGACACAGAAGCCCGTGCTGCTATGACATCATGAGCAGGGCTGTTTTGCTTGCCCTTTGCCTTTCTCTAGAATCAGTTCTTCTTTCCTTAATTGGTGATTCTGTCTCCCTTCTGTCTGTTTTCGACTTCTGTTGTGAACTGGCCAAAGCCAATTTGGCAGCGTAGAGTTTCCAGGCTCTTTTATTCATGTGGGATGTATATCTATCATCAGAGGTGGGTGAGGACTCCAAGCCCATTATCATGCTACATGTAAGAAAAGCAAGACTCAGACAGATCATGCTGCCACACAAACAGTTATTGACAGGCAGGCATGAAAGCATGAAACTCAATGACTCCAGATCTTTGCCCTTTTAAATACTCCAATTACTCCCCATTTAAATGGCACGTTCGGGGCAAATGCCCTAACATTGTAGAGACAGGGTTCAGTTAACCTTGTAGTTGCCATCAGGTAACCAGAATCCTCCAAGCCAACAGTGGACTTAGGACTGTTTTAGAACTCCACCTTGGGAAACATTTTAATATGTGAAGAGATTTTGGTCCTTAAACCCTGTCCATTCAAGGACAGGCAGTGTTTCTACGCTATTCTAGCTTAGCAATTGACAAACTCTGGTGTACCGGCCAAATCTGGTCTGTGCCTGTCAGTAAAGTTTTACTGGAACACAGCCATGCCAATTCATTTACATATTGTCTGTGGCTCATCCTGTGCTGCAGGGGCAGAGTTGAGTGATGTGACAGAGGCCGTTTACCTGCGAAGCCAAAAATAACATCAAACCTTTGCAAAACATGTTTTCCGGGGAAACCTGGGTGGCTCAGTTGGTTAAGCATCTGCCTTCAGCTCAGGTCATGATCCCAGCGTCCTGGGATCGAGTCCCGCATTAGGCTCCCTGCTCAGCTGGGAGCCTGCTTCTCCCTCTCCCTCTGCCCCTCCGTCTGCTTGGGCTCTCTCTCTCTCTCCCTGACAAATAAATAAAAATAAAACCTTAAAAAACAAAAACAGGTTTTCTGACCACTGCCCTAGCCAATCCACATACATTAAGCAGTGCTGTCTTTGGCAATGAAAACCCATTGCTAATATATATTTGCTACTTAGAAAAATCTCCGGTATGGATCAGGGATAAAGATAGCTGAAGTGCTTACAGCCTCTGAGGTATAGACTACTTATTAGTTACTGGATGATACCCCTGAAATGTGCAAGTCCTACTTGGGCAATAATAGCCTCAGAGTGTTTATTAAAACTAACATACTTTTCCAGAACTCTGTCAATTTTGGAATTTGAAAACTAAATAGCAATCATCGTAACATTTCCTTTTACTGCTTCTCAAAACCCATTTTCATTAGTGATTATGATTAAACCTTCAAATACTCTTATATCAATAACAATATTAAGCCCAGAGTTTGAAAAGTGTGTTATCCAAGTGGATCCCAATGCAATAACTAAGATAGAGTAGTTTTATTATTATCCCATTTTACAGAATAAAAAGCCTAAGGTCTGAAAGTATATCTCATTTTCTCACAGTTGCAGAATTGGTTGAATCTGAAGCCCTTCATTTTCCAGATATGATAGTCTCTCCTCTACACCACAGTAACTTCCCAGTTGCCGCTCATGGATCATACTTTTGGAGCAAACTGCAGATTTTCATTTTCGGTCAATAGAAATGTATTCCCTTTTCAGAGAAAAAATGGCATTCTTAGAAAGTTCTTGACTGTTTTGCAAACTAACTTCATCTCCTTTATTCTTGAAGTTGTGGAGCCACCATTGAGCTGCAAGATTGATTCCTAGGGGGTGGGAAGAAATTTCCCAGAGGAATCAAAGGAATGAAGGTAAATGTTGAAAATGGATGTTTCATCAACTACATAAAATGAGACCCTGCAGGCTCAAAGAAGCCTTTGAAGGACCACCCTGACTTGGAAGCCTATAACTATAGCACAGTGTAACGAGGCTCCAGTGCTAGTCACAGATTCATACATGTTAGAAGAGGAAGAAGCTCATTATTAGGTCAACAAATTCACCCCACTTCACCCTTACAGTGCTGGATTGTTCTTTCAGTTGTGTTTGGCTGCATGGGAAGTTCACTTATTATTAAATTGGCTAGGGGTTATTAGAACTGGTGTGGTGTCTCCCCAGCCTTTTCTTAGCCATTTATCCCCATGGCTCTGACCCTCAGTTACCCATAATTTATTTCTCCCCATCCCATGATACCATCTTGGCTGGATTAAGCCCATAGTTGGTGCTGGTGCATTTTGCCTCCTCCACCTGCAGGTTGAGTTGGAGCCTTTCCTCCAAGACAGTCCCTTCATATACATGGGCTCCAGTGGAACCCTGTTATTACCAAAACTTGTAGGGAAGAAAAAAAGGGGGGGCAGATACTATATTCAGGAATAAGAATATTAAGATTTGAACTCAAGAAGTAAGTTAGAGGTCTTCTCTCCAGACCCCAGAGTGATTGTCTGCCAGTGACTTGGGTCATAAGTCATATAACTGGATTTTAATAGCAGATGAGTGGCCCCACTGGAGACTTTTTAAATTCTAAACAACTTTAAAGCAACAACTTAATGGTATAAAAAGACAAACATAATTTCAAGTGTGAGTCCAGAGGTAAATATTACAACAGCAGTAATGTTAGGAGGAATCCCTCTGTGTGTTGAAAAGACTTAAGTCTCTTAAAGACAGCTTCTCATTTCTGAACATCTGGGAATCTTCTGTGTGATTCTTTTAGTTGACTTTTGATGATACATGGAAATAACACTATCAGTGTTGGGAATAAGACAAGACTTCCAAAAATTTGAGTTTGAGATTAAATATTTATGATCCCTTCTCAGCAGAAAAGGGGAAAACAATGAAATCTTGAATACTGATTTTGGGGGAGAAAATAAATTAATTTTAAAAATAATTTATTTTTCCTAGAATACTAACTTTAGGATTACGTACTGAATCTTTCAAGATGGCTTAGGTTATCCTGTGATAACACACAACCTAAAAATCTCAGTGGCTTAAAAAAAAAACAAACCCAGATCTATTTTTCATCCATGTGACATATCCATTGTGAATGTTGACTTCACTCTGGGACCCAGGACTACAGAATTGCCACTCTGTGAAACATGGCTAATTATTGTGACAGACAGAATGAGAACTTTGGAAGGGCTTGGACCAGCAATTAAGTGCTCCAGCCCAAAGTCATGTTTATTCTCAACTTATTGACGAGCATTGGTCACATGCCCCACTCAATCACAAGGGGGCAGGAATTGTAATCCTACCAAGTGCCAGAAGACAGAGAGCTAAAAATATTTGTAAAATAGTGCTAATGACTTCCACATGTCATTAAAATTGAAAGGACAAAATTTGATCTGGAGTATGTTCAAAAGCATGCATGTCAGATGCTTCTAGTAATGATGATCTCTGACTTTATAAAAATGAACACTCAAAAAAGCAAGGAGCTCCATCCAATGATTCCCTGCACTTGAGAGAATGAATATCAGGCTTTCCCCCAAAGTTTAAAAAACATTGATGCCTGGGTCCCACTCCAGAGAGTCTAATTTAATTTAGTTTGAGGTACAGCTTAGGCTTCAGGGTTTTTTTTCAGCTCTCTAATAAAGTGATGACTAAGGTACACGTTGAGTAGAAAGTCATTAGTCTATTCTACAGGTTGGGATTGTAGGATGATTTTGAACTCCAGTATCACCCATCTGTGTGGTCTTAAGAAGTCAACTTCTCTGGGTCTCCGTTTTATTATCTATGAAATTAGGAGTGGAATACAATGACTTCTACAGATCCTTCCAGCCTTAAAAATCTCTTATAGACCACTGACTTCCATTTAGAAAGTGTTTCAGACCCCAAGTTAATGTGTAAGCGTAGCCAGATTACTTTGTAAGTCAATCTGGTTAAGCTCCTATAGTTTCAATAATGGAATAAGGGCAATCATTGGAAAAAGTCTTTATGAGTTAAGTAGTTGTATTTTCCCAGCAAACCAGGAAGCTGGACTAGACTTGAGGATAAAGTCATGTTATAAAAAAAGATATGGCGTTAACTTGATCCCTTGGTTACATGTGGACTGAGGGTGAACTTCCTGATCTGAAATGAAAAAATTGTATTACCTAAGGCTATTCAGATAAAAATAAATTTAAAAAAGCCACTTCCCACAATTCTTCTTGCTGAAAATGAAAAGTTAAAGGTTTCACAATTTCTTCACCATGTAATCCTATCTCAGTGCTGTCAGTGTCTTAATAGTGTATTGATTGGCTCATACGCCCGCTATCTTTAAAGAAGCATTATCACTCTGTTGGGGCCAAACATGAGAAACTACTTTTAAAGACCTTTTTAAGAGTTTTTTGATTTTTCAAAAGCTTCTTGGGGGCTTATTGAACTTCTCTGGCAGCTGGAATTAACTCTACAATGCTCTTTCTCTATTTCTGACACAGTGAATTCATCTGGAGCGGGCAAATTATCAATGACTCACAGGAGGGAGACGATAAGGAGGGCCTTGAGATAAATTCATGTGGTAATTAGTTACATGGACACCTGTATTCTTAGGCTCTTTCTAAGTGCTATCATTGCATTGGAAACTCGCGATAATTATCAATAGCCATCTTAAATATGCGACGTTGACTCCACCATTAAGGGGTAGAAAGTGAAGAGAAGAGAAGATGAATTGTAAAAATTAAAACTGTTAGTGCGGAAAATAGCATTAAACTGGTTTTCAATTATCAAAATGCCTGGCAAGCTGAAATAAGACAAAAATCTTCATTTATAACTCCACTGTAGGTATTCAATGTCTGTATCTCTCTTCTTCAATTATTAAAAAAAAATCCTCAGAATAATTCTTATTGAATGCTTGGGAAAGTATTTGATGATAATGGACCAAGATGTTATCACTTTGGGTGGTGGTATTGTGGGTGGGTCTTTTTCTTCTTTTGGGAATCTCTGTGTTTTACCACTTTGCTCCATGAAGCATATGTATTTTTTGGAACTGGCTTCACTCCTCACTGTGTTTTGGGGAAAATTACTTAACCACCCTGAGCCTCATTCTGTACCTCAAAATGAAGGTAATAATAGTATCTACCCCAAAAGGTTGTGGTAAATATTAAGTCTAAAGCACATTGACCGATGAAAATTGCAATTTGAAATGGTTCAACAAAATATTAAACATTTAGCTTTATACCTGACAAATACTGAGCCCTCAGGAAATATTAGCTATGAAAGAATGTTAAGGAAATAGAGAGAGAAGAAAATTAAAAAATAGAAAAATGATATGCAATCTTTTAAATATCCGGCTAATTGAGGTATAATTTACGCACAGTATACAGTTCTAGAAAAGTTGGCAAACTCATACAAATTGGGTAACCACAGTCAATATATAAAACAGTTCTATCTTTCCCACAAAATACATCGTGCCCCTTGTAGACAACCCCCTCCACCCACCACAGCCCCTGACAACTGCTAATCTTCTTAATGTCCCTATAGTTTTACCTTTAATATGGATCCCCCCCTTACTTTAATTACCCCTATGTGTTGATTTGCCTCCTTCTTATGTGGATGGACAGTTGTCCCTTCAGAGGCAGACGGGAAGGCCCATCCATCTGGCCGGCCACAAATGGAAGTTACCAGAAGGAAGGTCCCTTTCAGTTTGCTCCAAAGAGTGAAGGGTGTGGGTTCAGGCTGCGGAGGGGGCAGAGAAAGGCATTTGCTGAGGCTTTACTTTTATATCTTGTTTGTTCACAGCTCTGTGGGGAAAGGAGAAAGGAACGTGTGCAGATAGCCCATTTGACAACTTTCCCAAGCTCCACCATGGTTTTTAAACTGATTTTTCTGTTGATGGAAATACATACATCTGTTGGTCAGAGGTCTCATGACGTAAGGATAAATTTAAACCCCAGATCCCCAAGTAGAGTGTAACAGAGTCCTCCTCCGTTCAGCTCTCCTTTGAGAAAAATGCCCAACCCGTGGATGTAGGCAAAGCCCTCTGCTCACGAATGCTGGTGTACTTTCAGCAGGATCCAGCTCACGTTTCATGCTCTTTGAGGTATTTTTTTTCTTACCTTCTTGGAAGATCTTCATCGTGATATCAATTTGCATGAATGTTATTTGCCACAACATCCAATGGACCAAATTTTATAATCTTGAAATTAGAGAGTCACCTCCCCCAAACAAGTCTTTAGGGCTCCCTTGTGGTTCCTTGTGGTTTACAGGGTGATATCTGGATTCCTTTGTCTGGCAAATAAACCCTTCCTGATTGGACTCCATCAAGATTTGAACAGCACAACAAATAGATTTGATTTATGGAGGCATATAGAACCCAATACCCACCAAATAGAGAACCTGGAACATTTGCGCACATAGGTCACTTAGTAGCCACAGAACAAATTTCAAAAATCTCTAAGCGTTGGCATCATGGACAGAAACTGGTTCACATAGTGGAAAATTCCATGGGTTTAGGGGCCCACCTGCCTTTGTTGGCTCCTGGCCGCTTCTCTTACTAGTTTGGTGATGTCGGGTCAGTGACATAACCTCTCTGTGCCTCGGTTTCTTCATCTGTGGACCTCGAAGGCTTGTGGTGAGGGAAATGTGGCTCCTCAGTCATGTCACATTCTCCTCAGCATCTCTTCTCCCTTGCTCCTTCTACTAGGACCATGCCTCCTCCATGCTTCTCCATTTGAAAATGCCCATCATCTTTAGAGTTTCAGAATAAAATCCTTAGCTTCCTGGGGCAGGCCTGGGACTCTCACTGCCTTTTTGAACACAACAGGAGTCTACTGGTGGCTTCACTGTATGGCAGCTGCTGAGATCCGTGTCTTCCCACTGATCTGTACACTCCCTGAAGGAGTATGAATAGCAGCTAGAACTTTCAGAAAATCTACTCAGCACTCAGTATTTACGGAATGCTGTTTACAGGCCAGGCATGGTTCTCCGCCTTTACATATCTTAGTTCATCTGTCTCCACAACAATTCTGTGAACTAAGTATTGTTATTTTCCCCACTTTACAGATGGGGGAAACCGAGGCACAAAGTGGCTAGGTAATTCGCTTAACTTCACCCAGCTAGGGAGTAGTTAAAATGGAATTCAAAGAGGCTATGTTTTTCATCATTGTGTGGGATCAGGAATAGGATTGAAGGAATAAATAAAAGCTGTAGTCCAATGCTTTTCAACCTAACTGCACATGAATCACCTGGAGACCTTGTGAAAATGCAGGTCCTAATTCAATAGGTCTGAGGTGGCACCAAGATTCTGGTCTGTTGAACCATACTTTGAGAACAAGGCCAATACTGCCAGTCCGTGGACCACATTTTGAGAACAAGGCCCTAGACTAATGGTTCAAAGCTTTTTTTTGGGTCTCAGGACCCTTTACACTCTTAAATATTATTGAAGACACCAAAGAGCTTTTGTTTACATGAGTTACATCTGTCGACATTTACTGTTGGAGAAATTAAAAAGTATTTTAAAAAGTAATTAAGTAAACCCATTATATGTTCATGTAAATACCATATTTTAATGAAAAAATAACCATATTCTTCAAAATAAAACATTAGTGACAATGACATTGTTTCCCATTTCTGCACATCTCTTTAACCTCAGGTTTAATAGAAGAGAGCTTCTTTCTCTCACCTGCTTGTGCATCCAGTCTGTTGTGATATGACAGGACATGCAGCCTCTGGAAATCTCCACCACATACTCATGACTCATGCAAGTCAAAAAGGCAAAAATGACATCTTACTATCATCATAAGAATAGGTTTAACCTGACAGACTCCCTGACAAGGTCTCAGAGGCCCCACCCAGAAGTCCCTAGACACCACTTTAAAAACCACTGCTCTAGACCACACTTAAGAATCCAAGAAGACATTGAAAGTTATTGTGCTCACCATGCAGTTAGGCTTTTGGTGTTTTGTAAAATCGATGGCTTCGGAAGTTCTGTGAGGAGACTCTTTCTGACTCTAGATTTTGTTTCTTCTCCAGTTGCAGTTTACATCCTCGTCTTCATCCGATGATGGTGCATGGTCATGGTCTCAACACAGATAAGAATCTCTTCAGTAAACCAAAAATCCAAAAGGTGATACTCCCTTTAGACAGAATATTTGATAACGAAGAACATCAAAAGGAAAACATTTTATTGGATCCCTGAAAAACTTTTAAATTGCTTTAGAATAAAAACAATAGTGTTTTTGTTTTCTATTTTATTATTTTTTTAAGATTTTATTTATTTATCTGAGAGAGAGTGAGCGTACAAGCAGGGGGAGCGGCAGGCAGAGGGAGAAGCAGGCTCCCTGCTGAGCAGGGATTCCGACTCAGGGCTTGATCTTAGGACCCTAGGATCATGACCTGAGCCAAAGGCAGACACTTAACCAACTGAGCCACCCAGGCGCCCCATGTTTTTTATTTTTAAAATTGCTTTAAAGAATAGCTCATCCCAACCTAATGTATCAATTCACTTAAAGCTAGTATGATTTTCCTGTATATGTATGCATTTACTACATTTATCTTTAGTTCTTTTGTTCAAATATGGTTTCACGGTTTTTTTTTTTTTAAGATTTTATTAATTTGACAGAGAGAGACACAGCGAGAGAGGGAACCCAAGCAGGGGGAGTGGGAGAGGGAGAAGCAGGCTTCCCGTGGAGCAGGGAGCCCGACGCGGGGCTTCATCCCAGGACCCTGGGATCGTGACCTGAGCCAAAGGCAGACGCCCAACGACCGAGCCACCCAGGCTCCCCTGGTTTCACAATTTTTAAAATGTAAAATATAAAGTGTTTGAAATCATTTGATATACTTAAATATCACATGTCCACTTCCTGTTCCCACCTTTTATACCTTACTCTTATGCCTGGATTTCCAAGCTTTCCAGGTCCACCCAGGAGAGTGTTTGAGTAGGCTCCTTGGTTCCCTTTGACCTCTAAAATATTACCTTAGCACATTTGCTTCTCCACTAGGTCTATAGCAACCTGACTCCTCTGACTGTACAAGGAGGGAGTTATACTCCTGGCAGATTTGTTCATCATCATTTTAGGACTAGGCAAATAGAATACTCTGTGGTTCAAGCCTTCAGACTCCCTCTCTGGAAAAATATCTCCTCCTCTGGTCCTGTTCTCAATTCAGAGAATCTTAGAATCTTGGGATCAGAAGGGATTTTCAAGGTCATCGAGATCCTTGCTACTCAGACGTGGCCTCTGGATCAGCAAGCAGCATGGGCATCATCTGGGAGCTTGTCTGAAATGCAGAATCTCAGGAGCCACCCAGACCTACTGGATGGTAACCTTCACTTTGACAAGACCCCAACAGATGAGTGTACACATTAAAGTTTGAGAAGTGGGGCTCCAGACCAACCTCCCGTCTGATAGAGCAGTCCTGGCTGCAGTGTCTTCCTCCTGACTACCCCCAAGGGCTCATCAGCCTTCACCTTCCAGTTTCAGGGTCATACTCTCTCACTCTAGATACTCTAGATCAGGAGATCCCAACATTGACCGCACACTAAAATCCCTTGGGGAGCTTCTAAAAATCTCAATGCCAAGCCCTCACCCCTGACCAGTGAAATCAGAATCTGTGGCGATGGAGCCCAGGCATCGATATTTTATGAAATCCACCCACGAGATTCTAATATGCATCCAAGTTACGAACCCCTGATTGAGAGCCACCCCGTTTGCATCTTAGACTATTTACTTCATTTCTTGCTTTGATATTCTGTGAAAATGCAACCATCCCCTTAGAAAGGCAAAACTGTTATCTCTCATTTGCACTTTGCTTGGGAATAGGGTTCTTTTTTAAATCAGCATAAATAATTTATTGCAGACTCTTTAATATCATACACTAGTGGGCTTGACAAATCACATAGCAGTATTCTGGGATGGAGGAGCCAGAAATTGGGAATGAGACAAGAGCATATGACATGAAGACAGGTCGTTGAAGGACGGACTTCATGCCTTCTGGTAACCAGTTCTGTCAGCTGAACTACCAGGGGCAGGAAGGGGCTGGGCCAGGCCAAGAACCGGAAGTTGTCCTTTGGAGAGCCCACTTCCGGTTTCCTGCCCATTTTCTTGCTTCTGTATTCGTGGCCATCGGGGTGCAAGAATCAGGAAGTTCTATAGCTGCCAGGCTGGTGAGCTCCATCAGCTGAGCACTGGTTTCCAGTGTAGCCCTGGCCTGACAGGTCTAAGAACAATTTTGCTAATGTAATCTTGCTGGCCTAAAAGCGGCTGGTTGTTTTTCATCCCTCAGTGGTCTTCTTGAGTAATACAGCCTTTTGTTTGTGACATGACTGTTCAAGAAATTGAAATCTGCTCTTTTTTTTTTTTTTTGGTAAGAGTAAGGGAAAATGATTTTTTTGACATTTTATTAGCTTTTAAATTATCTAGTTTTATTTAGATACTGCTTCATTAGACTATTGTTTGGGGATATATAAATCATGTTAACAGAATTCTGAACAGGCTAATAACTACATGATCAAGTCAAAAATTTGGGGAGAAGGGAGAAAGTATTATTTTGTTTTATTTATTTTTAAAGACTTATTTATTTTAGAGAGAGTGAGAGAGAGCGCATGAGCAGGGGACGAGCAGAGGGAGAGGGAGAGAGAGAATCTCAAGCAGACTCCATGTTTAGCTTGATTTCATGAGCCAAAATCCAGAGTTGGAGGCTCAACTGACTGAGCCACTCAGGCACCCCTGAAAAAGTGTTATTTTAAAAGGAAAATCAACCTACTACCCACAGTCATATTAATTTACCATTAATGAAAATATTACACAAAACAAATCCTTAATAATAAATTTGGCAGCTCTACCATTTTAGATTCTAATGAGTATCATTCACATATTAAAATATAATTTAGGAAATTTACAGCTTGCAAATTCTGCTTTAAACTTCCTTGTTTTACAAACTAAATAATAGTCTAATTAATTTGGATGTTTGAGGATAAAACACCTTCCCCTCCCCAACATTTCCTGCTCACCTAGCTTTTAAATCTGATAAACTTATTAGAGCATCGTTTAATCGTGAATTTGACACATTTGACAGAGTTTTAGATCCTTTGGGGATTTAAAAAGTTGATTATCAGTTCTTTAATATCCCAATATTCTTAGAGATAATTTGCTATTAAAGTCTCTTTAGGCTAAGCAAATGCTATAGGAAGAGAGGGCTATATTTTAGTGCCTTGGAAAGGTAAGCAGAGTTTTAGAGTATTTCTGTTCTCTGTTATAGAACATGTGGTTTGGCTTCCTATGAAAACTTGGGAGAGGAAGAGAAAATCCTTTAAAGGATATTCATATATATTTTTAAAAGATTGATTATTTATTTATTTATTTATTTATTTATTTATTTATTTATTTATTTGACAAAGAGAGAGACACAGTGAGACAGGGAGGACAAGCAGGGGGAGTGGGAGAAGCAAGCTTCCCGTGGAGCAGGGAGCCGGATGTGGGGCTTGATCCCAGGACCCCGAGGTCATGACCTGAGCTGAAGGCAGACGGTTAACAACTGAGCCACCCGGGCGCCTGGATGGAAAACATTTTAAGAATGATTTTTTTTCCCCTAAGTATAGTTGTTTTCTTCCAATAATGTAATATTTTCATTTTTAAAAATTTTTAATGAAATATCAATTTGGACATATATATATATTCCAGTTTTTTCACTGGCTTACACTTTCATTTCAGTAATGTGTTATCTTTATATTTGAATACATATAAATTGAAATTAAAGCTAACACTGGCTTAAGTGTCTATTCTACTCTCAATCAAAACATTTGGAAAAATCTCCCTGTAGTGACCACTTTCCTAAAAGTTTTTAAAAAATCATGAAAAAGGGGGCGCCTGGGTGGCTTAGTCGTTAAGCGTCTGCCTTCGGCTCAGGTCATGACCTCGGGGTGCTGGGATCGAGCCCTGCATTGGGCTCCCTGCTTGGCGGGGAGCCTGCTTCTCCCTCGCCCACTTGTGTTCTCTCTCTTGCTGTCTCTCTCTCTGTCAAATAAATAAATAAAATCTTTAAAAAAATCATGAAAAAGATCCCAATTATCCCCCAAATGAACCTTTTGCATGAATTCAGGTTTCTTATAGAAGGGCACACTTGTAAAGAGCCATCAGTTTGAACTGGTAATTTTGTTTTATCTATTTGACTTGCCATTAAAATGCTAAACAGTTAAAATTTGAAACTGTGCTATCAAATTTGTGAGCTACAGTTCTGTGGACTTTTTGGAATATAGGGGAGATGTTCTTCCTGTCTTTGTATCTTCCACTTCTGTTCCTTTCTCCACTCTCAGTTTGTTTTCTTGACTTCTGGGTTTTTTCTTTGTCCTAATTTCCCTCCATATAGTTCTCTACTGTTTGGGAAAGTCCAGGCATACACCTGCATGATGAGGACATATGGGGGCACATGTAAATATGCACTTATACTTTCTTATGCATTCAAAATAAAGTCCTTATATTGCTGTCATCTGCTTTTCACTCCATCGAAAGTGGAGAGCTTTTTTTTTTTTTTTCCAATTAAGCCCACGATTATAATAGAGCTTGGGAACAAAGGGTGATTAAAGCCATCCCTAGAGAGAGATGAAGTTCACTAGTTCTCTGACTACATGCAAGTCAACATCTCCACAACCACTTTGGTCTATTCCTTTGGCTCCGATAGCAGAGCCATGGTAGCATTTCCCAGGATAAGATGTTGGGGTCTAGACATGACTGAGAAGGATGTGCCTGGGGCCACCATGCCCAAACACGGATGCAAGTTTGTCTGAGCTGGGAAGGATCTTGAGTTCTATTGAAGTTCAGCCCAGGAAACTAATGTCAGGGAAGCCATGTGACTCATCCAGGGACTTGTAATGAGTAATAAACAAAAAAGGAACTAGGGAACATGAAAAACATGCACACTGGATCAATTAAGAGGCATGAAAGCTGAAGGAAAATATGAATAGGCTAGATGTTCCCAGGAGCAGCTAGGGCTCCCTGGCATCCTACCAGTTGTAGGTCTATCCTGTGTGTATCTTCATTTATTTTGATGGCTCAGCTATTACTCCTTCCTGGGAGAATCCCTATCTAGGATGTCACAATCTTTTGGGAAATGTCTTTCGTTGTCTCAAAATACAAACCTTGATCTTCCATTATTTCCAGTTCATGTTGAAAGTGTCTGGATCAAAGCTTCATCTTTGGCCCCAAGTCTCCATTGCTATGCTAGCAATCATCTACTAGCGCTTTTGGAATTTAACTCCGGGGAGCACTTCGCTTGTCTCTGTGATAAATGCGAGTGATGAAATGAGATAAAGCCAACATTCAGTGAGTGCCAAGCGCATGGTATGCACAGTGCACTGGGGCAACCCATCTGATGGGCACAGCCTTTCCAGTAGGTGTCACATCCCATTACACAGGGGAGGAAACCGAGGCTACCTTCTCCCTCATCCTTCACTGTTGATCTTTCTTCATGTTGTCAATTAACTTCATATTGTTATGAACCTAAGGCATCCCCTCCTACTTTTCCGGTCAGCCTTTGAAGCTGTCCCATTCCTCTTTTGTCCCACAGCCCCTCCATCCTGACAAGCCACACAACTTCTTCTCTTTCGTAAACCTTTGTCTGTCATCCTGCCCTCCTCCCCTGGGGCTGGATACAAACCAAGTGTCCCCCTCATCCAGCTATTTTTCACCTCCTTGACACCTTCTGCTTGGTGACACCGATCAGACCATACCTTCAAATCTTCCGGTCCCCTCGTCCTCCTCACTTCCTCTCTTACAAAATGCACAAACAAAAATATAATCAAACTCAGATTGAAGATTAGTCTTTTGCTTCTTTCCACAGGTTTTCTCTTGGCATCAGAAAATTTGCATTTATTTGCGGTGTCACTAACTAACCCAGAAACTGAGCCAGCATTCCTCTGCTTCCTACACCCACCTCCCAGCCCTGGTCTTCCCTGCCCCTCCTCTCTCACACCTCCCCATTTCCTCTGTCTGGATGCTGGATGTGGCCTGCTCGGAAACTTTGAGTCGGCTTCCTAAAGCCTTCTCTGAAGCAAGGAATTGCTTTTGTCCTGCCATCTGTGTGTGTGTGTGTGTGTGTGTGTGTGTGTTAAATGTTTTATTTTGTTTTGTGTTCTTTTTATTTCTTTTCTCTTTTTTTTGGCAAAAGACTATTGCTTTCCGACTTCAAAGTTTTTTTCAGAGAACAAGCATTTTACAAGACTCCTTTTTGTTTTTAAGTAGTGACATCTGTTCATCTTGGGAAAAGTCAAGTGGTTCTTCGGTGGAAGCTGATATCAGTGAGCGCTAGGACAAGCTGAGACCTCAGCTCACCCGGCACCCTTGGTTGATAGAGAAGAAAAATCAGGTCTAAAGAAGTCGATCGAATCACCAAAGTCCCACTGACAGTTAGTGACAGGGCCAGGGCTGGGGTGCAGGTCTCCTGACCTCCAGTCCACTGAGATGTTCTGGACATCGCGTCATTCCCAAACAAGCCCTACAGTTTGAAATGGCATACCAGCACTCTGAAGAGATGCCTCTTAGTGTGCTGAGCAGTTGCCTGCAGCCATTGTGGGGCTCCCGCGTTTTGTCGTATTGTGTGGGGAGCCCCTTCCATGGGCTACACGCTCTCCCTGCATTTCCAGAAGATGGTAGCTCTTTGTTTGTTTTTTTTCTTGCACATGAAATCTGGCACAGCAGACAGAATCCCATGATTTGTGAGCTCTGCCTTTCATGCCCTCCTCCCCTTTGGGAGTGCCTGTCTCAAACTCTTCAGTCCCTCCCTCTCCCAAGATGGGTGAGACCTGTAACTCTTCTCTTGGTTTCTCAGTCCCCATCATTCCTTCTCTTGCTCCGCCTAGACTGACCTATCTTCTTTTAAAATGCTTTCCACTTTCTTTTTAACCCAGATAAAGAGATCCTTATAATTTAAAAATACAACCAGTAAAAAAAATAACACGTTGCTAATTTCTCCTGCATTCGTGCCAGACCCCAGAACCCCCTTCCCACCCCTCTGTGAACACCTGCGCTCCATTCTGTGGCTTGCTTTGTCTGCTTTGTCCATTTTAGCACCCAAAGCTCTAAGTCCATCCCTTTTTAGATGGCTGAATAATGCTCCATTATATTCCATAATGTGTTTTACCCATCTCTTCTCTAGTGAAAGGTTTGTTTATGGCTTCCAGAGTTGTGCTATTGTAAACAATCCATATCCCACATTTGGAACCTCGCCCACCACCAATTCCCCCTTCCCGAGTCACTCTCAAACTCATACACTCTACCGGTTGTGGATCCTGGAACTGATATCACAGGTGACTGCTAAATTAGCTAATAATGAGTACTTACCTCTTTGTTCACAGGCACAGTATTAATGAGCCCTTTCTCCTTTTCAGGAAGAATACATCCATGTTAAGAGAACCACCTGGACAAAAGTTCTTAAAGCATCTCTCTTCCATATTTCTCCAGTGCTCTTTGGAACAGAATGGATATAAGTCATTAACAAGTTATACTCTTAACACAAGGGAGTATTTCAAATGGTAGAAATTTCACGGAAAATGAGAGACCTGTAGGTGAGATATTTTAAAGCAAGTGGGCTTTGTTTATGCTCCAAAACATATAATGCAAGGTAGCTATCTACTTGGATATACCTGGTGAGAAGTGTAGTCACAGTGTTAGCCTTGAATATCAGCTTGGCTGATGCTTGCAGAGGAAAAGATACCCTCCCAAAGCTATACTCTGGAAGCTCCATCTCCCCGTGAAGATGCACCTGCACACATCTAAATCAGGAGGGAGCATCCAGTCAGACAGACTTGAGGACTATCCTACATCATGCACAAAAATCCATCGCAGATCTAAATGTGGAAGGTAAGCAGTAACACTTTTAGAATAAAACATGGACTAATATCTTCATGACCTTGAGGTAAATAAAGATTTCTTAAACAGGACATTAAAAATGCTAGCCATTAATGAAAAGAATTGATCAATTGTACATTAAAATTAGGACTTTTGTTCATTCAAAATTATTAAGAGAGTTAAAAGACAAAACAGAGTGGGAAAAATATTTTCAATATAAACATCCACCACCAACAAAAAAATCCTATGACTTCTATCCAGACTATGTACAGAACTTTTACAAATCAGTAAGAAATAGGTTGACAAATCAATAGAAAAATGGGCAAAATGCATGAACAGACACTTCACAAACTAGGATTCCTTTCTTCCTCCCTTCCTTCCCCCTGCCCCCCCCTCCCCTCCCCTCCCCTCCCCTCCCCTCCCCTCCCCTCTCCTCTCCTCTCCTCTCCTCTCCTCTCCTCTCCTCTCCTCTCCTCTCCTTCCTTGTAGGCTCCATGTCCAATGTGGAGCCCAATGTGGGGCTTGCACTCATGACCCTGAGATCAAGATCTGAACTGAGATCAAGAGTCAGATGCTTAACTGGCTGAGCCAGCCATGAGCTGGAAATAATATATGGTTCTAGTTTGATAAGATACTGTGTTGATGAGAGTTTGTGGGATTAGTTATGCTTCTATATTGCTTGTGGCAATATAAATTTGTATACTCTCCTAGGGAGGAAATTTGGCCAAATCATCAAAATGAAAAGGCATTTACCCTTCTGCTGAGCAATGGCTAGTCTAGAAATGTACCCCACCATCTATTATAACATGTGCAAACTGTCATTCAAGGTCATGCCCTGCAGTATTGTCTATAATGACATAATAGGAAACAACAGAGAAAGAACAATTGCACATTACACAACAGAATATTATTCAGCAGTCAGTAAGAGGGAGGCAGATCTCTATTTGCTGATTTGGGCAGATTTTCAGGTTAAAAAGCACGTGCAAAGAATGAAGGGGGGGGAAATCGGAGGGGGAGATGAACCATGAGAGACTATGGACTCTGAAAAACAAACTGAGGGTTCTAGAGGGGAGGGGGTTGGGGGGATGGGTTAGCCTGGTGACGGGTATTAAGGAGGGCACGTTCTGCATGGAGCACTGGGTGTTATATGCAAACAATGAATCATGGAACACTACATCAAAAACTAATGATGTAATGTATGGTGATTAACATAACATAATAATAAAAAAAAAATAAATAAATATAATGGAAATTCAAAAATCAACATATCACCATACAAAGAATCCTTGTAATCTATAATCACCGTTACATGATTCCTTCAAGTCCTTAGCCTTCTGAATGCATTGTTTTTATAGAATTGTGTTCAGATATTAAATACAGTTTTGTAATTTGAAAAAAAAAGCATGTACAAGATTCTCCTGTTTGTGTTAAGTATTTGTGTATTTATTTGCTTATATGTTCAATAGAATATCTCTGGCAGGATACACAAGTAACTGATGATAGTGGTTGCTTCTGGGAGGGGTGGGATGAAACTTATTTGTCACTATACACTCTGCCTGATGCACATTTCAAATTTTATATGTACATTTTCAAATTTTATATGTACATATAACCTCTCCAAAAAAAATAAATTAAATCTAAGGCTATTTGGCTGCTGGTTTTTCCTCACTCTCATGGAGGGACTTCCTCAACATTCTGTCATTGGTAACTTTGCCTTTACTTTCCTCTAAACACCCTCCAAATCCATTCCAAGGGGCAAAGATCAGACTCTTCTATGCTACTGAGCAAAGCAGGCAGATCACTCTTCTGCTGGTGACCTCATTAATTGAGTTTAGACCTCTGGTGAATTTGAACAGATTTTTTTAAATGAAACATTCAAAGCCTCTTTGCCCTCTCTAGTTCCCTTCCTCCCAGAAGGCAGGAAAGAAGTGAAAGGCAAGTGTCCATTTATCTGTAGTCATATTTATAAGTGTCATAAACTGGTTGTCAAACTGGTAGGAGAGGGAAATTTGCCGGGTGTGATTTGACTCTCAAAGGAAATAAGTTCAGTATGCCCTAGGCATGCCCCCGATTTGTAACAAGCAGATCTCAGGAAGTAAGGCCGTATCTCAATGGCCTGAGGGTCCAGAGCATTTGGAGGTGCTCAAAAGTAAAATATAATAATATAATTGAAGGTAATCCTGCAAGGAAGAAACAAGAGGGGCCTCTGAAGAAACCAAGCCAGCTTTCCAATCACCTATGGCCATCTGCAAAAGATCAAAGGGAGGCCCAGGGCCAGGGATGAAGCAGTAATATGGGCAGAGGTCAAGGGTATGCAAGAAGGATGGTACTAGGGCTTGCAAAATTTGCAGTGGACAGTTTGTTCAAGTCGTTTAGAAGGCACGTTCAGAGCAAAACTGGCTTGGATTGGATGGTGCTGGTTATCAGATGATAAAGACAAAGCAGAACCTGGAAGTTACCGATGATTTCATCCAGCCCCTTCATTTTACCAGGATACACTATGGGCAGAGCCTAAGATTAAACACCAAGGTCCCGTGATTCTTGGTCCACTTCTATGTCTGCTGTCCCTCCCTCTCCTTAGAAGCCTGGACTCTGGAACCAGACCACCTGGGTTCAGTCAAAGCTCTGTCTCTTGGGAGCTGCGTGAGTTTTGAGAAAGTTACTTAACTTTTTCATGCTTTAGTTTCCTCATCTGTCAAATGGGAATAATACCAATAACAATACGTACATGGTGTGGTTGTTATTGGGATTCTAAAGCACTTCAGAGAGGGTCTGGTATATAATAGGTGTTAATATCATGCTAGCCATAATAGCGGTTATTATTACTTCCAATTCTTACCTCAGGGAGAATTATTTTTAGGTGGGAAAGAGCAGAACCAACATGGAAGGTATCTTCCTGGTACCACTTGCTTGGTTCTGGGTGCTACATTAGGTCGGCTATAAAAAGTCACTTTCTCATGGGGCGCCTGGGTGTCTCAGTCATTTCAGTGGTGTACTCTTGGTTTTGGCTCAAGTCATGATCTCAGGGTCCTGGGATCGAGCCCTGCCTTGGGCTCTGCGCTGTATAGGGAGTCTGCTTCGGATTCTCCCTCCCTCTCCCTCTGCTCGTGCTCCCTCTCTCTCAAATAAATAAATCATTAAAAAAATCACTTTCTCATAAAAAGAGCTAGATGGTTAAGCGTCTGCCTTCAGCTCAGGTCATGATCCCAGGGTCCTGGGATCGAGTCCCGCATCGGGCTCCCTGCCCCTTGGGGAGCCTGCTTCTCCTTCTGCCTCCCTCTCTCTTTCTCCCTCTCTCTCTCTCTGTCTGTCTCTCATGAATAAATAAATAAATAAAATCTTAAAAAAAAAAAAAAGAGCTATCCAACATCTTCCAGGCCGGTGGTGAGGTAGGATCTCTCTGTCATAGGTGGAGGTTAAACCCAGGTGAATGACCTGCCACAGGTGCTGAAGGCAGGTTTCTGCATGGAATGGAGGTAGGGACTAGATGACCTCTGGGCATCCTGACAGTCCCAAGGATATATGATTCTGCTGCGTTTGAGACTAGCAGTCCTGAGGGCAGTCACATTGCCTGGCATCCAAACATGGCCTTGTTATCATCTTGGAAGTGAAGAGCACCGGCTGTTCAACTTTTCTACTCTAACTCCACGTAAAAGGACAAGGTCTGGTATCACAGCTAAGACTTGCAAATACTCCAGTCGGAGTGGACTTGAACTTATTATGGGCAGTTGCACACCTGAGAACGCGGACACTAAGGGACCATATTCTCAGGCTTTGCTAACAAACAAGACTGGGCTCATTACAAACCCTCTAGCCAGGGCATACTTCATTCCTAAAAAGAAGAGAAATCTTTGGGGGGTGGGGGAGATATGGGTCAACCTTGTTTCCTCCTGCTCTTCCAAGCTGGCTCCCTCTGCGGGGCACTTCCTAGGGCCTTTGATCTTTCCCCAGGAATTGGTCAAGGCTGTGTTTTCTTCCAGGTTTATTCTCTCTTGGTTTATTTATTTATGTATCTGCTTTCTCTTCTCGCTGGCTTGAAGATCAGCACGCTAGTGTGCAAGTGGACTTGAGTCCCGGGGTCTCCCTTCTCGCAGCGCCACCAGGAAACCCGACAAAAAGCGTATTTTACTGAATCGTAGGGCAGCAAATCCAGAGGAGAAGGGAGCTGACCCGGGAACCCAGGTCCCTGAATCAGTGGCCAGGACCTCGCTCAGGCCCCCAACCCCAGCTCAGCCGGCGGTTGCCGGTCCGGGTCTGGTCTTCTCGGTCCGCCAGGGGGCTTGAGCTCGCATCCGTCTCCCCGACGCCAGGCTTAACCTGGACTTTCATCTCTTCCCCTGGAGGGTCTCAATTTGTCTTCCTCTGCAGGGAGGGGACCCCGCTCCCCCGCGTTGGGCCCTAATCTCCACCCCGCGTTTCCAACCGAGTGGCTGGGCCTCCGCTCTCCATCTGCGCGCCTTAAATCCCATTTATCTTCTTAGCGCCCTAGACTCGGCCGGCCCCGCCCCCTCTTCCTCTTATCCTCCCCCACTTGCAAACCGCAGACACCCTCCCTCCCCCCGAAGTGCGCTGGACAGACCACAGCAACCTTTGGAGGTGTTGGGAAAAGTCCCCAAGCTGGGTGGAAGTGACCTAGAGGGGCGCGGCTGCAGGAGGGGAGGACGGCTGCAGGAGGGGAGGGGGTACAGCCGGGGGAGGGGAAAGCGCCGCAGGATTTCAGGGTCAGGACCACAGCGCAGGGTCCTGGACTCACAGTCCCCTAACTCCCGCCCTGTCGGCCCCTCCTAGCGCCCCAATCTAGGTCACCAGCAGGGAAGGGCTGAGGCCGGGGGTCGTTAGAGGGTGATGGGAGGGCTGTCGGCCCCGGAGGTGGGCGAAGAGTAAATTGTCTCCGAGCCTGCCCCTCTCACTTCCACTCGATTGTAATTCCATCCCGGGCGGATCGAGCCTCCCTCCCTCCCACGGCCAGCCGGTCCCTCCCCGTCGGCTTCCTTCGCCGCCCCCGCCCCCCTCCTCCGAAAAGCCCTGCGGTTCCGAGAGGACTTCACTCCCGCACGCCGACCTCCCGGAGGGTGCCCGGCCTCCTCGGACTCCTCCGTCGTTGCTGGTCCAACTCCCTCAGCCCTCCACCTCCTCACCCGGGTCAGGGGATCCGCGGGGGCCGCCTCCCCCCACGTCCCCCAGGAGACGCCCATTCCCTGTGCGCCCGGGACTTGGTGAAACTTTGCAGGCGCCCGCGGTGAAATGGATTTAATCCGGGGCGCCTTGCTCCGGCTCTTGCTCCTGGCTTCCAGCCTCGGACCCAGCGCAGTGGCGCTCAGAGCGGCTCTCCGAAAGCCAGGTAACGCGCGGGGCGCGCCCGAGGACACCGCGCCCGGGTCCCGGTCCCTGCCGGGACGCAGAGCGGGCAACGAACCGCCCCTCTCTCCCCTGACCGGTGGCAGTTTAACTGGGTTCATCTCTGCCCAGAGCTGAGAAAAGACGCGAACCTCGCCCTCCCCCGCCTCCCCCCCCAGCTCAGGCGGTTCCAGGGATGTTTGTTTGTTGAAAGAATAATCTATTTTCCAGACATAGTAGAGGTGGAGGCGGGCTGTGTATTTGAGCACAGAGAGCTGAGAGTAGGGACAGCGATCATGCTGTCTCAATTACAGAGGATTGCAACTGTGCAAGAGAAGTCAAACAGCTCCTCCTGTGTCTCTAAACATCTTTATTGAATTCATATTGTCCAGAGCCCAGCCATTTCGTGTTAAGTGTCTGTTGCCTGGCGTTCCCTGTGCCCATCTGTGGTCCTGCCCGGCACTGTGTGGGATGTGGTCTCTGGTTTCAAGGATGCTTTCCACGCTGGGGCCCGTTTGCTCAGAAAGGAGTGCCCGATGGGTTAATTTTACCGTATTTTGAACTCCCGTCTTTCTTTGCTGGGCAATTTAAACAAAGATGTATGGTGTTGTAGGTTGTTACAAAGAATTGGAGAGAACTGGAAACTCAGTAACTTGCATTTCCTCTCGTTATACTGGTAAAAGTTCTTCATGTATTTTTGTCTACTTTGATTTGATCTGTTGTGAGATTCTTCCAAGTACAGCGTTCTAAACAATAAAGTGCTAAATGTTGCCTGAATAACGAATTTTATTCTACTTTGCTGAGGCCGTATTTTAAATGCTGAAAAATCTGTGTTTTTCTGGGGATTTTTTGTTTTTTGGTTTTTGTTGTTTACTTTGTAAGCGAGGTTGTCTTATGGGATTAATTACATCTTATGAACAATGGAAAGCAATGTAACTTTATTTGAATGCAGTCTGCAAAACTGCAGAAAGTGCAGTTTATCTTCACAAATAACGATTCTATAAGAAAGAGACAAACCAGGGAAATTTATCAGAGGGCGAAGAAAATAATCTTGGCAGGGTCCCATAAGGCTGCTTAAATATTTTCACTGCTCAAGAATCTCTTCATTTGGAAATATGACTTGTTGCCTTTCAGCTCTGGGGGACACCCTCACTCTTCAAGCTGTGTCTATTGCTACCTGCCTTGAAATTTAGAGTCATTATCATAATCTGCAACACACTTAAGTTATGAGCTATTCTATAGCCCCTGTTCGATTCATTTTGGAGATGATAGCAGTAGTCCAAGGCAGTGTTATATTAAATTGTTTCTCACATGCATGCATATACACATCTTCAAGGATTTCAGTGAAGGGCTTCTAACTTCTCTCCTTAAGATAAGCACATCATGATCAATTGTATTCTGTGGGTTTATTCATATAAAACCATGTAGTCACAATTTTTGAGTGATGCCTAGTTGTATCTATAGTTCTTAAGCTTAAGCGGTGTATGTAATATTCTTTTAAGGATAGATTTCAATCCATTTAAGCAGAATTTTTTTAAAAGCATTCCACAAAAGCCTACTGTATATAAAACTACTCATATGGGTCACCATCTTTCCTTTTTTATTTTTTGTAGCTTCTCTCCTAAAAATATTTTCTACCTGGTTCATCCAGGGTCTCATTCTGAACCTCAGGCCATGAATATGCCATCTTGGCCCCTCTGGTTTTATTTGAAGCATGGATAGGGTTTTGATAGTGGAAACTCTACATTTTAAATAGTTTGGCATATTAAATACATCAAATTTGAGGTAGAAGTGGTGTTTGGACTAGGTTTAGCCTAGAAGAGCTTTTCATTACTTTATAATTTTCTCCAGACACTGGCTTTCAGGTTGGAAAACTGCTCAGATTAAAATGACAGCTACTTCATAAACTTCAGGGGAAAACTTCCTCCTGGGCTCATTTACATCCCTTGGAAAGACTAGTTTTTGATCCGGAAAATTGGTCCAGATTAAAAACTGAATGTGCCCTGCTTGGCTCTGATGTGAACAGCAACCAGCTAATTTATAATCTTCCCCAGACACCAGCAAATCCTGCTAGGATCCATATAGGAGTTTCTTTATACCTCATTTCCTCCATAGAAATTGGTTTATGAGCAGTACTTTGAAGGGAGCGTGGCCACCATGTAGGCGTGCTGAACAGTCCTGTTTTCTTTGGATGACCCTGTCTGTCTCCTAACGCTCCTAAAAGATGGAGAAGTCTTGGATTCAAAATCAACCTGAAAATTCCCCATCCCACCTACCTCTGGTGGGAAAAAAAGCAAGTAGCAGCTTCAATGATGAGTTGAATTTGGGTCCAACATAGGCAACCTTTCCCCTCCGCCCCAAGATAGCTCATCTTCTGCCATTGAGCATTAATAAAGAAACCTCTGCATTTGCCGAGACTAACAAGAAATGACAGCTCTTAAGTCAAATTAAATAATAATAACAAACTCTAATTAAGTGCTTGCTACATTGCTCTAGGAACTTGGCACATACTGATATTTAATCAACCCAGCAGCTCTGTGAGATGGGTACTACTATTACCCCTGTTTAACTGAAGATGAAATTGTGGCTCAGAGAGATTAAATATCTCCTCCGAGGTCACACAACTAGTAAGTGGTGGAATGGGATTCGGGCTGTGATATTCAGGACCAGGAAGGGAGTCCTTAGTGGTCCTGGTAGCAGAGGCCTGCAGACCTGTCCTGGCTGAACAGGGGAGCTCCCACGGGACAGAGCCAAGTGGAGGGCATTATCCCTGCTGCTGGGTGTGTGGAACCTGTTTAAACATTTGTACACGGGATCGTGCCCAGGCCTTCAAAGATAACAAGAGTGTGAACAATACTGAGATGGAGTTCTGGAAGCCATTGTCCGCTGCCCTCATCTGCAAGAATCAGGGGCTGTAACCTTACAGGTCCATGAACTGCTGCTTTTCTCTTGTTGAGCTCCTGGGTGCTAAGTCTTGTGAGGGCCAGAGGATCCATCCAAGGACCTGGAGGTAGGAAAAGGGGCTTCTGACCCTAGGTAGGGTATAGGACAGTATCATCTCCCTGGGCCTTCCTGGCCTGGAGACATCACATAACCTTCATTCCTTTTCAGATTACAAATTAGAATCAGAGACCTGGAAGGAAGTGAAAAGGCCTCATTTGACAACTGGGCTGAGGGTGATTAAGGGATTTGTCCAACTTAACATCAGAAGCTGAACCGGAACTAGTACCCAGGCCCTCCTGAGTGGGTACTTCTCCCTTATCCAGAGTCCCCCAGGAAGCATGGGAAGGACTGTCGTTTTTCTGGTGTGGAGCAGGAAGGTGGGAAAGGGAAATCCAGGCACGTGCTGGAATCCGCACACAGCGAGCCACACACCTGCTCCCACAGGCAGACTGGTAACTCATGGTGTTAATTCACCCTCTAGCCCAGAGAGAGGGGCTGGAGGACCACACGAGGGCCCTGCCTTTTCTCCTGTCTTTCCAGTTTGCCTGAGGCCCCAGGGGCAGTGAGACAAGGCCAGGTCAGGGTTGAGAACTAAAGGTCTTCCCTAGAAGAGCTGGGGCCCCACAGCCATCTTTAGGAAGAGCTTTTCATTACTTTATAATTTTCTCCAGACACTGGCTTTCAGGTTGGAAAACTGCTCTCATCTTTTCCTTTCTGCTCCCTCAGCATTTCCCTACCTGTAAAATTGGGTTACAGGGAAGATCCAGAGTAACTCAGAAAGAAAAAAACGAGAGTCTGGAAGAGCAGAGTTAGCTGGTGGGCAATGTATCTTGCTCGTTGATGGGGGTGAATCCAGGAGCCTCTAGGTAGCTTCTGCTGCTGCTAGTGTGAGGTTCACTGGCTACGAGTCAGAAGCCTCCCTGTTCTGGTTCCTGCACGCCAACCTCAGCAACCTGCTGCCCAAGGGACTGCTTATGTCCTCTCTTACAGCTCTCAGGCAAGTCCCCCTCCCAAAGCGTGTATTTGGGGGGGCGGCTCATCTGTCTGTCCCTCCTTCTCCCTTTCCAACTCAAGATCCTTCACTACAATGAGATCCAGATTGTCTTGCTTCTTGGGGAACACCGGAGCTCATAAAGGCCACGCATATTTCCCCCCATGAGGGCCGTGTACATAGCCCCAGTACCTCACTACTGGCATCCATGCAGTCTAAGCGACGTAGCAGAAATACTGCCTCCGCTCCTCATCTCATCAGCCCTCCTACCCTCCTCTTTGTTTCCACATCCTGTCTAATCCCTATAAGAAGCCTCCCTCTCCTCTCTTTCCTTGGATTCTCTGTGGAGGTAAAGGGACAGAGAGGTCAAGGTCAGGGGTAAATGTCCTATAACATGAGGCAGTACTTGTTCCTCAGAATTCTTTCTCACGGAAGAGTGACTTGGCCAGAAAGGAACTGAGTGGTGTTTTTTGCTTTTGCTTTGTGTTTCTTACCCTGAGCCCAGGGCTTTAATAATCTTAGAATTCTTTTGGGAGTAGTTGTCCATCTGTCTAACTGAAAAGTGGTCCAGTGCCACAGAGCTAGGTTTCTGGAAGACAGGGACTCAGGTGTGTGGGGCCGCGGTGGGCCCTCAGCTTCCACAGGGTGGTCCCGTGGGTAGCCTGCGTCTCTCGCCTCACCCGCTCGGCCGGCAGGACTGGCTGGTCCCAATCGACTCAGTGAATGACGGGATGTTATGACTGCAACAGAAAATCTTTTGAGCTGGTCAGGACCCCTGCCACTTACTTTGGCCACAGCATGTCAAACTGCAGATATTGGAAGTATACCTGTTATTTCAGGGATAGAAAAAGGAAAAAGGTAAAGAGGGACTACAGAGCCTAAATGGCCGTTTGTGGCGGAATCCCCCAAACCCATCTTTGATTCCGCTCCCATTTTGAAGACCCCAGAGTGTGGCTTTGGCCTCCTGAAATGAGCTGGAAGACGCTTGCCTCTTAGACCCCCCGAATCGCAAGGGGATTGGGGGTTGGGGGGAGCAGGGCACACAGGTGAAAGAGCTGCCCGCAGAGGACGCACTGTTCAGAGCGGGCTCGGAGCAGGTGTGGCCTCAGCGGGTCTCAGGCCTCTGACCCAGGCAAGTAATTCCTGAACTTCCGTGAGGATGAGAATTCTTGGAGCACGTCACAAGCTCCTGCCTTTTTAACAAGAACCTCCGGTGACTTGATGAGGTGGTTTGCAGTCCACACGTTGAGACCTGACAAAGGAGAGTTTAGGCTCCTGTCGGCCTCCCTTTCCTCCGGGCCTTCTCCCCAGATGCTCTGTGGGACACCCACGGTCTCCCCTTCCTTCCTTTGTCCGCACCACATGGGACTGGCAGCGACAACTCATTGCTCTGGATCAATATCGTAACCTTAGGCTCCACAGGTCTTCCGAAGGTTGGATTTGGGGCTTGTGGTCTTCTGAAGGCGGCTGAACAACATCTCCTCTGGGCAAATCCTCCTCTTGCTCCCGGGAGGAGGGAAAGCCTGCAGTAGCACTAACAAGCAGCCACGTGGAACTCTGTGTAACCCATCCCCCCGGCCCTCATTCCCTCAGACCCACTCCACCCTCCCGGCCCCCCACCCCCCACCCCCCACTCTGCACCTGTTCTTTCAGCCTCCGAGTCTGGTTTCTTCTTGGGTGAGAGCACAGACTTTAGTATTTGACAGATTTGGGTTTAAGTGCTGACGCTGTTTTTTACTAGTGACTCGATATAAGACAAGTTATGTTAGCTCTGTGGTCTCCATATCCTCCTCTGTAAAAATGGGAAAGAACCTGCCATTTAAGGTTGCTAGAAGGATTAAGTGAGGCAGGACAAGTACCAGAGCATTTAAAAGGCACAGAAGCCTGAGGCCGGAAGGCAATATTTGTGGAACTGGGATTGTTTAATCTGGACAGAGGAAAACAACTGAGTGCATATGCATGACTGAAAGAATATGTGCCGGGCACGACGAGAAACACGAACACTTATGATTTTGTGTTCCTTTTCCATACATATTGATGTATGATTGAGTACATGTGATTTAATTTGTACTGAGTCGTAAAATTTTTCAGATAAATAATTGGCAAATCAGAAGGACTCTCTGGTTGACCACGTGCCTCAATTTTTGGTTTGGAAAATGTGGCCGCCATGTTCGTGGTCTTGCTTGAATGGATTCCTTGGAGAAACAGTAACCTCAGGGGTGGTGGATGATGTTTGCCTGGTAATTGTCTTGGGGAGGTGTGGTGGTGGAGGGGGAGCAGCTGTTCCTGAAAGAGAATTAGCCAGACTGATGCATGACTGGGCGTCGGTGGAAATCTCCGTGAAGCTTGGGAGCTAAGAAATGGTTCGGGTTTGATTGATCAGTAGATGGGAGTAATTCTTGAACCACTCCCAGGGACATGGGATGTTAGAGGCCAGGCTCCATTAGCTGTTCCTTTGCTATGAATGTTTCTTGCATTTCCTTGGCTGGCTGTGAAACCCCCCATTTATCCCAGATAACCCCACCAGCTTATTTTAAGAATCAAAGGAAATGAAACGGACCAGTGCTTTGAAAGTGCCTAAGCACCCCACAAAAATAGGATATTATCATTCAACAGTAATCCTAGTAATTACTATTACCTTAACCAACCACACCAGCCAAGAATATACCTCCTGAAGCTTTCAACTCATTTCCAGTCCCTTCTTCTTCACTCCTCTAAAGACACTTGAAGATTCTCTCTTCATCTGACTCTGCAAATCCTGAGCAATTTAAATCTTAACACTTGTGTTTGCTGACAGGGCATCCAAGATCCGGAATCAGATTTAATGTAATGTTAATGCTATTTATTTTTCTTGGTGCAATAAGTTTATATTAGCCAGTTAATGGTTTACATTGTGCAAAAGGAGTTGTATCAGCAGACACTTTTCTGTAACATCTGGGCAATTGGAAACATAATACTTAAATACAACCTGAGTTTAGAGCCTTCCTTGGACAGATGGCTAATTTTATTGATCTAATTTTACACTTAGGAATAGGTCCCATGATCCTTTGCTCATAATTCTTAGAGTGAGCAGAGAAATAAATAAAATGGATGATGGCTGTGAATTAGATGCCTGTTATATTGCTTGTAATTTATTTTTAAAATACTTCAGTATAAATAGTCACTGTGTGAATTACTTTAATCTGTATCCTAAGGGTACTTAATTAACACTCAAAGTAATCTGGCATAGAAGGTACCAATCCTGTGTAAGAGTTTACATCTATTTTAATCTCTCAGTGACTGTGCCATACCAATGGTCAAATGTTTTGAGCTTTATCTCTATGCTAGCCAGAAATCCACACTCCAGGGCTAGTTACCACTTGACCTTTACTATAAAGTCCACTCTTAGAGGTGGTTTGGAAAATACATGAAAATAAATGTTAGCTTAAATTCAGGCTAGATGGTTTGTTAATTAGCATAAACGATGTTAGAAATAATGTTTTTATTGGTGAAATATGTGAGTAGCTAGAAAGATCATACTCGTCCCACTATTTTTGTGTAGACAAAGAATAAGAACTAGTGAACCCAATAGTCAAGCTGCTTTGGAGTTAGGCTAAAGTCCCATTCAGTCCTGTATTTCACTCACTTAACAGTAGACTCATTTGCCTGCTCCCCCTAACTGATTTGCTAATTCTGCTGTTAGGATATTGATGTATCTGCCTCAGCAAGGTGCTTGCTGCTGTAACAAGCAACTCCACATCTCAGTGGCTTCACACAAAATATATTTTTCACTTACTCCAAGTCCAAAGTGAATGTTCCTTGTTGAGTAGCTCTCCTGGACTGCTCTCCTTCAAATGATGACTTGAAAACCTGAGTCATTCTGTCTTTGCAACCTCTATCTTGTAATACTATTATCTTTAAAATGGGCTTCCAAGGTATCATGGAAGGTAAAGAGAAAGAAAGCTTGTGTGAGAGATTTTTATGTGCCAGGCTGGAACATGGTCCCATGACCCCAACCTAACTATAAGGAGGCCAGGAAATGTAGTTTGGCTGCATACACAGGAAGAAAGTGACCAGATGTGGGAGGTAGTTTCTGATGGAATGCTTTGGATCTCCTAAGCCCACAGATAGGGGATGTTAAAAGAGTAAGTTTATGAGAACTTTTTGACCTCTTGCCAATGAATATTTGTGTATGTGGCAGAATTTGGCCTAGAATTTGCATTCATTATAGTGTACAACCTGGTTGAAAAGCAGATAGTTGCCATCTATCTTTGTGTGTTGGAAGCAATCATAATTTAACAAAAGATCCTGAAAACAAAGCAGTCAAATGGACTTAAATTGGTTTACAATAGGATGCAAAAATATGTATATGTTTACATGAATATATGCTATTTGTTGCTACTTATTTGCTCCATTTTACACAAAGTAAAACTAATCCCTCTTAAAAAGTAAAGCAACTATCAAGTTGGTTAAAGAGAGTGAATTCCTAAGACACATCAACTGGAACTCCAATTATTTTCCATATAGTTTTCTGGAAGCTCTTTCTATTTGTGTCCCATAACAAAAAGGACTATTCATGTTAGGATAATTTATTCAGTGAGATATGCATCTTAAAATATAAAAATCAGTTTTTAGACACCACAGGCTGCTTTGTTGGGGCTGAAGACAGTGTGGACTGATCCCAACAAAAATAAATTGATACATTGGGTTGAACCACCACACATCTCAAAGCACTTTCATAGAAATAATCTCATTTGATCTTGTAACCCTCACCCTACTGGGAAGTCAAGAGCAGATGACTTAGCAAAGAGGAAGGAGGCAGAGCCAGGTTATGAACCTAGGTTGTCCAATCCTTAGCCCTTGTTGCTTCCCATCAATCCAGGGGTGTTCCTGCAGCTAATGGATAAGGACATGATCATTGCAACATGCTTGAGTCCAGCTCTGCAGTCAGGAGGAAACTTACCGACAAGATTTGCCATTCTTTACTTGCAGAGGCTCCATGCATGTCATAGGACACTACATACAATGAACAGGTACTGCTTTCAGTCATACTCCTGGCTGGTTAGTGTGCCTTTTGCAAAGTACATGATGACTGAAGGGCTGTTTGCAATTGAGAAGCAGCAGTACTAGCTGGAGAGTGCTCCAGAATCCCTCCAGATGTCTCCTATAGAAGACCCTTTTGGGGTGTCAGGGACCACCCAGAGGACTCAGCCGGGCCTTGAAATTTTCCATTCCTCCACCATTTAGCCATCTTCTTTAGTGCCAAATGATGTTCGCTAGACCTTCAATGTGGCGTATTTCAAGGCTTATCATTCAAGTCTCAAGGTCTCAAGGCTTTCTTCCTGTTGGTTTCTTTTTTTATATATATATTCTTTTTTATTTAAATTCAATTAATTAACATATAAAATTATTTTTTTCAGGGTACAGGTCTGTGATTCATCAGTCTTATATAATACCCAGTGTCCATTTCTCTCCTCTTGCCCTCCTGATTTTTTTTAATTTTTAAAAGTTTTTTATTGTTATGTTAATCACCATACATTACATCATTAGTTTTGGATGTAGTGTTCCATGATTCATTGTTTGTGTTTCTGTTGGTTTCTTAAACATATCTTTGATATTCTAGGAGTTCCTAATTAGTGTAGTTAAACAAGTATGATGAATGATGATTCATTTGAAAAAAAGAAGCATTCCTTTAAAGTAATTTATGGGCTTTGGTCACAACCTACACACATCCCTTCAACTTGGAGGAATTGTAGCAAGAATCCAATAAACAGACCTGGGTTTGAATCCTAGTTTTAAAGTTTATGGCTGTCTGACCCCAGACAAAGTACTTAATCTCTTTATGCCTTAGATTTCCATCTGAAATTTAAGGCTTGTAATACCTACGACAAAGGTTTTGTGTGATAAATAAATGAGATAATATGATTTCCGGAAATGCACCTAGGAAACCACTTAAACATTTAGTAATAATTGCACTCCAAAGTTAGTCCATATTAATTAGATTTATTATGGTTTATAGAGTTTATGTAGTGCTGGAGATGGTAGCTTTTTCACCCTTGATATAGCCTCAAATATTGAAAACATTGACACAAATATATAATTGACTTTCGGCTCCCATGAAAATGGAATTGAAAATAATTTCATTTCCTTAATTTTATATTATAGATATTTGGAGTTTATATTGTTAGATGCTGACTTTTGGTATCTAGATCAGTCATAAAATTCATGTTATTGATGAAAGATCTGGAATCAGCCTTAGAGTTTAATAAAAATAGCCAACATTCATTCGGGGCTTTGTGTAAAACCAAGAAGAAAGAATCAAAATCATATGTCAAGATTATATATAGCCATTGTAGTAGTAACAGATTTTCATGTATCAGCTCTATGGCTCCTTACCCAAACAGAGGTTATTTGCAGTTAGAATATAAAAAAATTTCCTTAGCTACCTTCTTTACTATGGTATTAAGAGAATAAATATAAAAGGTGCTATTTCTGTGATATCTATTCTCTCCCCGTTTTGAGTCAACCATACTCTCTGCCAGAATAATCTTCCTAAAATGCAGTTCTAATCCTGTCACTCTTGTATTTAATATTCTTTTCTGGCTCCTGCTGGCTTCCAAACTCTAAACCTGAGCATCCAAGGTCTGTCATAATATGGCTCCAACTTACTTTTCCTGTCTTCTCACTGAAGAATATACAACCTGTATTCCAGCCAAACTAGGTTATTTGCTATTCTGTAGACCACTTCTTCACTTTCCCAGTATGAACCCATCAGCATGTTGATCTGCCCCCTCGGAATATATTTCCCTCATCTCCGCCCAGGGAAATGCAGTGACCCTTCAAAGCATGGCTCCGTTGCCCCCCGTTCTGGGAAGTCTTCATGTGCCCTCTCAGCCAGGAGCCATTTGTGATTTCTCCCATTCTCCCTGCATTATGTGATTGGTGTGCCTGACTCACGCCTTCGATTTAGATTTGTAACTTTGTCAAGGCAAGCACCATGTCGGCTTCACCTGCGGGTCCCCTCCCTCGCCCAGTGGAGTGCCCTGCAGGCAGTTGGCCTTCCCCAGGCAGCTGTGGAACAGAAAGTGATGGCCTTGTGGGCAAAGATGTTTTAACATCGTGTGATTCATTCGATTCTGTTCCCAGTCCCCGGATTCATTTCCTCCCTCCAGCACCAAACAGGAAAGGTGTCGCTTCCATGTGCCAACCCTTTTGCTCCACCTGAGCAGACATTTGAAAACCCACATGGCAGTGTGATTTAGAGAAGGAAATCTCTCGGGACGCAGTCTGCGGCAGTATTGCAATTTGAATCCTACCTACGTGCTGCTGCCAAAGGCTATTGGAATTGTGGGGTTTTAAGGAGCGTCTGATTGAGTCCATCCTGTGAAATATGTCGTCTCCAATACGTGGAGCACAGGTAGAGTTTGATGTAACATGTGGGGCTGCTTCAGATCTGTGTTTTATCATGTCTTGGGAGGTGACGAAGCAAAGGCAATAATACCTTTTACTCGTACATCAAAAGATAGTGGGGGAGGAGGCGTTAATAGTCCAATGTTCAATTCCCCTCCTTCCCCCATCTGTCTTTAAAACCAAAGGAAAAGGAGGCTGTGTGGGGAATGGCATTGGCTGTGTGATTGAAAAGGTCAGGTTGCAGGAGAAGGGAGGAAGCCAGCCCCTGTCTCGTAATGAGATCTGACTGTGAGGTCGGGAGAAAAACCGTACTCTAGCTCTCCAGCGTTCCTCTTCAGTTTTATTGTGCTGACCCTGGCTTGCTTACGAAGATCAATTCTGTAATCCCTGGAAAGTAAAGCAACTGAAAGCTGGAGTGTTCGCTTGCTTACGAAGATCAATTCTGTAATCCCTGGAAAGTAAAGCAACTGAAAGCTGGAGTGTTCACGAAGGTTTTTCCAGTCTTTGTTTGGTAAGGACCAACATGCTTGATAAAACGAATGCCCCTGCGCAGCCCAACTGAAAGCAACCAATTGATTGACCCACTCACCAATTGACTTATACATGTCTGTATGTATGTACGTGTGTGTGTGTGTGGGTGAGTGTGTGTGCATAAACACTATATATGTGTCTATATAAACATATATGTACATGTGTATATGTAAAGCAGAGCTGAAAATAAGCTGCATTGTAATAGCAATTAAAATTGAACCAAGTAAATATGCTGCTGAAGGATTTAGGGACAAGTGTACTGATGTCTGAAATTTACATTGAAATACATAAAAAATAAGATTTCCTGATGGATGGAGAGAGGGGTAGATACATATATGATACATATATGATAAAGCAAGTAGTAAAATGTCAGTGGTAGAACCTATGTGGTAAGTATATGTGTGTTCACTCTAAAACTCACTTTTTGTGTGTATGAATATTTTCATAATAAAAGGATAGAAATGGTGAACTGAGTATTAAGGAAACAAAGGAAATGACTACAGAGTTTTATCCGTGAAGACTGAGGTTCCCCCATATTCAGCTCTGCACCCACATGCCTGTGGGTTTTTTACCTTTGTCCTGCCCCTCACCCCACATTCACTCCCTCTCTTCTCTGCCCTGCCCCTTGCCCCTTGGGGCCACCTTGCCCGGGCACCATCACTCCCTTCTCTTCCCATGGGTTCAGCCAATGGGCGGCACTGGAAGGAGATCAGAGGGAGCAGGGGAGAGAATCTGGTGTATTTCTTCCTTGGTTCCTCCTGCTTTGCTACTGTGTTTCTCTAAAAGCTTGGCTCGGTAACTTAATGTGGTTTTCTCCACTTGTACTTTCTGCCCTGGGGATAGCGAGAGCATCTCACCCGGGCTGATCTCTGGGTTGCCTTCAACATCCCTTACTCTCCCTTAAAGCAGCTCGTACCTCTCTAAGTAGTCTTTTAATTAAAATCTTTGTTAATTAAGTAAATTCTTTTTCCTGCTGGGACCATAATTGATACCTTTGGTGCTACTGCTTTGTTATATATGCCCTATTTCTACGATTTTCCTCCTTAGGCATAACTATAAGGTTTTGATTTATGTTTGCCTTGCATTCAGAACTCTCTGAGGATCAGGTCTGATTTAGCTTAAGGATGCCTGCTGTAAATTCATGGCCAAAGCAACAGGAACCTTGATCTTTTGAGGATGAACTTGTTCTCTAGGCCCAAATCTGCTGGCCTCTTGGATCAGACCCCATTGAGACCAACCTATCCATCGTTGTGTGGTGTTGAGAAATGAGCGCAGTGGTGTCAAGGACTCCTAATAGAAATCCTGGAAACCCAGAGCTTTCTTGAACACACATGACATGAAGGGAACATAGTTCTTCATTTCTTGAGAAAGTCACCATGAACCAAAACTAACCTCTTATAACTCCAGTGAATTTGTCCTCAAGGGGAAAGGCCGTGGGAAGCTTGGACTTTCTCCCACTTCAGGCAGTTGTTGCTAGCTCTTAGGCTTTTGATATTTTTTAGATTTTGTTCTGATTCCTTGGTTATAAATATCTTGTACCTGGTATTCTACTGATTTAAGTTGGGAATGCTTATTACTCTAATTTAAAAGAATTAATTAGGTTGCATCCATTGTCTTGGTTTGGATTCGCCAGTAACAGACCTTAAGACAAAAATTTGAGTAAAAATAATTTATTTGAAAGGTAAACAGAACAAAACAAAACCAGAAAACAGGAGCATGGGGGAGTGAGACAAGGAGTCCACCGAGAAGGCGATCCCTGAAGGTTTTCTTGTCAAGTGGGGTACGTTGTGGGTGATAGAGCCTAAACTCAGGGGAGAGACTCAAGGAAGTGTTAAAGAACACGTGGTTCGGAGTTGTCCTACCTGAGGGGAAAAGGCTCTGGGGCATTCGGACCAACTTTCTCGTCCCTGGGGAAGGGCTGCTGCAGGGGAGGCTGTTCATTCCCCAACACTGCCAGCCTGCCAGTTGTGTCGCAGAGCAGATTTCTGTCTTCTGAGAAACTCTCTGGCAAAAAGTTGCAGAGATTGATGGCTGGAAGTGGGCTGGCCAGCTCTGAAGTGGTGGGGTGGGAGGGATTATGGTGGGTACTAACAGTGCTTCTACACCCATACCTGATGAATTTTATTTGGAAGTTCAGGACTGACACCTCCTTCCCTGCAGAAGGTGTTTATGACAAAAAGGCAGAAGATGTTTAAAAACTCAACAGCTGGAGTCCTAGTTCTTAGTCCTAACCTGCACTAGGATTTTCTGTGGGGGGTGGGGGGTGACTCTCCACCGCTGTACAAAATTTAGGCTATGATTGAATCAGTTCTCCAGTTGGAAGTATTCAGGAAGGCTGACTGCACTTGGTTTGTAGATCAGACAACCACCACCACCACCAACCAACCAAACAAAACCCAAAACTGTGCTAATTGAGAACGCCAATAGGAATTACAGTCTTCATTGCTTATGGGTATATGCTCTGTTGTTTAGAATTTGTTCTAGGTTGTTGATTGTTACAATGGCATTTACATTTAAAGGCATGCATTGTGCCTTCACAAAACAATAACAATTGCTAACATTTATATAGTGCTTGCTAGATACCACGCACTGGTAGGAACAACACCGCCTTCTAAGGCTGGTATCATAGAAACCCTGAATTTTAACACAAGAAGGAACCCTAGGGGTAAATGTCTAACCCTGTATTGTCTAGTGAAGATAAGTCACTTGCTTAAGGTCATGCATCTCATTAGTGGCAGAATGAGCACTAGGACCCAAGTCTTTTGATTGTGGCCCAATGCTTTGTCTGCTAGACCCACCACCTCCATGACCATGGGTGTGTAGGTAGAGACTCATGTCAACTTCTGTTTTCATTGACTATGTCTTCTTTCCCTTCAAAAGCGGTCTTTGCTTATTCGTTTAGAGGTAATGAGCCTTCAGGCTCTCAAGACAGTGCTATGTCCAGAGAAAAAAATGACCTGTAAAAAGATTTCTTCTGCTTGTCAGTAATGGCCCAAGCTACCTTCTTGGCTCCTCCTGGTTAGCTCCAAACTATAAGATCTGTGAGAGGCACCATCTTCAAAGCCAGACCCATAGGTAGGTAGACAGGGGTGTCAGGGTGGAGAAAAGAATGACTTTATACAGGATCAGAATGTCCATCTGGAATTAACTCCATAGCATGCTCTTGAGTGACTCCTTCCAGGAGGCATCCTGAAAGGGAAGTTGAAGAGAAATTTGTGTCATAAGACAGTGTCAGTGGCTTAATCATTGGCTTGTCTCTCATTGTTGGGGATAACCTTGAGGAATTAATCCATGATGGCAAAGTTCCAGAACATCTTTAGAAAACACACTGACAATCATAACTTATAGAGCACTGCCTAGTATAGAATTGATCCTTAAGAGCTGGATTAGAAAACGTTTTCTTTAAAGGGTCAGATTGTAAATATTTAGTTGTTGTTGTTGTTGTTTTTTAATTTGTTGGGTCTGTATTGCAACTACTCAGCTTGGTATTGTAAAGAAAACATAGCCATAGGCAATATGTAAATAAATGTGTGTGACTATGTTTCAATAAAACTTTATTTACAAAACAAGCTGAAGGCCATATTTTGCTGGAATTCTGGTCAGCCCTAAACCTTCAGGAAGTACAGGTTAGCAGGCCCACCACTCTCTTTTGTATGTTCCTTCTATGGTGTCTTTATTCATTATTAATATCATTAACATTGTCTTTTCCTGCTGAAAGTTTCTTGTTTTCTGGCAAAAAACTTGATTCAGGCCCCAAACACCAACAAAGACAGGGCTGTTCTAGTACTTAAGAAGTATGCTGGCTGTTAGAGCAGGTCCAGGGCACTTAGCTTCAGATGGGTGTGGGGGTCTTGTTCTGATTTTAAATAATCCTGAAACAATTGAGTTATTAACCAATAGATTCTCCATTGGATGTAGATAATAGGCAATAAATGAGTATGTCTAAAATACACATACATAGAAAGCATTATGGGTCTGAGCCATATCCTAGGAGCCTCATTCAGCTCGTATTTTAAAGTTATGACAATTGCTCTGTTTTAAAGGGACAATAAAACCCAGTTGTTATCAAGAGTAACTATTTTCATATAATTACAGTAGAAACCCTCCTATCAAGTCCAATTTGCCTTGGTTAGTTAATTGAAAGAGTCAGTTAAGGGGACAATTTAAATATAGATACATTTTATTTTCACTTAAAAAATAGTAACGGGAGATTTATTTGACAATGTTGGAAAGTAGGGGGAGAACTTTTTTTTTCTTTAGCATGGGCACACTGGAGTTCTTGGTCATCCTACAAGCATACACCGCAACCGATGGGCTTTATGTGAGTACAGGATGCTTCTAGATTTTCCAGTCTTTTAGAGTTGTAGCAGTTGTTGTTTAGAATCCCCTTTATTGAGTTAGCCCAAAGCAGTCAATCTAGTTTTTACTAGAAACAACTTTCTCTTGTACTTGTATTTCATCCATTTACAAAAGGAAAGGGTGGAGTCTTGGGAAGCACACCCCCGGCTGCTGGGGGAGCAAAGGCACAGGGTCTTACAGAGAGGGGAGCCTTGTAGACCCCAAGCCTGCCTGGGGTGTGGGCAGCAGTTGGTAGCAGTATGCTTTGCAGAGGGAGTGGACTCCGGAAATACGTAGACTTTCATTTGCTCACAGTGCCTTAAAAAGTTGTTTGGTTTTGGTTTGTTATATCCTGCCCTCTCATTCATACTCATAGTTTGCACAGGTAATTTCTTCACAGTAGGCTGTACACGAGCTTCTGCCAAACCCTGATGAAACTATCAACTAACTTTGGCTTGGTGGAGTTCAAATCAATGAAATTCTTTTCAGTAAGTAACCTTCCAATTGTTCATAAAACTTGTGTCTTCTGTAATGACACACGGATGTAAAAAAATAAAGTAATTGGTAAACTCTTTCGTAATTTTAATTTTTAAAATTTCCTTTAAAGATTTGCTTTTATTTATTCATTTGAGGGAGAGCGAGAGTATGAGCGGGGGGGAGGGCCAGAGGGAGAAGGAGAAGCAGACTCCCCACTGAGCGGGGAGCCTGCTGTGGGGCTCAATCCCAGGACCCTGGGATCATGACCTGAACCAAAGACAGATGCTTAACTGACTGAGCCACCCAGGTGCCCCTATTTCATAATTTTAAAAAAGCTTTAACATTCAAATAGCTTTACCACGTGCCAAATATTATTTCAAGTGCTTAGAAATAATTATACTTGTATTCCTTTTAACATCCCTTTGAGGTAGGTCTTAGTCCATGACCATCTTGCCAATGAGGAGGCTAAGGCAAGAGAAGGCTGAGTGGCTGAACTGGGATTTGAACCACGCTAGGATGAGCTAGAACTTTTCTTGACTACTTCCTTCTGCCCCTCCAGGGCTGAAGTTGCCCTGCAGAAGATGAGCTGGAGACTTGACCCGAATGAACACTGTGACACTCAAATCTTTTACATTTTAAAATTCACTCTAATAAGCACAAACGACGTGTTCTCAGCAAAGTGTATCATGAGGCATCAGCCTGGGGCATGGTGAGCTAGTACATGCCCAGATTGCCTAGTTCTTCAAGGGAGACGCACTTGATTTGGTGGCCATGGTAGACTTCCAACCCAGAGTGAAGTCTTGACAGGGCATGAGAGCCCCTTTAATCCTCAGCCATGTACCCTGCAAGTCCAGCATCCTTAGCTTTTATGGACATAAAATTGCCAGTAGAAAGCTGTATCACTGGACCGAATATCTGAGTGCGGAGTGCTGTGCCACCAGCACCATCTTGCTATCCTTTCAACAGATTATAAAAGAGTGAGCAAACATCACTCTCGAATAGTGAGTACGCACCTACAAAATGATGGCCCACGGGTGAAATGCTCAGGCAGTCACGTGTGACCTAAACAGACCAAGAAGGAACTGAACACAGCAGGCCTGGTCAGAGCCTCCCACAATGGTCTGGCCAAGTAAGGACTCCACGGATATGTTAAGTGGTATTCATCACTTTCAGATAGGAGATATCTATGAGGGCACAGATAGAAATTTAGGAGATTGACAGATTATGATGACAATAGCTCATACTTGTATAGTGCTGCAATTTGCAGTCTTGTCATATCATTAGTATTGCTACTGGTGGTAGATTTTGGAGTCAGAGTGATTTTACAATCCTGCCTCCTAGATCTGTGACCTTACTCTTTGTGAGCTGATTTTTTTCATGTGTGAAATGCGGATAAATCCTTTACATTTTGGAGTTTTATGAGTTAGGTTCTGTGATGCATATGAGGTGCCTAGCACAGAGCCTAGTTTGCTGCAGTTTTAATGAAGATTTCCTTTATGCATGTGAGCAACCAGATCCTACATCTTCTGATTCAGATTAGCAGTCTTTGCACTCTATCACACATTGTCCAGAGGCAGGCATATTGCCATTGAATCACCAACAAGGCAAAGGAACCATCTAGTCAAAATGGGCACCCAACCAATCAGAAGGCAATGGATCAGTGCTCTGAGTTCAGACTTGGAAGTGAGTGTCTTTCATGCCCTGAATGGGGGCAATGACAAATGAATGTGCTTTTGCTAATCACTTATTTATGATTACATCTTCATTTATTCATTCAGCAATTGTTTATTTAGCAAGTACCATATGCCAGATATTGTGCTAACTGCTGGGAATAAAGTGAATAAGAAATGCAATAATTTCTCTAAAACTCATTAACGCTTTGCAAAATTCCAAAGATATAATGATTCCTCTTGGAAATAGAAATTACTTAGTTTATAATTTAACTCTATGAGATTTAAATCATCTGATTACAGATTACAGAACTAATTATAAAGCTGAAAGGTACATTATGAACTGCTTTTTCTGTATAACTTCTTAATATAGATCTTTATTAATGTATTTTTACATACATTAATAAAAATTCAGTGCACAGGTCTATAGCTTTAAAAAAACCTGTTAAAGATAAAAGGGCTTCAAATATATGATAAGGCTGTTTTATTGTAATACCCAATTTTCTTGACATCCTCTAGCACTTTCAATATAATTAGTAAAATAGCTATAACTATTGTGAAAGAAAGATGATCATTTTTAAAACTGGAAAATGGAAAAACACATTTCTGGGAAAGAAAGGACCTCCACTTTGATATTATCTATTATGCATCTTATTAGTCTCATCTTCTGGTCAAATAGAAAGCTCTCATCTCACAATTGTAGTTTAACTAAAAACAAAACAAAAACCTAAATAATTTTGTAAAATTTTATAACATCAAAGAGTCTGATTGAGTAGTCCGTATATAAGGTTTGAAAGTGGGGTTTTGAGTTCCTGAGACTTTGGTTCATAGGTGGAGAAAATATAGGGCTTCTACCCATTCTTGGGGAGAAGTGGTGTTCTTCAGTTATATAGCGAAGTTGAGGACAACCTGAGTGCTAATCTTTCTTGTGGTAAAACAGTCTCCAACTCTAAGAAGGAAAAATAGGACAAATATTTGCTTTATTTTCCTAACAAGTTGCATAGACAATATTAAGCTAACTGCATTGTTGAGAAACCCCTCATCTGGTTGTGTAGACCAAATGTGTGCTATTTCTTCAATACTGGGGCAATTTTGTGTGGTAGGAAGAGCACTGGGTTAGAAGGCAAGGGCCCCAGGTATAAGCCATCCCATGGTTAAGTGCTATGATTGGATCTGTCATCACCACTCACTGTTAGGAGTGTAACACTAGGGAAACCCCATGTGGTTCACCCCCCAATCCCAGGAGTCCTCTGTGGGGAGAAGGGGTAGGAAGGTTTCTTTCAGTGATAAGAAGTAGAACCCCTTTAAACTCATACCTCGTCCAGTCGAGTTTTCTTCTAGATTGCCTTTTTGTTCTATGGCGCTCTCTTCTTTTCAGTGTTGCAAGTTTGCCAATCCGGAGTCATTGTTGATTCCTTTTCTCTCTTCCCCTACTTGCTGATTCTTCTTTCTTGGGAATTACTCTTTCATTTCGCTCCCTCACAGTCTGGTTTCTAGGTCTTACTTCAGATCCTTTTTACTTGAGGCCTGCGACAGACTTTGAACTCCCTTTGCTTCAGTCCTTCTGCCCCCTTCCTGGTCGTATTAGGGCGAGCCCGGTTAGGCTGCAGTAACAATTAGTCAGAAAGTCCCAGAGGCTTAAAACAAAATTTATATGACATGGTCATCGTAGATTGCAGGAGTCTGCTCTCCACAGCATCTTCATGCTGCGACCCAAGTTCTATCTATTTAGAATTCCATAATTTCTGTTTAGATATCCTAATGCAGCAGGAGGAGGGTACTGGAGGACTTCATACCGACAAACGTGCAGTGTGCCATTCTTTCACTCACTGTTACTGGCCACAGGTAGTCATGTGGCAGAAATGTGTTACCCTCTCAAGTGCTTGCAGCAAGTGGAGAAATGGATATTGAGGAGCATTAGAGGGCTTCACTATTGTATCCTACAGTGAAGGCCAGAATCCTACACTGAAGACCAGGTCCTCCAGTAAAGGCCAGGGTCCTCCAAGGAAGGCCATTAGTGATACTCTCAATGCACTCCTTTAAATAAAACCTTTCCGTGGTTCCCACCCTCTGTCTCTATCAGATGGCCTACAACTCGGGGATCTCTGAAATTTATTGAATAACCAATATTTATGTAAGTAAGGTAATCCATTATCTTATCTATTTCTCTTCGCCATTCTTCAAGGTAGCCATTATTATCCGCACTGGACAGAGAAGGAAACTGAGGATTAAAGAATGTCCTAGTTTGGGTTTCTCCAAATTCAGACCACGTGGCAAGGACACAGGTACCAGGAAGTCCAGTGAGGAAGGGGGTTGTGGTAACAGCAAGAGAGAAGTGTCGATACTGGGACAGTGAGTGGGTTACCACTGGACGGCTAGGGCTATGGCCCAGCTGTAGACCCTCTGAGAGACTGGGGAACAGAGCGCAGCTCTACCCTGGGCCAAGGGACTGGGCTAGTTTTCCACACTCGTCTAGGTCATTTGTAGCGGGTTGCTCTTGAGATGTTAACTCCCTGGCACTTTTGGCCTGCCCTGTCCACCAGCCAAACACATGCTGTCAGCCACAATACACCCTTCGGCAGAGGTGAGCAAGCTGTCAGTTTGCTAGAGCAGAGTCGATAACCCCAGGGGCTCCAGGCATTGGCAGCTTCTGCTACAAAGGGACGAAGTCACTTGTCCAAGGAATGCAGTGAATGAGATTTAAACCCAGATGAGCTTGTTCCAAAATCCACCGTGGACACTGACTGCCCACTACTTACTAACAGAGGAGAAGGGTCCCTGCGTTAGCCAAAGTGGTCACTGATCACTCTTCAAACCACCTTGTACTTTTTCTTCTCCATCCCTTTGTTCCAGCCATTCCTTTTCCTGGGAGTTCTCTTTGCTCTGGGCCTCCTATTTAGATTCTGTCCATGATCCCTGCTCAGCTCAAACACTGCCTTCTCCATGAAGCCTTCTTTGATCATCAGAAATGCTGCCTCTCTCCCTTCGCCCTGTGGCAGTGGGGAAGGCTCCAGCAGCACTTAGCCTGCCCCGGCCTGCATGGCAGGGACGCGTTTATAGGTCTTTCTCTGGATTAGACCAGGCTCCTGGTGAGCCTGGACCATATGTTTTTTTAAGATTATATTTATTTATTTGACAGAGTGAGAGAGCACAGGCAAGGGGAGTGGCAGGCAGAGGGAGAGGGAGAACACTCCCCGCTGAGCAGGGAACCCGATGCAGGACCCGATTCCAGGACCCTGGGATCACGACCTGAGCCAAAGGCAGACGCTTAACCGACTGAGCCACCCAGGCGCCCCGAGCCTGGACCATATTTTATTCAGTTGTTTCAAATGCTTGGTGGAGTCGGACAGATCAACCCGACTGTATACATGTGTACACACATCCATTGGCACATCCAGGTCACTTTTCAGTCCATGTTGGCTGACCTTACTGAAGGTCACGTTGAGGCCTGGATGGTGGGATGTTTCTGTTCGAGGCTAACTGTGCCTCTGTCAGCTTCTTCTCTGTCACCTGACTTCCGGCCCCTGCGTTGTCACTTGCAGTAGCCATCCCGGGCAGGGGCAGAAGAAGCTGACGACTGAGGGCAGGCTCCCCTCCACGGGTCACATCTGGGACACGTATCTGTCCTTATTCCCATTGGAAATGGGAATGGAATGAGGATGGCTTGCCTAATGCAGGTGACATGACAGCAGAATGCACTCCACCTGAAGGTGACACTCCAAACCCTATGACCCGGATTGCTAATGATTAGGAGGTGACAGAAACCTTTGGTTTTCTTTGGATAGGAACTGGGAAAAGGGAGATGACTCTGTAAGTGCTTTCACCTGATATTTCAAGGTGTCCCTTTGATGGGATAGGAAAAGGGGTGTAGCCTGCAGAAGGGAATTCCACTTGGCTCTCGCTTTCCAAGAGACACTCTTGTGTTCCTGCAGTATGATGTTTGGATGTCCCCTGCACACCGGAGCTCGTGACAAGGAAGAACAGTAGGAGAGTTGGCCCTGGCCTCCTCCATGGTGGTACCTTTCTCGGTTGTGCACCTATGAGGTTTTGTCATGTGCTCACCCCAACCCCTCCGTGTTAATATTGCCATTCAGTTTTGAAATGCTTAGCTGAAAGAGGAACTTGTGGCCACAGATGGTGAGATTCATTCTAACAAAGATAGCTGACCCTTATCTTTTTCTGCCACAAATGCAAAGACAGATTGCATTCTTCATCAAATCCTTTTCTTAAAAATGGTATTTAAAAAACGATATCAAATAATTTGCCTTAATAACGCCTGTACAGCAAATTCTTAAATTACTTAAGTAGGGGACCAAAAAATGCATTTTCTTTGTTCTGTTTTAAATACGTTGCCTTTTGATTTCATTAACTGCCCCTTTGTTCTTACATGGCTGAGTACGGGTTTGTTTGAGTGAGAACGGCTTTGTTGTGTTCCATGTGTTTGTCCCCACTGCTGAAATAGAAGGTCTACAAGGAAAACATTGAAAAAAAATCAGCAGCAGCTCAGCTGTGAGTACTTACAAATACAGGTCAACTACAAATTGGCTCTTATCTCCCAGATTCTGAAATCTGTCCCATTTACAAATCACTCATGTCCCCCCATTTGCGGTTCTACACTAACCAAGTGCCCACTGTCAATGAGTTAATAATTATCCCTTTATCAAAATCACACAGAGATCCCAGATATAGCAAGGGGATAGTACACAGGTGTACACATGTAGGCAATTTAAGTACATTTTGCAAAGGTACATGTTAATATTATGAGAGTTTTGAATATACATGTGTTAGCAGGTTGGCCAGGGCTGGGAGGATGAGCAGTGATTAATCAAGGAGAACTTTCTGGAAGAATCACATTTCATGCCAGCATTAGAAGGCTAGGACATAATGCTCTAGTGAGTCACGTAAACATTTATAATTACTGTACTTGGTGAGATAGTGGGTATTTCTATGGAGAACCATTAACAATTATTTAAAAAAAATCAATTCCTGCCCTCTGTCTCTTCCTCTACTATGGAACATATGACAGAGAGTTGCCTTTGTGAAAAGCAGCTCCACTGGTAATGTTTCCTGTTTTTTGTTGTTTTTAGGTTGCAGCTTTTACTTCTGTCTTTGCATGTCTGACTCCATGTGTTTTTCATTTCCACTCAGAAGAGTGTGAACTGCTGTTGACTGAGGACTTCCAGCCTAATAAGGCTTTTGTTTTTAACCTTTTAATTTGTCTAGTGTTTCAAACTATGACGACCCTTGGCTTTCTAATCTGGGTTGTGTTGCAGTTGTCGTCATATGCGGTGTGGTGGGAATGCAAGCTCGTTCTGTTCGCCATGCGACGGGCCAGTAAGTTGAGAGGCGTGATGTTGGGGCCAGGAAAGCAACTTTATTTGGAAAGCCAGCAAACCGAGGAGATGGCGGACTATTGTCCCAGAGAACCATCTCCCCTAGGATAAGATTTGAACTTCTCTTCTATTAGGAAGAGAGGGAAGCGGGAGGAGGCTGGAGTCCAAAGGTGACTGACGTCTGTAGACATCTGAAAAAGGCCTTGGTCAGTTGATCTTTGCCTCCAGGAATCTGGTGGTGGTGTTCCTGTAAATCTTAAACATAGCATAGTGGTTTGTGCACATACTTCCTTATCTCCTTGGGTGAGGTAGGTATCGGGTAAAAAAGCAGGTGTTTTTTGCAAATCTCAGCTGTAAGCAAAATTCCTCAACGATTAACATGCCTACGCGCAGGGTGAAGCAGATGTTTCAAAGCTACGGGTCACAGCAGCAAGGGAAATGGAAGCAATCTCGAATCAGACATGCTCAGTTTCTCCCTGTTACTGGAAGAACAAGGGATTTGAACCAGGAGAACTGGACTTGAGTCCTGGCCCCTTTATCAGTCTCAGCTGTGTGACTTTAGGTAAGACTTTCAACCTCTCTGTGGACTTCTATTTCTGTGTTTGCAAAATGAGTTAAGTAAAGATGACAGTACATGTTGCCCACAGAATTACAGTAAGGATTAAGTTTCATCATATGCATTAAATTTTAAGTTTGTCTTTTTTTTTTTTTTTTTTAATAATCAGTGCTACAATGTACTGGCTCTGTATGGAGACTTGGCTGCCAAGAATTTCTCCTTTAATGTCTTCTTCCATGCCTGAAATACTTTAATTATAAACAGTTAACCACACAGAAAACATTCTTCCGTAGCAGTTACCTTCTACCAGTTCTGCAAAGTGTCTTCATATGTGGTTCTTCAAGATACGAACAATGGAGCTGGAGGCTCTGTGGGGTCAGTGCATGATGTCAAAATTGCACAAGGGGTCAACATTATTCTTTGAGTCTTTATTACTATTATTATTCATTAAGTACTGTGTATATGCTTTGATGTCTACACATGTGACTCTCATTTAGGGAGCCATTTGTAGGAAAAGCATTTCTCTTTAAACTCTGAAATCACACTCTGTGGGGTTGATACTCACCCTGGGAGATGCATGTGGGAATTGAGAACTATTAAGGAAAAATAGATTCAAGACTCTCATCTCACACTCTCTCCAGGTGCTCACTTGCTGAGCACCCTTTATATTGATGTTTCTTTTTTTTTCCTTTTTTTTTATTACTCTGCCAGCTATTACTGGATAGCAAACCACTCCAAAACTCCATGACTTCTACGAGCCATCATTTATTCTCATGCACGTCTCTGCAGGTTGGCTGGGGATGGACTGATCTTGGCTGGAATCGGGCAGGCAGCGCTGTTTCAAGGCACGGGTTCCTCTGGGCTTCTTCCTTGTTACAGGTTAGGCTCAGGTCTGCTCCATATGTGTCTAGCCCAGGCTGCAGGGGCTGTCATGGCAATGACAGAGGCACAAGAGGTGAATCCAAGTGCACAAGAACACTTCGAGCCTCTTATCGCTTCATGTCCACCAACATCTCATTGGTCAAAGCAAATAATATTGCTAAGCTTCAAGACAAGGAATGGGGAAGGATATATACCCTATGTACCATGAAGCCAAAGCAGATCACATAGCCAAGCCCAATGTCAGAGGGGCGGGGAAGTATAGTCCTTCTGTGTTGGGGTAGGGAGGTTAAATATTTTTGGTCAGTAATCTAATCTACCCCTATTGTCAAGTGCATACACTGAGTTCCTTCCTGTAAGTGAAACAAATATCTTTGTGGTGCGGCTCTACAGTATATAAGCATCAAAGGTCCAGTGCCCCTCCACAGGGGCTGTCCCGAAGTGACACATAAAGAAAGATGCCCACAGGATGATACTCCCATACAGAGGCATTTCCACCATTAAAAAAAAAAAAAAAAAAAAAAAAAAGGATAACAAAGACTGTAGGTTTTCCAAGTTTGTCTTGGTTCTAGCTATAATTCTACTTTTCCTCTCCCTTTCAAGAAAGTGTATCTGCCTTGACTTATTTTTAAAAAGCAAATAATTCTTAAAATTTGGTATTTTAGGCACCATGAGTGACTGCTTGCTTGTGATTAAGCTCACACTGATAGCAGCATGACATGCCTCAGAACCACGACTAGATTCCATCTGCGACTAACCAGGGTGTGTGGAGAGTTGACCACAAAACAAAGTTCATGGAGTGTTGTAGTGACTTGGGCTTTTTTTTATTCACTTTTTATCAGTTTTTACTTGGAAGGGAAAGCATTTTTGTGGTGGTAATCAAGTCACAAGAGGCCCATGTCTGATCTTTGAGTAAATGGGTGTTTTAATGTCATATATATATGAAACATTTTGAAAATAGATGGCTGGACGAATAAGGTCTAAATGGACAAGCTGCGTAATGGGGATGACCAAACAGGAGATTCCTTTTCTTCTTCTAGGCATATGTTAGCAGAGTCCCAATATTTCATTAAGTGGAGAAAGTTAGAAAATAATCAATTACAAATAGAAATTGGACTGATTTTTTTAAAAAATTTAGGCTGCACCGGAGAGGTGTATACTGAGTTGAACTTTGCAACTGAGATATGCCTTCCCCTAGCCCCAAACAATAAATAAGATAGGATGCTGATTATCAGACAATTACTAAAAGCTACTTTCCACATTTCTAGAAGGGAGAACTGCTTGTGTAAAGCAAAACGTAGTCCATTGTTGAGGAAACCTCCTGCTTCAGTTGAGAGTGGCGTGGAAGACGGTAGCTCTCTACTGTCTCCATTGTGAAGGCGAGTCTCCCATAGGAAGCACAAGTAGCAATTCCGAAATGTAGAGGATTGTTCGTTATATTTTCGGGTTAAGGCTACTATTTCAGCTGCAAAATACAATCAGAAGCAAACCTAAGAATGACTGTAAAGACAGTTCACTAAATTTAACAAGTCTGCTTCTGGTTACACCCCACACTCCTGGCCATGCAATGCTTTAGAAATGCTGTGTGGGCAATAGCATGGTATCCATGGGGTCTTGATAGGGTCAGGATAGAAAGCAGAGTGGTCACCACCCAGTCCCTTTATGGAACAAGCCCAGGCAGAAAGAGAGAAGCAAAGTCTCTCGACTCTTATAGTCTTAACAATTCTAAACCAAACGAAGGAATTGTTCTGGAGGAGGCACATGGTAATTTTTGACGATGATGATGATGACGATGAGATAGAATCAACTTGCTGAATACTTGCCCTACTAAGTTGAGAAGTTTGCATTCCAAAAGAGGGCAGTTTAACTGTGAAGTCCGTTCTCTTTCATCTAGACTCAGTGTACGAACTGCCTCTTACTTAAAGAGAATGGCATCTTCTTTACAGAAGACTTCCAACTGATAAAAGTTGAAGGAATGAGAGAAATAGAAAAATTACTTTTAGTCAAATGCTGCAATAATAACCAATACAGGCAAGATCCATCAATTTGTAGGCAAAGTTTGAAGAGAAGTAGGATAATTCATAGTAACAAAGTATCTCCCCATTCAAAGATATTTATTAATTACAAAGAGAAAAATAGTAACCTAACAGTGGAAAAAATTGGCAGACACCACCTCATTCAAGTGACCAACGTGAACATCAGCCACCAGTAATAAGACATATCCAAACTGCCCTCCTTGATAGGATGCACTGAGGAGGGCACCCCTTCTGTGACATTCTTGCCCAAAATGTATACCCTCAATGTAATCATGAAAAAAAAAATCAGAAAGCCAAATGGAGGGATATTCTACAAGACAACTGACCAGTTGGTACTCTTCAAAGCTGTCAAAGTCATGAAAGAAAAGGAAAGATTTAGGAATTGTTACAGATTGGAGATTAAGGAGACATAATATAATGCAATAAGGAATCCTGGATTGGATCCTGAAGCAGAGAAAGGACATTAGTGGGAAAACTGACAAAATATGAATAAGAGCTATAGTTTATAGTATTGAGCCAGTGGTAATTTCCTTGTGCTAGGGAAAATGCTGATGTTAGGGGAAGCTTGGTGAAGGGTATGCAGGAGCTCTCTGTACTATTTTTGCAAATTTCCTATATGTCTATATTAAATAAATAAAGAGTTTAGAAAAATAAAGAAAATAATGGTATAGGTTAAATTGATAAAGGCTCTGGATCTTATTGTTTCATTAAAGAGTCATCCTTTTACCAAATAAAGACTATTATCATCTCTTATTCACTTATCCAAGAACACAGATATTCCTAGAATTTTTAAAATATCTAATCCCTTGGCAATGATTTCAAATTATACAGTTTTGTTTTAACATTCAACTGTCAGATATGTTATTTCTTTTGATGTTGCCCTGTGGATTTTGGGCTTTTCCTAAAGACTAGACTATATGAACAATAAACCACATCAGAAGTGGATGGAAGCTTCTTCAGAGCATGTCTGTTCTAACCTGAATTTGCTTGACTCACTGAGCCTGTCCTGACTCTGTAGTAATTATCTGGTCTTTAAAGTCATACTTCTCAGGCAAAAAAGCCAGCAAGAGCCCTTCATTAGTACGTGTGATTAGAACCAAAGGATTGTACTTATTGTTCTTGGGCTCACTATCCAAATAACAGTACCAGGAGATGTTCCAATAATTTCTGGGCCTTGAAAACCTCTCACCAAAGATTTAGAGTTATTTCTCAGCAGCCCCAGCCCCTGGGTCTCTGGTAGAGAGAGGTAACCAGGGAGGACACCGCCAGTAGCTGGGATCCATGCTCCATCAGTGTCTAAAAACAGTGTCTGTCTGGTGCATTCCATCTGGATCCAGTGTCATTCAGTCCAAATCTACACCAAGTGTAGAGGACACCACAGGAGGAGTGATCTCTAGAAGACTGAAGTCCTTGAAGACTTACGGAGACTCCGGCAGAAAACATCTCAAGTTTGATGAGATAGGTAGTGGAGCTTAGAGAAGGAGGGGAATGATTTTCTAACACGCTTTAAGAATCTTTACTGATCTTTTTTTTCCTTCTGTACAATTGGCATTATTAAAGGCTTCAGGTTTTTTTTTTAATTTCAAGAAATTTTATTTGTTATTTTTCAAAGCTGCTTGATCATTTGTTATCGTTCCTTATATCCTTCACTTTTAATTGACTGTGACTGCAGCCAGGTCTGAGCCATGTTGGAGTCATCTTTAGAGATATTTCCCAATAACTCTCTTTCAGGGCTCTTCAGTTAGGGAAGATGTAAAACTTCCCAGCTTCTTGTAGCTTCTCTGTTGCTCCCTGCTAGCCTGGAGCTCTAAAGATAGCTTACTTGCTCAGTCCCAATGAGTCCACGCCATCACAAACCCCTCTCTCTGGACCGTCTCTGGGGCTGTAAATAACTTATAAAATCTTGTGTGTTATCCCTAAATTTGACACCTGAAACTAATACTGCACTGTATGTTAACTAGCTGGAATTTAAATAAAAAGTTAGGGGGGGAGTTCATGTGTTAGGGTTTTAAGATGTATTAAGTTCTTTACTATACACTGAGTACTCTACTATATAACTATTGTCAATGCCAATGAATATAAAAGCTAAGATTTCCATTAAATTACCAAAATAAATATAAATATAAAATATAAATATTTTACCAATATTAGTTAAAATCATTGTGTTTATTCTATCTAAGCTTTAAATTTTAAATAAATTTCTTTATTTATTTTAAATTTAAATTTCTTGCCTTGTATTAGCTAATTAACCCTTATACAATACTAGATGTAGGTTCAACTATTATCCCCATTTGACATTTGAGAAAACTGAAGCACAGAAAGGTTAAAGAAATTCCCCTCAGCTCATTTGGTTGAGCTCTGACTCAATTTTGGCTAGGGTCATGATCTCAGGGTGGTGGGATCAGACCCCATGTTGGGCTCTGCGCTCAGCAGGGAGTCTGCTGGAGATTCTCTCTCTCTCTCTCTCTCTCTGCCCTTCACCCTGCTCTCTCTCTCTCTCAAATCTTAAAAAAAAAAAAAGAAAAGAAAAATAAAGAAATTCCCTCCATAATTATAGCTAGTGAGTGGTAGCAGCAGGTTGTGAACCCAGAAGACTGTCCTCCTGGCCACATGCCCCTGGGCTATGGCTTGTATTTTGCAACACAAAAGTAAAGATGAGTGCAGGCCAGACCGTTTCTGTTCAGGTGCCCAATACTGTGACAAAAATACTTCTTCTTCTACAGTATGTCTGACATGTCTCAGAAACATGGGGAGGCCAGGGTGGCTGGAGCTGAGTGCGAGGAGGTGAGAGAGCAGAGCTGCAGTGGGGGGGGGGGTCAGATCATGCAAAGTCTCAAGAGTCAGGATGATGCTGAGAAATGAGAAGCCAATGCAGGGTTTTGAGCAGAGAAAAAACCTGGTTGGATTTTCTTTCAAAGGTACCACTCTGAAAGGAAAACAAGTGGTAAACTCACGGACATCAGTCTGAGCAATATTTCCAGAACCTGTCTCCTCAAACAAGGGCCACAAAAGGACTAGAGTCATCACCCCGCCTTATCCTCAGGGGATACATTTCCAGGACCCCCTCAGCAGATGCCTGAAAATGCAGAGAGGACCAAACCCTCTGTGAACTGTGTTTTTTCCTATACAGGCATACCTATGATAAGGCTTCATTTATAATTAGATTAACAACAATATCTGATTACAAATAGAACCATGATGACAGTATACTGTAGTGAAAGTTATGTGACTGTGGTCTCTCTCGTTCTCTCCAAATCTCTCATTGTGCAGTACTCACCCTTCTTCTTGAGATGCTGGGAGATGTTAAAACGCCCAGGTGGTGAGAAGTGAGGGGAATGGAAAGGGGACCCAGTGCACTTCAGTCCATTCAGTTCTCTGGGGGCAGGTCAAGTCCAACCTGCCCATTCCCTTAATGAATGATGATAACCCAAACTCCTACAATAACACCGAATGCCACTGCAGGACCTAGCGCCGGACAGAGAGACAGCTCTGGGAAACCATCATGGGGGAATGCCAAGTCGCTGATTCTGCTCTGCGCCTTGAGGGTTGCCAAGTGCTTGAGGAGCACACAAAGCTTGGACACTAGATGGTATTTTATCCCCCGAACGAAAGTTGATTCTGATCTTGTAAAGTGCTTAAGCAGATTTGGATGATCTTCCGAATAGGCTTTTCTAGCTCTCTTTTCTCCAAATCCCCAAGCAGTGTCATCGTTCCTTCTTTCCATTTATTTGAGGCTCTGTCTTGCGCTGAGTTTGCCTTATTCACATCAGGAAAGTGGTTAAGGGCTGTGAGCTCTGGAGTCACATGGTGGAACTCAAATCCTGTGGCACTGACGAGCTGTACAGCTCTGTACCACGGTTTCCTCATCTGTGAAATGGGATTGATAATGCCTGTTACGTGGGATTATCGTGAAGATTACATCAATTATACTTAGTAATTTACTGAGTTAAATCACTCAGACCCTGTGTGACACATAAGGGCTCAAAAAGTGTCTGTTAAAATTATTCTCTAGTTATATGAAGCTCCCCCCCATGACAATTTCAATTTTCTTTCCTGTCTTTGCCCTACTGTTTCTTCCTTCTCTAGGAATCTCTTTGAATGTTATACTTCAAGCTACTAAAAAAGAAGAAAAATGTATCTCTTTATTCCTAATGCCTTCATATACACATTTGGGCCATTATCATCTACCCTTCTGGCCTGAATTTGCAGGCAATTTTCCAACCTAACACAAGGTTGCAAATGCAGTGACATTGACCTCCCTTAAGATCTCAATCCTGCATGAGGATCTGACATGCCACTATTTAAACCAATGGGGTCAATAAACTCTTTCCTTCTCACAGAGATCTGTTCATGAGTGAAAGCTCCTGAAGGTAGATGGTCTCAGGGTGGCACTCTGTGCCAGAAAGCCATGTGCTGGGGCCGGCGCTGGGGAGACTCTTCCAGAGGTGACCAGAGGCAGGACAGCACCTCCCTTTGTTTAGTCTCAGACTGGCCCCTTGCCTTTCTCTCTCCCACCTGGGACTGTGGATTAGTTACTAATGACATTTTATATGCAGCAGGCACCTGTCTTGGGTGTGTGTCTGTGTGTGTGCGCGCGCTTGTGTATTTTGTTTTAATGGAAGCAAGAGGAAACAGAGACATCTACAAAACATTGTAACATGCTTAGATCTTTATCAGACCCTGAATGTGGAGGAAAGTTGGCCAGCCTAGAATTTCAAATGCTCAGAAAGGAAGGGAATGCAAAACAGGCTGAGAAACAGAAGGGATGACTCCTGAGGGTCTTGGGCAATCCACACACTGAACAGTAGGAAAAGGGGACGGCGGAGGGCAAAGAGGAAATTGTGGGAGCTGTATGCACTAGTTATTTGACAAGGCGGTTTGTGCGGGTGTTAGGAGCAAGGGTTGGGGGAGGGGTGGGTTCCAGAATCAGATTGCCCGAGTTCACATTCAGGCTTCTTTCTTGCCAAGCCTGTCAAACTGTGGTCATTTACCATTCTCAGAGCCCCAGTTTTCTCATTTATCAAATGTTGTCCATAAGGTTGTTATGGTGACTAAATGCAACAATCTCTATATAGTTACAAGCACTGGCTCTGGAATCAGTCTGTCTTGGTTCAGATCTTGGCTCCCTCCCATGCTCACCAGCTGTGTGATTTTGGAAAAGTTGCTCTACCTCTCTGTGCATTATTTCTTATCTGTACAACAGGGATAATAATATCACCAAATGACAGGATAAGTAGGGGATGAGTCAGAGCAAATCTAGCATCGAATACATGTTAGATGCTATGCTTCTGCCTTCAGTTGTGGGTGCTTATGCCTTGATTTTGTAAGGTCTCAGCATGGCACCTCACACAGTCTGCACTCAGTTATTATTAATTATTAAGATGCTTCTTTTTCTCTCATAAAAGTAACACATGCTCCTTAGAGAAAACTCAAGTATATGGGAAAATAGAAAGAAATTCATTACTTTGAGCCATCTACAATGAACTTTTGCTGAATTTTTCTCAGGGCTGTGCTCTGCATAATTTTGTATTATATAGGCATTTATTTTGTAGACTGCCTTGTTTATGTAACATCATACAGAAGCATTTCTCCATGTTATTATAAACACTTTGTGAGCATCGTTTTAATGATAGACCATCAATTGCATATATCTTACTGTGATTTCCTTAAACATTCTTGCCTGAAATCATGTTGTTTTTAAGTTTACAGTATTATAAATATATTGAGATAAACATGTGTGTGCATAAACCCTTTTTTCTATATCTTTTCTTCAGGAGAGAATATGAGAAGTACTAATACTAGGGCATTTTAGTATATATTTAAGAGTTCTCAGGGGCACCTGGGTGGCTCAGTCATCAAGCGTATGCCTTTGGCTCAGGTCATGATCCCAGGTTCCTGGGATCGAGCCCCGCATCCGGCTCCCTGCTCGGCAGGAAGCCTGTTTCTCCCTCTTCCCCTCCCCCTGCTTGTGTTCCCCCTCTCGCTATGTCTCTCTCTGTCAAATAAATAAAATTAAAAAAAAAAGAGTTCTCATACATTGCCCCATTAATTTCCAAAAGAGTTATGCCAAGTAAAACTACAATCAAAATGATAAAAAAACATCTTTTGAAAAACTGGGTTGCATAATTTTTAAAAATTTATTTCAACTTATAGGTAAACAATGGCTCTCAGTTTTGCAATAAGTTGTCCCTTCTTTAATTCCTCATGAGTCTTGAATATTTCTTCTGGGTGTGTGTTTAAACTTTATCCTTTTTAGTAACTTGTCTGTACATATCCTTTGTCGATTTTTCTCTATGAACCATAAAATGCTGCTCTTGTTTTAGATGAGTTCCTTATATATTAAATGATATCTTTTTTTCTGTCTGTAAATATTTGTCCTAGGCTGTATTTTAACTTTGGTTTTTGTTTTGACAGGAAGAAATGTTTTAAAAAATTTCTTGTTGTATGATCTTTATTTTGTGTATGATTTCTTCTAGTAACAAAAACATAAAAGTAAATATGCTAGGGTGAGTGGGGATGAAGGGGGAGAATCTTCTTGTTTTATGGCTTTACAAATGTAAATTTCTCTAATTCTTTAATCCATCTAAAGTTAAAGTTATGTTGGTATGTGGCATGAATTAAGGCTCAAAATTGATTTTCTCTTCTAATTTGCTAACCAACTGTCTTAATGTCATCTGTTGAGTAATTCTTCCATTCCCCATTGATCCAAAATGCCTTTCTTATCATAAATTAAGTTTTTATACATTCTAGGGCTATCTGTTCTGTTCTATTGATTTGCCTGTCCATTTCTATGCCAATACTATGGTGTTTTAATTATAGATGAAGGGTGTTTTAACTCCACTATTTCAAGAGTGAGCCCAGCAGAGCCAGAACAATGATGTGAATGCAAGAATATGGGCAATAGATAGTTAAAATGTCCAATAGTTTTGCTCTCCTTGCCCATCTTTGGGCCTTGAACAGGTCACAGAGTGATTAGTGTTTGTTGAATGGAGATACTCAGGGATGCAGATGGGATGTAGAAGCCTCCCAGGGACTAGGTCCCCTGTCATTTGCCTTTGAGTCTGCTGTTTTTCTGTTCCACATGACTCCCCACTTTTCCACCAAGTGACAGCATCTTTCTTCACATCTTGGCAGAATGCTATCGTTCATCCATAAAGGTAATCTGTCGACTAGTTGATTGTAAGGCTACGTGACTAGTTCTGATCACTGAAAGTCAGTAGTCGTGACATGTGTCACTAGGAGGACGAAGTTTGAAGAGCCACATATGTTTCACTAGGCTCCAGAAAGAGGCTACTCTGTTAGCCGGGGCCCCACTGTGGGGATGGCATGGAGCAGAGTTGCAGCCAACCCACAGTAATTTTGTAGAATGAATGGTAAAAATAATCCTGTTGTAAGCCACTGTGTTTTGGAAGTCATTTATGACAGCAACATGACCTAGCTTGTCCTGACTGATTGCAGGAATCAAAATACTTAACAATGGGTATGACATGCACATTGACTAATCAAAACGGATACCAGCCGGGACACCATGGAGGTGCATCCATCATGACTGTTCGCCTTGTACTTCATTTAAGTCTTATCATCCCCTCTCTTTAAGGTGACTTTGCATATCTCAAATCTCATTTACTGGGTATTGATTTTCTAACTTAGATTTTATAGTCTTTAGTGATCCTAGCCCCTCTTCTGTATTACCTATGGTGTGATTTGCTGTGCTGGACAGCAGACAACTCTTTATATTTTATTGCTTCAGTTCTGTTTATCTTTTCTCCTCATTGATATCATAAGTCTTGACAGGCATGGTCAATGTTTATGCAACTTCTGTCCCTTCAAAGTTTATCATACCATACTGGACCTTCCCTTCCTTCATTCCACAAATACGTACTAAAAGCATTTTGTGTTTCCAAAGTCTGTGTGTGAGATGCTCCTATTATACTTTCTTAACTGATCATAACAGCTTATTGCTCCTCACTGAACAGACCTGAACAGATGATCTGGATCTAGGAGCTTTAGAGGAGAGAAAGGATATTAGCATTGTCCCCAACAAGAGGCAGAACCGTAAGCCTAGCGATTGAAAGGCTTGGTTTCTGGAGTCCAGCTGATCTGGATTCCTAGCTGCCACTTATGAGGTGCGTGATTAGGGCAGGTTCTTTTATTTCTCTCAGCTTCAGTTTTCCCATCTGTGGAAGGGGGTTTTTGTAAAGATTAGAAGAGAAAATACATGTAAAGTGTTTAAGCACAGAATCTGGTCCTTAAAGAAGTTCTTTTTATTTTATTTTATGATTAGTGTAGCCCAGATGTCTTTGGGGGCCCTCCTGTTCCTTCATTGGTTGGTTAAATTTGGCAATAAACTCCCATGTGTTGCTCCCCAAGGCTCTGGAGTTCATGGTCTGTCTCCCTCACCTCGGAATAACTACTTAAACTCTCTCGCAGATTCCTCACCCCTAAAATAGGAAAACAGTAGTGCCTACTGCACGGGGTTGTTGTGAGGACTGACAATTAATATATCCAAAGCCTCTAGAACTGTACCTGACATATAATAAGCAGCCAATAAACTTTCTCTATTGTTATTGTCCGTGTCCACAAGTTTTAAGTTTGGCAGTTTTTATTATGGATTTGACCTCCCATCCACCTTGCAGGCTCAATTCCACTACATTCTCCTGCCTTCCAAAGCCCATGTTCCCACAGCATGCCCCTCAATACCCACTGAAGCTCCTTGAGACATGAGGTCCAATTCAGCTGCTCCCACTATTTCTCTTTTGAGGACTAACCTTGCTAGGTCTGTTTGTCCCCACCCCTGAATCTGGGGAAATAAAATGTCCCCATTTTCTTATGTTACCTTTTAAGACGCTGCTAAGAAAGGGCAGAGGGTGGGCGCCTGGGTGGCTCAGTCGTTAAGCGTCTGCCTTTGGCTCAGGTCATGATCCCATGGTCCTGGGATCGAGCTCCACATCGAGCCCCACATCGGGCTCCCTGCTCGGCGGGAAGCCGGCTTCTCCCTCTCACTGTGTCTCTCTCTGTCAAAAAAAAAAAAAAAAAAAAGGAAGGGCAGAGGGCAAAGGAAGGCTTACTGTTTGGGTCCAAAGGCAGAATAAGTAGGATATGTAGTTGATATAAGTTTTGCCAGCAATTACTGCCATGTAGTAAATCTGTTTGTTGCCATCAACATTCCAATGGTCATTCCATCACAAGATCCTGGGAGTATTTGCAAATATCCATTTTGGAGTCAAAGAGGCCTGGGGTCAAATCCTGGCTACTCTGCCTTCTATGATCTTGAATATGTCAACACATTGTTCTGTTTTCCCGTTTTAAAGATGGGTATAACAACACCTACCTACCTTGCAGAGCTGTTGAAAGAATTAAAAAGAGTAACTTACATCATGTTGGGCCAATCATGTGCAGCCAAGAGCTGCAGAGGTCTGGAATCCAGCTGGGGATCCCTTTGTTAATTGTGATTTTGGCAATTGCCTGGGGGCAGAAATGTCACTCTCTCTCCAGACTTCTTCCCCAGCTGGAGGCCTGTGTCTGCCAGGAGGGGAAATCTTTTTCCTATTTGTCCAAAGTGTCCTATGGAGTTGGGGCTGTGGTAGAAGGGACTCCCCTTGTAAAATGCTGAAGAGTGCCAGGCTTAGAGACAGGGGTCTGTAAATTAAATTTTAACCATTATCATCCTTCACACATGTGCGTGGCAAAACTCTGAACCAACTGTCTTTAGAGTTTCCAGCATTTGGGGGAAAGGTATGTAGTTGGTTTCTTTTCCACTTCTAAATGACTCATAATCTATACCCGGAAGGACAAGACATTTTAATTTTAAGCCTTTTGCCATTACCTACATGCTTATGCAGTGCATTGATCATGAAGCTTCACGTTCTGCACCAGGAAGGAGTCTGCTTTGGCAGAATGCCTTTTGCTACCGTCCTGAAACCTGCAGAGGCCAGATTCTGGCCCAGCACAAGGGAAGGGGGGAAGCTGCTTCCTAAGGCAGGTGGAGCCTAGACACCCCTCCCCAGATGTACTGCCATATGGTGCAGAGAGCGCCAGGGGTGGCAGGAGGAAACTGGAAAGAAACCCGATCCTGAGAATGTGAGAAAGAGCAGTGAATTACAGGGACGGAACCCGCTTTCTGCTGTTGATTTTCAGGGCTTGTGGCAGTTGTGCTCCAGGAGGGAGCCTTTCCTATGAAAGGGGCCCTGCCTGACGGAAAAGGGTCTCCTGCTGGGATTAGGAAGAAAAAAGGAAGGATCCAGTTTTTTCTTCCGTAATTTTATTTTTGCGTTAATTTTAGATTTATAGAAGAATTCTGGCAATAGTATCGAGTTTCCATACATCTCTCAGCTTTCCCTAATGTTGACATCTTACACTGCCATAGCCCATTTATCAAAACTGGGATATTAATGTTAGCACCATGCTATTAATGAAAGTACAGTCCTTATTCAAATTTTATCAGTTTTTCCACTGTCTTTTTTTCTGTTCCTGAGTCTAATCGAGGGTACCACATTGCATTTTGTTGTATCTCCTTAGTCTCACTCAGTCTGCGGCAGATTCTTTGTCTTTCATGACCTTGACACTTTTGAAGAGTATTGGCCAATTATTTTGTAGACTGTCATCCTAATTTGGGTTTGTCTAATATTTTCTGATGACTAGACTGGGGCTGTGCATTTCAGGCAGGAATACCAGAGAGGTGAAGTATCCTTCACATCCAATCAAATCAGGGGACAAATAATGCCAACATGTCTTCTCACTGGTGATGTTAACCTTGAGCACTTGGTTAAAGTGGCATCTGCCATCTATCTTCATGGGAAAGCTACCATTTCTCCCTTTCATACTCCATTTATTAGAAGTAGATCACTAAATCCAGCCCATACTCAAGGGGGGGAAGTTCAGCTCCACCTTCTGGAGGAAGAATATCAAAGAATTTGTGGACACATGTTAAAACCACCACAGTAATTGGTAACTATTCTTTGAGGCTATGCAGATATTCTCTTCATGGAAGCTTTTCCTGTTGAAGTTTGCATTCACCCATAGATTTAGCTGGCAGTGATGTGTCACTGTGGTGTTCTAAAGGTGATTCTTTTTTTCCTCATAAGAACCCTCATTGTAGTCACAATAACCTAAAAAGATTGTGCATCTAGCCATGAGCCAGAGGAATTATGGAGAAGGCTGCCTTCTGTGAGAACAGGTCATTTTCCTGAGGCCATCAGAGAGAACTTTAGAAGAGGCTGCTTATAGACATTATAATCCTCAGCCCTTACAAAGATCTCCTACGTGTGGTGTGGCTCCAGGCTCAGGGGATGGGGAGAATTAATATTAGGAGCAAATATCACCTTGGCCCTTCCCCAGTGTTCCTTCCATGCCTTCTTCGGAAAGGTGACCCAGTTTCCTGCAGCAGACCTCCAACACATTCCCTTCAGACCTCGGAGTGGAGCCTGAGCTAAGTCTCAGTGGGTCTCTGACCTGGAGCAAATGTCCACTGGTCCCAAACAAGACAGGGGTCTAATGTTGGAGAGAGGACCCACTCTTGCCGCCATGATTTCTTTTCTTCTAGCAGTCCTGTGGTACCTCGGGGCACCTGGAAGAGCAAATTCAGGTTTGTGGCTATTTGGGGATGTTAGCACAATTGGATAGAAGGCTGAACTAAGGTGCCGGCCATAGTGCTAGAAGGAAGATAGGGATTTATTCAGGCATTTAGTTGATCAGACAGCAAATATTTATGGAATGCCTATTGTATCCCAGAGACTATTGTAGGTGTCAAGAATAAAGGGTGAACACAAAGGTCCCTGTGCTCAGAGAGTTTACATTCTATGGGTTACTGGGGGTAGCATCAGGGTTGTCTCTGGAAAGTCTGAGAAGAGGAGCAGTTAAAGGGGCTGCAGGTTTTTGAACTATGGAGAACATGAGAGAGATTTGGAGGTTGAAGAGGATGGTTTCATTCTGGAACATTTGGATTTTGGGGTGTTTGTGGGCCATCAAGGCTGAGAGGCTCACTTACTTATGCCTAGTTAGATATGAAAAGATACATTTGGCAGAAGCCTGGGGACATTGTGGGATGGATGAGAGTCCCTGCCAGGGTGGGACTCACAGTGGGCTCAGCCAAGGGAAGGTGCACATGAGGAGCACCTGGGGAACTTCTTCAAACTCCGTGTAACAGTGTTCTTAACCTAGATATTTAAGAGATTTTGAAATATCTCATAGAGGAAGCCTTCCTAAACCAGGGATATCCTCTCAGGGGGAGTGTGATGTGTGTTAAGGCAACAAAAAGGGTTGGGAGTCACTGGTACCACCTGGGAAGAGGCCTGGGTCAAATTGAAAGCTCTTACAGCTTCCTAAGATTTGGAAGTATATGCTTTCTAGCATCTGGCAGGAGAGTCAATAAATCAAGGTCTTAGCGTCAGCTCTTTGCTAGCTGCTGTGACGTCACACGAGACACTTAGCTCCTCTGAGTTTTAATTTCTCCGTCATTGAAATCAGAGGTTCGGCCGAAACAGTGGTTCTCACACTATGGTTTAGGGGCCCCCGCCCCCTCCCCCCAGCACTAGCGTCTCCTGAGAGTGTGTGAGAAATGCAAATCCTCCGGCCCCATCCCTGATCTACTGAATCAGCAACTCCAGACAGGGCCATCCATCTGTTTAAGCTTTCAGGTGATTCTGATGATCCGCAAAGTTTGAGAACCACAGAATTAGATGACTTTGAAACGCCCTTCTAGCTTAAAACCTTCTATACTGTATTCTTGTTCTCATGCTTTTGTCGTTTAATAGCCTATGCTTCTTTGTTCTCCCTCAATTGTTAAACGATCTTAACATTTTTCATTGTTCATGATGAATCGTTAAGTGGTTTAAAAAAGATTTCTGCTTGGGACGGGTGTGTATGCATGCGGACGCGTGTGTGCATATGTGTACATTTGTGTGCCTGTGTGTGCATGAATGCACATATGCGCATGCGCCTGAGTAGCGCCAGGAGGCTCGCGAGTGGAGACTTAGGGCTGTCCCATCCTGCTTGCTTTCTTGGAGGCCACGGTGTAAAGTGAGTTGTGTCAGGGAAAGCAAAAGATCACAGTGCGCGAGCTTCCGGACACAGTGGCACTCAAAAGCTCTGTTTTACCTTAACCTTCTCTAACACAGCTGGAGCTAGGGGTAGAGATGGGCCTAGAACTATACCCCTGGGATAGTTGCCAGGTCTGTGGTGCTACTGATGTGTTTTGGAAGCAGTGTTGTTGGGCTCCAGAGCCGATGGCCAAGAAAGAAGTCTTGAGATGTCTCTGGTGCAAAAAAGGTGGTTTTATTAAAGCACAGGGACGGGACCCATGGGCAGAAAGAGCTGCTGCCTCAGGATTGTGAGGAGCAACTGATTATATACTTTGGGGTTGGGGGAAGTAGAGACAAAGGGAAGTTCCAAAAGGATTTTCAGATGCTGAAGAAGACTCACAAGGATCCTGGAAGCCTGGTTACTGTCAAGCTAAGGTAGTTTTTCCCTCTAGCAGGGCATTAACATCAAGACGGTTGGGAGTTTCCTGGAGGAAGGTTATACTCTGCTGGCCTCAAGTATTTGTCAGTGGGCTGCAGGTTATAAGGACATTTAATTTTATCTACATTTCCTTCTGCCTCTGTTCCCCACATCATTACCCCCTAACAGTTTTGACCCTTAAATCTTTAAGGTTGTTGAGGGTGGAAGGTCTTATCTTCGGTAACTTCTTCCTGCTGAAGAGGGGTGTAGAGATGTCCTTACTTATGGGTCAACATTGGTCAGGTGGGGAATTTATCTGTAGGCGTTACCAATGGCAGCAGCAGCCAATCCAAGGTCGACAACATATATGAACCTCCTTAAGTAGAAAGGATCATCTGTCAGCTAGAAGTTATGACAGTGAAGGAGTCTTAGCACCAGGGAGGGACACACCAGAAAAAACAACAAAATATGGTTAGTATTATAATGAGAATGAGAAGCCCAAAAAAACCAGTCTTTGATAGTTGACCAAAATTTTCCTCTAGTCCAGCAGTTTAACCAATCACTAAAGGAAAGAGATTGTTTAAAGCACCAATTTGAGTATTTGTATCTTTTAGCCATCCTGTTACATTTTTGTGATACCTGGAGTAAATGCATTCTGTGTTTTTTTTTCCCTCTCTCTCTCTTTTTTTAAAGATTTTATTTATTTATTTGTCAGAGAAAGAGAGAGAGAGAGCACAAGCAGGGGGAGGGCAGAGGCAGAGGGAGAAGCAGGCTCCCCGCTGAGCAAGGAGCCCGATGTGGGACTCTATCCCAGGACCCTGGGATCATGACCTGAGCCGAATACAGATGCTTAACCGACTTAGCCACCCAGACGTCCCCCACATTCTGTTTTTATGTTAGCACTGCTTTCACCTTGTACGGCAGTGAAAATATTTAATGCCATCATATCCTCGTTTGTTTAGCAAGCAATCAGGTAATTCATAAGAGGCACCTTTTATAGAAACAAAAGAAAAAATATAGGCTAACGGTTGGAGCAAATTACAAACCCAGTGTCTTGAGTCTCGAGTGCTTAAGATCTAATATCTACAAAGATGTGTTGTTGAAACATTTTCTGTCTGTAATAACCCTCATTTTTATCAAAGATAGCCAAATCAAGACTAATTCGTTTGTAAAACCAGTCCAATTTTAACAAACTTGGCCTAATGACTTACATAAGCTCAGCAAGAATAGTGATCTTTTAGAATCGGCTTTGCTGGAACTTTTATAAGGAATCTAGATTGAACTTTTAGTAGCTTCTCTAGGCCAGAAGCTAAGCCAAGTGCTTGCCATCAGACATGCCTGCAATACCTGTAGATCTGGATGAATTCCTTTTCACGAGGTCCCCAAAGTATCCTGAGGTTCCTCTATCTGCCAGGAAGTGATGTTCTTCCCTCGGCTGGTAATGCTGCTGGGAACTCTGTAAGCAGGTATCACGCCAACATTTCCAAGGGGCTCTATTGGCGCCATGCTTCATAAAGTCAACCTTAGTTCCTTAAAGCTGTTTGGTCATATCTGAGTCTATGCATGTCTCTCAAATAGGACATTCCAGTTAAAGCCTTGATAAAATAACCAACGTTTCGAAACCAGTGGTGTCCTGTTACAAGGAGAATGGATTTTTATTGAACTTATGCAAATGACTACTATGATTGCCAGGGAAGGGAGAATACTTAGGGAGATCTTTTGAATTTCAGAGGGTTCAGGTAGAGAGAAAAGTTAAAGGCTTCATTTTGTTCACAGAGAAATACTTTATCATTATTTCTGTATATCATTGATGTCTTAAAAGAAAGTTTCCTTAACGTGGAAGAGCAAACATTAAAGAACCAGCAATGTTTCAAACAAGAGTCACAAAAACTATAATCATCCTCACTTTAGTTAGTTCTGCCAATTCTTACCCATTTTAGTTTTGGGATTTTAATGATATTAAAAACCTGTATTTGTCAAAAGCCCTTTTTATGAATCTCCTGGAAGATGAAACACATTTTACAAGAGAATACAAACAAAAACTATAAATGACAAAAAGACTAAAATATGGACACGGTTAAAGATCTGATGAGAGGGGCGCCTGGGTGGCTCGGTTAAGCATCTGCCTTCGGCTTAGGTCATGATCCCAGAGTCCTGGATCAAATCCCACATCTGTCTCCTTGCTCAGTGGGGAGTCTGCTTCTTCCTCTGCCTCTGCCTCTCTCCCCCTCTCGTTCTCTCTGTCTCTCAAAAATAAATAAAATCTTAAGAAAAAAAAAAAACTGATGAGAGGTTGCAATATAGTTGACAAGGAAATCTGGTTATTTCTGTGACACATAACACTTCAATAATCAGAATATTAAGTGATGGCCTTATACCAGAACATATTAAAACTTTAGGAACTGCCTATCATCTCTAGTTATAGCATTTACCCAAGCAATACAACCTAAGGCTTATTATTTGTTTAACAGTGCTTCCAGAGTAACTCAACATACCAAATAAAAAGGCCTAATGAGTCAAAAAGACTTCATTTACATTTTAAATCTTAAGAAGTTTGTTAAAAAACCTCAGAAGGTTATAAAGCACTTGCCTGAATAGGATTACAGACCATTACAAAACTTAGTTATTTATTTAATCAAGGTGACGATAAGAGATTCCAAAGGCAAATATGTAGGGTTATATAGTTGTTAGCAAAATTTAGCTCCTTTAATACTGAGAAGAAGTTGTAACTAAGTAATCAAAGACCTGATAAAGAGAAATCCTAGAAACTGGTTTTCCCAGCCAGACAAAAGAGAAAAAAAAAAAACACAAAAAACTTTACATTTTCTTATCAAGGGCAAACCACAATTCAAGAAAACTCTGTCCTTTTAACAGAGAGAAAAGCAGAATTTCAATCATGCCACTGTACTTTTAAAATCCACTCATTTTAACTTTAGTCCTGATCACATATAAAATTCCTTTCCGGCGATTTCCCTTCATAAATCTTTTACAACAACTTTTTCATTTCAGAGTTGCTTCCCTTATTCCCATCAGTCTTAATTACGTTTAGCAAACTTTTAACTCTTAGAAATCTTAGTCTCCAGTGAAAACTAAGTAGTAACCAAATGTGAACTGTTACACCAGAATTCTTTAGATGGCAAATGTATGAATCCAGTAAGCACAAAGCAGGTTTACCAACAAACTCAAATATCCTTGAAACTAACCTTGAGACAGGCAAAATTAACCATCATTTTAAGTCATCTTTTTTTGTTTTTGTTTTTATTTTAGAGAGAGAGTGCTGGGGGAGGGGTGGAGGGAGAGAGAATCTCAAGCAGGCTCCTCACTGAGCGCAGAGCCCGACGTGGGGCCCCATGCTCGGCTTGATCCCATGACCCGAGCTGAAACCAAGAGTCAAATGCTCAACTGAGTCACCCAGGTGCCCCTGGTTTTAAGTCATCTTTTTGCTAACAAATTCCAACAGAGATAACATGAGCTCATTTGACCTTTAGTAAATGTTGGTAGAATAAGAAGTTTCAGTTAGTTTAAATACCGAATTATGTTCCACCTGGGTCCACTTAAGAGTCAATCCATTTGTTCTGCATTGTCAGTTTTTACCTGGGACAGCAGTGGGGAAATCCGGAATGGGCAGTGGTAGGTCCCAGCGGTGCTCTTCGCTCACTCGACAGCAATGGGAGGAGTAGGGGCCAACAGAGCTGGAAGCACCAGGGATGGTCTAGAAGCCGGTTATGCAGGCCGCACCCACGGTGGTGTGGAAATGCGGGGGGGGAGGCAGAAGAGGTGAGGTGCTGCCAGAAGGCAGAGAAAAAATGTTCCTGGTTTTAAAACTTAGCTCAGACAGATGAACAGACGCCACGTTTTTTTCCCTTAAATCTTGCAATCTGATTGTTTCCATTGGGTTAAAAGGCATCCCAAGGGAGAGTCCCTGGGGGCTGAAGAGAGAAGGTCCATTACCAAGAAAATCTCTGTGCCCAACACCCGCCCCCCCCCGGGCCCCGTGGTGTCCCAGGTGCAGGATTATCAGAGGTTCCTGGTGTCAAAGCGACCCGAGGCATCCCTGGAACAAAATCGCTATGATCATGTGATGCCTGCCATAAAGGACCTGTAGGATGGAGGCCTGCCCCTCTCACCCCCTTCCCCATCACATTCTAGACTATAGTGAGTGCCTGAGTTTGCCTTGCTGTGAAGGCCCTACCCTGAAGGCCACGAAGAACCCACCATTTTTAACCCATGGAAAACACTAGAAAAGTTTTACAAGAGGAAATTGCTGAAATATTAACTTTAGTTAGTAGAGGACATTGATGGAAACAGTAAAGACAGAAATCCATCCTGGCCTAAGCGACATTCTAATACATGTAGTATTTAAAGCCAACTTCCCTAGGAAACGGTCCCCAGTTGGGTTTTAATTCCATCAGGTACTGCTTTTGGCTGGCTCCCAATGGAGTTCTCGAGGCCAGAAGCACTAGACCAGAGATGTGGAGGGGATCACATTAGACCAACAAGGAGGAAACCTCACGGCGGGGGTGGGGGGGGGTCTTAAGATCGGCAGCCATGCTAGTCACTTAGGTGGCTGTCCCATGCCCAAGACAGACAACTTTGTATAAGGGCAGGGATAAAGAGAGGGCATCAAGTTTCTGGGTCTTATTACCATTCTGCTCAGGGTACTAACTTCCAGCCAAAAGGTAGGCTTTCTCCTCCCCATAGAGTAGCCACAGGGTAGAGGATTGCAGCCTGAGCAATCAGCAAGAAAGTGTTCCAATAAGACCACACTCCTTGAAGGACCCCAGGAATGAGAGTAAAGGGGAGAGGAGAGGAAGCACTCAGCAAGTTTGCACTGAGGCCCAGAGTCCAGATGAAAAGACTCAAAGCCCCGCGGAAGGACGTCAAATGATGTGTTTTGGGAGCAGTGTTGTGGGGATCCAGAGCTGACGGCCAAGAAAGAATTCTTGAGGCGTCTTTGGTGCAAAAAAGGTGGTTTTATTAAAGCACAGGGACGGGACCCATGGGCAGAAAGAGCTGCTGCCTCAGGATTGTGAGGAGCAACTGATTATATACTTTGGGGTTGGGGGAAGTAGAGACAAAGGGAAGTTCCAAAAGGATTTTCAGATGCTGAAGAAGACTCACAGGATCCTGGAGGCCTGGCTATTGTCAAGCTAAGGTAGTTTTTCCCTCTAGCAGGGCATTAACATGAAGACAGCTGGGAGTTTCCTGGAGAAAGGTTATACTCTGCCGGCCTCAAGTATTTGTCAATGGGCTGCAGGTTGTAAGGACATTTAATTTTATCTACATTTCCTTCTGCCTCTGTTCCCCACATCACCGGCACTCTCCCTGCATTCCTAGCATCTGTGTTCCCTTGGGCTTGTTGACTAATTCCTAACAGGAGCTGCAGCTAGAGGCTCTCAGCCCAGATTTCCCCGTCAGAAGACATGCAGACCCCCCAGCCAACAACCCCAGCTCTGTCCACCACCCATCCTGGCAGACCTCAATCCAGGGGCCATCCCTCTCGCCTGAGGTTGCGTACACCAGCAGCGGGGTCCACCCTCAGAAGGAAATGAAGAGGCCACCGAGGACCAGGAAACAGGAATCTGGGTAGGGAATCCAGGGTTTGGGGCACCTGGGGAGTGGTCTGCACACGGTCCTGGCTCTCATAGGCACGTGGCCTGGGACACCACATTCCAGGCAAGGAGTGTGGTATGGCCAAGGGAGGACCTGTAGTGGGGCTTCTAAAAGAGGACCCCTGTTGCTGTGGGTCTAAGGGAGCAGCCATGAACTGCTCTGAGGGATCCTCTTCCCTCTTACCTTCCGTATTCGGCAGATACTCCCCCCCACGTGATATTTAGGGACGTATGGGATGTCAAAGTATGAGAGACATTAGAAAGCACCTAACTGAGCCCGGTGCTTAACACGTGGGAAAGTCAAGGTGCTCGGGAATGGCGAGTTGCATTCTGGAGTGGTGGATTACTCTCTGGAATTATACTCTGGAGTGAAAAATTACGCCTTGGGAGGGTGGATTACATTTGGGAATTACACTGTATGGAATGGTGGAGTGTGTTCTGGAATGTTGCGCTGCAATGGTGGACTTGAAAGGGAAGTACGATTGTGATGTGAACAGAACTGCCCCACAGAGAGAACCTGGCAGGGCTCTGGAAAACACTTCATGCTGTTCCTCAGTGTTTGGGAATGTCTTGAGTCCCTGGGTGACTAGAACAAACACTGTTCTGTCTTAAACCCACATTTTCACTGCTGCCTTGAAGGCATCACCTTGGAAGGGGCTCCAGTGGCAGATTTTGGTTACATATTCATAGTGCTGTTTTAGTAATAATAGTTGGAGCAAGCTTCAAAAAGAAAGAAATAAGGGTTATTTTTTTTTCCTGTTCAGAATTTCCTAATTATTTTTAGTTAGTGTGGGTGCTTTCCATTGCATCAGTGAATATAACTTGGTTCATTCCATGAAAATCAAATAACTAAAAAGCTAGCAATGTATTTCTGTCACAGATGATATTTTTGTGTGCGTTTTGAAGTGTCTTTATGAATTGGATTACAAAACTAACTGAATCAGATGAATTTTGCTCAGGAAGTTGAAGTATTTTATGAAATAAAATTACCATGAGAAATTGACCTAATTATTCAGAAGTTTCTAATGCAAAAACCTAATAGTTTTGAAAGCCCTCCAAAGAAGAAAGCCCAAGAATACAGCTCCCTTGTGGCAAAGCAACGTTTTTTGTTTACTTATCTCTTAAGAAGTATAGCTTTTAGCTCACAAGAACACAGCTTCAGGATATATTCTATAAATGCATTATATTAGTTTTCAAGGCTACAGTTCTTCAAAACTAGTTTTCTGTTGCATAATACGTTCCCCCCCCAATCATTCTAACCATTGTTAGTTAAATACGAGTGTGATTTTCATATGTAACTGCTTAACTCTTTCATCCACATGTAAGTGGCCTGCTCTTTTGATGTTTTTTCATGTTGAGGAAGTGCTGGTGTGTTTTCATATCATAATAGATAAAATCCCACAAGACCTCCCTGTTGTAACCATTATCTAAGCTTTCTGCTTCATGAGGAGTGTTTGGAGAGTGTAGCTTGGGCTTGACTTGCCCTGTTCAAAGACTGGAGTTTCTCTTGATATAAGGAAAGTCCCTTTAGTTTCATTCACTTAGCTGGAAGAGATTTAGAGAGATACTTTGGCGCTCATCCCGGTGAGGAACACGCTCCACGGTCTCCTTATCTGCGGTTTCTCTGGTCCTTCCAGATCCACCACCCCGCCCAGTCTGGAATCTATTTCCAGAGCAAAAGTGGCTCTGCTGGGTGGCTTTCCCCTGCTTTTAACTTCCCCCTCCACACAGGCCCCAATAATCTACAATCTCCAACAATGTGCTCGCTCTGCAAATACAGCTTCAGACATCTCCCAGCTGGAGACCTGCCCCTGCCCTCAAGGACACTTCAAACAAACACACAAAGAGAAAAAAGCTGTGCTCACAATGCACGTTTGCCTCTGGCTCTTCCTTCCAGCCAAGAGCCATTCATACATGCCTCCCACACACAAGGTTTGGAGCCCCCAGTCCTCTGACCCCAACACCCTTCATGTTGCATTCAACTGCTTTGCAAGAGAAAAGTTTCACTTAGCTACTCACACATAGTCTTCAGTGGAGAATAAAAGCTGTTTATGCTGTGAGAAGGAAACTGTGCTCCTTGGGATCTGGAAGGGCTGGAAAAACCACCAGGGAAATCTTGACCAAATGGCAAATAGGGTCCATGGAACGCACAACTCCGAGCAGCTGGTAGCGCTGCTGTAGGCACTGGGTTGAGGAAGATTCCAAGGCCTCCATGAATAGGAGAGAATTGATACCATGTGATCAATTGGGTGCTGAAGGTGACTTGCAGGTTTTTGGAAGTCATGGTGGATGGTGAGGCCATTTATCAGGACAGGGATTACTGGTGCAGCCCAAGTTAAAGAGAAAAATAAGGAACTCAGTTTTGACATGTTAAATTTGAGAGGCTCACATGACACCTAGATGCGCTTGGCTGTTGGGCACATAGACCTGCCCCTCTGTAAGAGAGGACTGGGCTGGAGAAATAGATCGGGGAGCCACCAGCGTCTATGTGGTAGTGACTGGCTGGGATGGGCGCCCCCAGCAGGAGAGTGTAGAAGAAGCTGAGAAGAAGAGGTTGGACACAATCACCAAGAACACCAACTTCAGGAGGAAAAACAATTCTACCTCCATTACTCACTATTTCTGTCTCCTGTGCCATTGATAAGATTTTACATCAACACACTCTAGACTTCAGTTTCTTTCTCTGTAAAGTGGCAATAATTTCTCCTGCCTGTATCCCATATTGTCATGAAGATCAATTGATTTCTGGTGAAACACGGTGGGTTGAACAAACATATTTACTACGGGTCCTTCCAAAATTCCACTGAAATGCTTGTAAATTGGGGCAAAGAGCACGAGCCAGCAGGACAAAAGGAAAGAGGCAGAAGATGGCAGTGATGACATTTTGGAAACTGAAATGCACATAGACAAGTGGTAATGGATTTAGAAAGCAAAGAACGAGGGGCGCCTGGGTGGCTCAGTCGGTCAAGTGTCCGACTCAGGTCATGATCTCAGGGTCATCAGATCAAGCCCCACGTCAGGTTCCATACCCAGTGTGGAGCCTGCTTGAGATTCTCTCCCTCTCCCTCTGGCCCTTCCCTTGGCTTGTGCTCTTATGCTCTCTCTCTCAGAAACAAAAAGAATGCTGATTACCAGGCCAGCAGTGAGGAGAAGATAATCAGAAGCTGGCTACTATTTGAGGGGAGCCTTAAAGTTTACAGGGTTTTTTCCTGTATCTCTGTCTCTTTCTCTTTCTCAGATCTCTCTTTCATTTTAAAGAAATACATGTTCAAGGCGGGAAGATACTGGTACCTTGTATGGATAAACCACAATTTTTCCATTCTCTTACTGATGGACCGTTAGGTTGTTTCCAGTAAAAATAAAGAAATGTGCAGATAAAATAAAGGTATGTAAACCTCCATGGAGGTAAGACACAGTGACACCAAATGGTTGTTGCCGCTGGAAGAGAAAAAGGAAGAGGTCAGGAATGGAGAATGGAGACATAGCAGTATTTTATTCCCTGCCCCCACATTTATTTATTTATTTGGGGTTTTATTGAGATACAAGTGACATATAACATCGAGTAAGTTTAAGATGTACAATGCGATAACTTGATGTACGCATTTGACATACATGTTGAGAAATGATCACCACAATAAGGGTAGCTGACACATTTATCATCTCAGGAAGAACTTGTAAAATTTACTCTCTTAGCAACTTTCAAGTATTGTGAACTGTGGTCACCACACTGTCCATTAGGTCTCCAGAACGGATTCATCTTAGAACTAGAAGTTTGTATCCTTTGGCTACCTTTACCCATTGTCCCCCCCACCCCACCCCACCCACTGTGGCAACCTCCAATACTCTGTTTCTATGAGTTTGACTTTTTTTAGATTCCACATATAAATGAAATAATACAGTATTTGCTTTTCTCTGTTGGACTTATTTCACTTAGTATAATGCCCTTCAGGTTTATCCATGTTGTCACAAGAGGCAAGATTTCCTTTTTTTGTTTTAATAACTGAAAAATATTCCATTGTTCAGTGCTGTGTGCGGGTGTGTGCGTCTGTGTGTGTGTGTGTATTTATATATCATAATATCTTTATCCATTCATCCATCAACAGACATTAGTTGTTTCCATGTCTTGGCTATTGTAAATAATGCTGAAATGAATACAGGGGTGCAGATATCTCTTTGAGATCCCGTTTTCATTTCCTTCAGACACCCAGTCATGGTAGTTTGAGGGAACTATCTAAAACTCTATCTAGTTTTCCAGAGTGGCTGTGCCAAGTTACATTCCCACTAACAGTGCACAAGAAAAGCCCCTTTCTCCCCATTCTCACCAACACTTGTTATCTCTTATCTTTTTGGTAATAGCCACTCTAACAGGTGCATTGTGGCTTTGATTTGCATTTTCCTGTTGATTAGTGATGTTGAGCACCTTTTCATGTATCTGTTGGCTACTGATTTGTATATCTTCTTAGGAAAAATGTGTTTCTTTGGAAAATTTCAGGTTCTTTGCCCATTTTTAAATTGTATTATTATTTTTTTTGCTATTGAATTGTATGAGTTATATATTTTGGATATTAGCCCCTTATCAAACATACAGTGTGCAAGTATTTCTTCCAGTAACTAAAATGTTAGTTATTTTAAGGAAAAACAAACTCTTCCCATCAGTATGCAAGGACGCGTAAGTGAGTGTATGTAAAAGCACCATGCTCAGAGCGCTGGGCTTCCCCACCGGCTCTAGTTTAGAATCTTCGTGAAGATGTGAAGCCCAGGACTCTGGTTACGGGCCTGTCCCTCCTCTCTTAGACATTGTGAGACCTGGCTCTGGCCATCTTCCAGTCTATGTCCTGTGAGGCCCCATGGTGTTGCCCCTCCAACTTCCACTGCAGTGAGACCTGAATTAGAATCAGTGCTGCCCTAGAGAATCCAGGGCCTAGAGAGCAAAAAAATTTGGAAAATCCTATTCTAGAGTACAGCCAGCTACCAAGGTAGGGAGGAGCAAGAGAGTGCCTGTTCTGTGTCTTTTGTAGTCCCAAGTCACTCCAATAGCACTTCCGTCGCTATCAGTTGACAATGCTGTAGGCATTGTTCATGGCAGCAATAACCTCCTTCCTGGGCGCCTTCATTTTACTGTGATGATTGACTTAGGATACGGGAATGATACTCAGCAGATACATTACCTTTGGCTGTTAAGAGCTAATAGGTCTGCTTCATTAATTGCAAACTATTTTTAGCCTTACCATTAAATGGAGAGACAGAGTGCATGTATGAGACAACAAAGCCTGCCTTACCCCAACTAATACAGGCTTCATGAAGCAGTGCTTTGTGGATTTCCTTTAGTTACAAAGGAGCCTATAGACTATTTGGATATCACTGGTTTTTCCGCTAATGACCTTTTCTGTTCCAGATCCAGTCCAAACTACCACAATGTGTTTGGTCAAATCTCATTGTTAATGACTGTATTAACAGTCCATCCATGTAATATACCACCATTGACCTATCACCCTGTTTCTAAATATCTAGATTCTTTCTATTTTTTTCTGTATCACAAGTGATCACAGGCAGAACATCTTCATGTGAGCATCCTTCTCTCCCTTTAAGATTCTTTTCCTCACAACAGACTGTAACCACACTTCCAGAGAGCTCAAGGAAAGGAACATATTTATGGCTCTGGATACTATTGCACATTGCCAAATTGTCTTCCAAAATGCCTGTGCTCATTTACACTGTCATAAGTAATTTTTTGAGAGTAGCACATTCATGTAGTCTTGTCAGCATTAGTTACTATGACTTAAGCATTTTGGCTAATTTAATAGGTGAAAATGACATCTCAGTTTTTAAAAATTGTGTTTATTTGATAACTAGCAATTTGAATATTTTGCCACATGTGTTTACCAGCTATACTTTCTCTTTTGTGAGTCGTCTCTTTGTATTTTATTTCTTAGGGTCTGAATATGTTTTTTATCAATATGTATGAGTTTTATAATAAAGATAGCCCTTGGCCTGTCATTTTACTGCAATGATTTATCCTTCGATCTGTTGTTTTGATTTTCTTTTGCGATTTTTGAAGAGCATACTGAAAATTTTATGATGCAGAATTCATCACTTTTGATTTATTTTCTTTACCTTTCTTAAGGTTAGAAAGGTTTGTCCTCAAGAACAAAAATCCAATTCTCTTCTATAATTTGATTTCCCATTATTCACCATTTGATTCACCTGGAATATTTTTGGTATTTGGCCCAAATGTCTGACCTGGCCACCTCTTGCTCACCAGCTGCAGGTGACCACACCTACTTCATCATCAACAGTAAAAGCCATCTTTGTGTTCCCAGGTGAGTGAATGGCATACACTCACTCCCCTCCCAAGGCAGAATCCTTGGAGCTCTCCTCACTCTCTCCTCTCCTTCATTCCCCACATTCACTCAACTACACTGCCCTAGTGGTTCTATTATATGGTTCTTCCTCCTACTTTTTTGGGGAAGAGTATATACTGCTTGGAACACTTTTCCACCCCACTTTGCTTCATCCCTACTAGTCTGGCAGGTAGAGTCAGGTGTGTCCTTGCTTTGTGCCACAGAAGTGCCCCATATTGCCCTTTATGTTTGTTGCAGCCACTTCTAATGCTCTGCTAACTTGTTTGTGGTCCTCTGTCTCTTGCATCATTAATGTAGCCTCACTGACTAACCCAGGGCCTGATACATATAGGAGCTCAATACATATTTGTTAGGTATGTGAAAGATCTAATAAATGAGTGAATGTGCCAGTAAAATAGAAGTCATACCTAACTGTGTCCCAGCAGGGCTTGATTAGAATATTTTCTTGCAGAATATGAAAATAAAGGGGATAGCATATTGGAATTCATGCTTTTTATGGTAAAAAGATGTCATGGATACTGCTGTAGCTTGGCTTGCTCAACATCCATTTATCCTCCTTCTAGGTGCCATGACTGTCATGCAAAGGTTGGAAAAATTAAAATGACATGTTTCAGACTGCCTTGCAGCCAGTATTCTGGATATAAATTAGGTCCCACCAATGAGATGCATTCTTGGGACAAGTGGAAGGCAGGCGTGGGATGAAGGCCACTTTCCTGTTGCTGTTTCTCCTGCTAAGCAAGGCCATCAAAACATAACAACTCATCCTTCCAAGGTTCACCATCACTTTGTGGGTGTCTGAAGGCAGTCCCAGTCTCATGGCAGGATCAAGTGTGAAGGCAGAGACTTTTTGGTTTTGAGTCACCACTAAAGCTAGTCTCTTTCTCTCTCTCATCTATATATTTATCCACCTATAAAATAGAGTGAATGGCGAGTCATGAATTCCATTCCACTGGCCTTCTCACCAGTTCTGTAGCCACACTTCTGCTTAAAATACTTAGAGTGTTTTCTGTTTTCTGTACTGAACCATGGCAGATACACGAGGACACAAGGACCAGTGTCACACTTGTTGACCCAAGTAGCCCACCTTGATCTGTTGTCATTTTCCCCAAAGTAAATGGAGAAAGTTCTATTCATAGGACTGAGAATGAAGTTGTGCTTAATGGTTATTCTATGGTCCTATGAGGGTCTGATAGATCATATCCACTATCTTTCCCCCCACTTCCCAGTCTCCTTTGAGATTTTGTTAGCATAAACCTCTTAAATTAGCAAAAAGCTACCAGTAGTGGGTAGTTATACAGCTAGACCTAAAGATAAGAATATACAGAGAAAATATAAGTGAATGATTAAGATATTTAACATAGGAAGAGTTCTTTTAAATCAATAAGAAAAAAATTAACAACCCAATTAAAAATGCACAAAACACATGAACAGAGGAAGAAAAATAGCCAAGGAAGATATTAAAATATTCAACTTTTTTCTTATCAGATTACTTGGGTGCTTGGGTGTCTCAGTCAGTTGAGTGCCTGATTCTTGGTTTCGGCTCAAGTTGTGATCTTAGGGTCGGGAGATTGAGCCCCGTATGAGGTTCCATGCTCAGTGTAAAGTCTGTTTGAGATTCTTTCCTTCTCCCTTTGCCCCTCCCACTCATGCTCTCTCTCTCTCTAGTTCTCTCTAAAATAAATAAATAAATCTTAAAAAGAATTAGCAAAGACTTTTAAGTAATACTGAGATCCAGTAAAGATGTATTACTTCTACTGGGCATTCTCATAACACCTCCCTAAGCTTCTAAGTTGATTAATTTTCTAGATGTTAGTTTGGTTATATTTATAAAATGTCCTTTAAATATCCATTCTCTAGAATCAATAGTTCTCAACTGGAAGCAATTTTGCCCCCAGGAGCCACTTAGCTATGTCTGGAGCTTATTTTTGGTTTTCACAACTATGGTTGGGGGGTGCTATGGGCATCTAGTGCATTGTGACCGGGGATGATATCCAACATCCTACAATGCATGGGAGAGCTCCCCCAAAAACCCACGTAGCCCAAAAGGTCAACAGTGTTGATATTGAGAAATTCTGTCTTAGATATAAGAATTTTGCTTTAAGAATTTTTCCAAATGAGAAAATCAAATGTATTTAAAGATTCATTGATTCAGTCCTTTTTGGAGAACAATAAGTTAGTAGCTACTGAAACTTAAAATGCATATACCCATAATTTTTAAAATTTTAATTCCAGTATAATTAACATACAGTGTATATTAGTTTCAGTTTAAGAGTTTAGTGATTCAGGGGTGCCTGGGTGGCTCAATTGGTTAAGCGACTGCCTTTGGCTCAGGTCATGATCCTAGAGTCCCAGGATCGAGTCCCGCATCGGGCTCCCTGCTCAGCAGGGAGTCTGCTTCTCCCTCTGACCCTCTTCCCTCTCATGCTCTCTATCTCTCATTCTCTCTCTCTCTCAAATAAATAAATAAAAAAATCTTAAAAAAAAGAGTTTAGTGATTCAAAAATTCTATACATTTCTCGGTGCTTACCACAATAATTGTACTCTTAATACCCTTCCCCCATTCCCCCACCCACCTCCTCTCTGGTAACCACCAGTTTGTTCACTATATTTAAGATTCTGTTTTTTTGTTTGTCTCTTTTTCTTTGTTCATTTGTTTCTTAAATTCCACATATGAGTGAAATCTTATGGTATTTGTCTTTCTCTGACTGACTGTCACTTAGCATTATACCCTCCTACCCCTGTTGTTGCAATTGGAAAGATTTCATTCTTTTTATGGCTGAGTAATATTTCTGTGTGTGTGTGTGTGTGTGTGTGTGTGTGTGTGTGTGTATACATACCACATCTTCTTATCCATTCATCTATTGGTGGACACTTGGGTTGCTTCCATATTTTGGCTATTGTAAATAATGCTGCAATAATGTTTATATAGGGGTGTATATAGCTTTTTGAATTAGTGTCTTCATATTTTTTGGGTAAATACCCAGTAGTGGAATTACTGGATCATATGATAATTGTATTTTTATTTTATTTTTTATTTTTGGGGGGAGATTTTTTTAATTTTATAGTGTTATGTTAATCACCATACATCATTAATTTTTGATGTAGTGTTCCATGATTCATTTGTTTGTGTATAACACCCAGTGCTCCATTCAGTATGTGCCCTCTTTAATACCCATCACAAGGCTAACCCATCCCCCCGCCCCC
>NW_027397065.1:63120796-63121071 GCF_003265705.2 Callorhinus ursinus | reverse complement strand
ACCCAGCCACCCCATCCCTCCCACCCCTCACCACTCCAGCAACCCTCAGTTTGTTTCCTGAGATTAAGAATTCCTCATATCAGTGAGGTCATATGATACATGTCTTTCTCTGATTGACTTATTTCGCTCAACATAATACCCTCCAGTTCCATCCACATCATTGCAAATGGCAAGATTTCATTCCTTTTGATGATGGCTGCATAATATTCCATTGTATATATATATCTATATATCTATATCTATATCTATATCTATATCTATATCTATATCTATAT
>NW_027397065.1:63076143-63115796 GCF_003265705.2 Callorhinus ursinus | reverse complement strand
GTTCTCATTGATCGGTAAACTTGGTCTTGGCTGGCTGTTTGTGCTGATCTTCTGGGGGAGGGGCCTGTTGCTGTGGTTCCCAAATGTCTTTGCCGGAGGCGGAATTGCCCTGCCCTTGCCAATCTGGGCTAAGTAATCTGCTCCGGTTTGCTCTCAGGAGCTTTTGTTCCCTGCAAGCTCTCGGTACAGCTTTGGAGGATGAGAGTGAAAATGGCGGCCTCCCAATCTCTGCCCCTGAGGAGCTGAGAACTCAGGGCCCCGCTCCTCAGTGTGCTGCAGAGATAAGCAGTCACTCCCGTGTCCCCGGTCTCTGGTCGCACTCCGTACTCACCCGGCCTGTGACTGAGTGTTTCTATCTCTGGCACCCGACCCCGTGTGGAGTCTCCAGCAGATCCCTGCGGTGCGCTCCCGCGCCGCTCCTCCCCCGGGGAGGAAGGGGAGTCTCCCCGGACCTGCTGCTTGTTGGGTCCCTGCTGGAGGAGCAGTGGCCCGACTGGGCCGCGGATCACGGTTTATGGCAACCCTGAGCTGAGACCCCGTGCCTCAGCTCCATCTCTCCAGCCGGCTTCCCCGCTCCGATACCTGGGAGCTCTGTTGCACTCAGGTACCCCCGGTCTTTCTGTGAACCCGAGGGTCCTGAGACCACACTGTCCTGTGAGGGTTCCAACCCCCACTTAGCCACTGGAGTGACGTCCCTCAGCGGAGCAGACTTCTTAAGAGTTGTAATTTTGTGCTCCGCGGCTCTAGCACTTGCCAGAAGCGGCGGACAGAGGCCCTCTCCCCTGCAGTCTGTCCTCTGAATATCGCCTCGGATTCACTTCTCCACACGTCCTACCTTCCAGAAAGTGGTCGCTGTTCTGTTCAGAGAGTTATTGCTATTCTTTTCTTCAATCTCCTCTTGAGTTCGTAGGTGTTCAGAATGGTTCTATCCTTATCTAGCTGAATTCCTGGGACCAGACGAAATCTAGGTCTCCTACTTCTCCGCCATCTTGCTCCTCCCCTATAATTGTATTTTTAATATTTTGAGGAATGTCCATACTCTTTTCCACAGTGGCTGCACCACCAGATTGCATTCCCACCAACAGTTCACAAGGATTTCTTTATCTCCACATCCTCACCAACACTTGTTTCTTGTGCGTATGATTTTAGCCATCCTGAGTTTGAGATGATGTCTCATTGTAGTTTTGATTTGCATTTCCCTGATGATGAGTAATGTTGAGCATCTTTTCATGTGTCTGTTGGCCACCTGGATGTCTTCTTTGGAGAAATGTCTGTTCATGTCTTCTGCCTGTTTTTAAATTGGTTAAGTTGTTGTATATGTTCTTTATATATTTTGGATAGTAACCCTTTATCAGATATGTCATTTGCGATATCTTTTCCCTTTCAGTAGGTTGCCTTTTGGTTTTATTGATTGTTTCCTTTGTTGTACGGTAGCTTTTTATTTTGATGTAGTCCCAATAGTTTATTTTTGCTTTTGTTTCCCTTGCCTCAGGAGATAGAAAAATGTTGCAATGACCAATGTCAGAGAAATTACTGCCTGTGCTCTTTTGTAGGATTTTTATGGTTTCATGTCTCATATTTGGGTTCTTAATCCATTTTGAGTTTATTTTTGTGTATGGTATAAGAAAGTGGATCAGTTTCATTCTTTTGCATGTAGCTGTCCAGTTTTGTTGAAGAGACTTTTTCCCATTGCCTATTCTTGCCTCCTTTGTTGAAGACTAGTTGACCATGTGATTTGAGTTTATTTCTGGGCTCTATTCTATTCTGTTCATCTATGTGTCTAGTATTATATCTTGAAATCTGGGATTGTAATACCTCCAATTTGTTCTTCTTTTTCAAGATTACTTTGGCTATTCAGGGTCTTTCTGGTTCCAAACAAATTTTAGGATAATTTGTTCTAGTTCTGTGAAAAATGCTTTGGTATTTTGAATGAGATTGCATTAAATCTGTAGATTGAGGGACGCCTGGGTGGCTCAGTCAGTTAAGCGTCTGCCTTCAGCTCAGTGTCCTGGGATTGAGTCCTGCATTGGGCTTCTTCCTGGGCAGGGAGCCTGCTGCTCGCCCTGCTTGTATTCTTTCTCTTGACAAATAAATAAATAAAATCTTAGAAAAAATATCTATAAATTGCTTTGGGTAGTATGGACATTTTAATAATATTTGTTCTCCCAATCCATGAACATGGAAGATCTTTCCATTTGTTTGTATTGTCTTCAGTTTTTTGCATCAAAGTTTTATAGTTTTCAGAGTACAGGTCTTTCACCTCCTTGGTTAAGTTTATTCCCAGGTATTTTATTATTTCCGGTGCAATTGTAAATGGGGTTGTTTTCTTAATTTCTCTTTCTGCTACTTCATTTTTTGTGTATAGAAACATAATGGATTTCTGTGTATTGATTTTGTATCCTGCGACCTTACTGAATTCAGTTATCAGTTCTAGCAGTTTTTTGGTGGAGTCTTTAGGGTTTCCTATATATAGTATCATGCATGTCATCTGTAAATAATGAAAATTCTACTTCTTTCTTACCAATTTAGATGCCTTTTATTTCTTTTTCTCCTCTGATTGCTGTGGCTAGGACTTCCAGTACTATGTTGAATAAAAGTGGTGAGAGTGAACATTCTTGTTTTGTTCCTGATCTTAGGCAGAAAGCTCTCAGTTTTTCACCTTTGAGTATGATGTTAGTTGTGAGTTTTTCATAGATGGCCTTTATTATGTTGAGGTATGTTCTCTCTAGACCTAACTTTGTTGAGGATTTTTATCATGAATGGATGTAGTACTTTGTCAAATGCTTCAAATGCTTTTTTTGCAACTATTTTATTATTATTATTTTTAACGATTTTATTTATTTGACAGAAAGAGACACAGTGAGAGAGGGAACACAAGCAGGGGGAGTGGGAGAGGGAGAAGCAGGCTTCCCATGGAGCAGAGAGCCTGATGTGGAGCTCGATCCCAGGACCCTGGGATCATGACCTGAACTAAAGGCAGATGCTTAGCGACTGAGCCACCCAGGCACCCCTTTTTCTGCAACTATTGAAATAATCATATGGTTTTTATCCTTTCTCTTATTGATGTGATGTATTATGTTGATTGATTTGTGAATATCAAACTACTCTTGCATCCCAGGAATAAATCCCTCTTGATCGTGGTGAGTGAATTTTTATTGTATTGTTGGATTTGGTTCACTAATATTTTGTTGAAGATTTTTGTTTCTATGTTCATCAGAGATATTGGCCTATAGTTCTCTCTCTCTCTCTCTTTTTTTTTAATAGTTTCTTTATCTGGTTTTGGATTTCAGGGTAATTCTGGCTTTGTAGAACGAATTCGGAAGCTTTCTTTCTTCTTCTGTTCTTTGGAATAGTTTGAGAAAAATGCGTTATTAACTCTAATTTAATTATTTGGTAAAATTCACCTGTGAAGCTGTCTGGTCCTGGACTTCTGTTTCTTGGGAATTTTTTTGATTACTGATTCAGTTTTGTTGCTGGTAACCATCTGTTCAAAGTTTGCATTTCTTCCTGATTCAATTTTCGGAGGTTATATGTTTCTAGGAATTTATCTATTTCTTCTAGGTTGGCAATTTGTTGACATATAATTTTTTAATAAAATTCTCCTATAATCTTATGTATTTCTGCGGTGTCAATTGTTATTTCTTTTCTTTTTGTTTATTTGAGTCCTCTATATCTCTTTATCTCTCTCTCTTTTCTTTTTTTTCTGATGGGTCTGGCTAAAGGTTTATTAGTTTTGTTGATCTTTTCAAAGGACCAGCTTCTTGTTTCATTGATCTGTTCTATTCGTTTTGTTTTGTTTTAGTTTCTATTTCACTTATTTCTGTTTTAATCTTTATTATTTCCTTCCTTCTATTGGTTTTGACTTTTGCTTGTTCTTTTTCTAGCTCCTTTGGGTGTGAGGTTAGGTTGTTTACTTGAGATTTTTCTGGCTTCTTGAGGTAGGCCTGTATTGCTATAAACTTCCCTCTTAAAACAGCTTTTGCTGCATCTGAAAGATTTTGGACCATTGTGTTTTCATTTTCATTTGTCTCCATGTATTTTTTTATTTCCTCTTTGTTTTCTTGGTTAGCCTATTCATTGTTCAGTACCATGTTATTTAACTTCCACGTATTTGTGGTCTTTCATATTTTTTTCTTGTGGTTGATTTCTACTGTCAAGCTGTTGTGGTTGGAAAAGATGATGGTATGACTTCAGTCTTTCTGAATTTGTTGAGACTTGTTTCGTGGCCTAATGTGTAATCTATTCTGGAGATATTCCATGTGCACTTGAAAAGAATGTGTATTTCACTGTTTTAGGATAGATATATCCATAATTTTTAATAGGTATCCATCCTAGAAATACTCAGACACGTGAACAAAAAGGCACATACACAAATGTTCTCCTCAGCGTTATTTTTAACAGTGAAATTTTGGAAACAACCTAGATATCAATCAGTGGAGTAACAGTTAGTGTACATATGTGCTCTAAGTAGCAGAGTATTTGGCCTTCCCACCTCCCACAGCTCTTTTCCCTAGGATCTGATTCTCCTCTAAGGAGCCTTCAGTAGTATGGGATGAGATCGATAGAAGAACTCTTCCCAAGACTCCCTTCATCTGTCAGTTCCCAGTTTGGAAACCGGAAAAAACTGATCTTTCTTCTCTGACCCCTTGGTGGAGTCAAGAGGGAGTCACATTACATAAGTTTGGCTAACCAGATGGGACTTTAGATCTTGAACCAAAGCGGAGCCAGAGAGCAGTTGAAGACCAAATCCCTGAGTGACGGCAGCAGTGGCAGTGGTAGGCTTCTGTGGGCAGGGAGGGGCGGCAGCTGCCTCCTAGACTGGCACTTCTTGCCAAGTGACAGCATTGAGCCTCTACTACTTGGGCCACCAGAAAGGCCTTGGTTTCTGTTATTAAAAACATGGATGGGAGGCCTCAGCTGCAGTCTAATAAATTGACACATTAGACCTCTGTGAGTTGCAGACAAAGTAACCTAACTGATATGCTAGAGAATTCCACACAGTTGTTAAAAAGAAGGATCATCAGGCCATACTGGCAAGTGGGAAATCAAGTGGAAGAACATCAGCCACTCAAGCTCTTTCATTTATTAGTCTCTGTGCTCTGAACTGGACATACCCAGTTCCTGCCCTCATGGAGCACTATTTATTTATTTATTTATTTATGAAGATTTTATTATGTATTTGAGAGAGAGAGAGCATGCGAGAGAGCACAAGCAGGGGGAGCAGCAGAGGGAGCTGGAGAATCAGACTCCTCGCTGAGCAGGGAGCCCAATGCGGAACTCCATCCCAGGACCCTGGGGTCATGACCTGAGCTGAAGGGAAATGCTTAACCGACTGAGCCACCCAGGTGTCCCTCATGAAGCATTATTTAAATACGCAAAATAGTGGAAATAAATTAAGTGTCTAACAATAGTGGAACGAGAAATAGTGTAAATTGTGGCATGTGCATCACAGTCGTCCCCCACCTGTCTGGTTTCAATGTCAGCAGTTTCAGTCACCCACCGTCAACCAGTCTATAAGCAGATGATCCCTCTTCTGATGCATCATCGGAAGGTCAGTGTAGCCTAACTCTCCATCCCAGTGCTTCCATCAGTCGCCTCACTTCACTGCATTGTGTAGGCATTTTATCATCCCACATTATCACAAGAAGAAGGGTGAGTACGGTACAATAAGGTATTTTGAGAGAGACCACAGTCACATAACTTTTCCTGTAGTAGGTTATTGTAATTATTCTATTTTATTATTAGTTGTTGTTAACTTCTTACTGTGCCTAATTAATAAACTATCATAGGTATATATTTATAGGAAAAAACATAGTATATATAGGGTTCAGTACTATCTGTGGTTTCAGGCATCCACTGGGGGTCTTGGAAAGTATTCTGCGCAGGTAAGGGGGTATTGCTGTATGTAGAAGAACTAACAGCCATTAAAAATAATTAATTTGATTGATAAATATATACTGTCACTATATGTACAGAGTGAAAATAAGGTTTAAAATTATGACTATATATGTATACATATTTATTCTATATAATGAGCACAATAAAGAAAAATAAAAATTATATATACATATATAAATATATATGTACATATGGTATGTGTATTTAGCTATATATCCATATCTATATTTACATATAGATGTCTTACAAAAAGTTGCATTAACCAAAAGGAGGTAGTGTATTCAAATGTTGACAGGACTCATTTCTAAATTTTGGCAATCTGCATATGTTATATTTATAAACATAAAATTTATTATTCATAACCATACGATTATTTAAGATAAGGATACAGTAAAACATTTGAAGTTTTCTTTTTTTTTAAAGATTTTATTTATTTGAGAGAGAGAGAATGAGAGAGAGAGAGAGAGAGCACATGAGAGGGGGGAGGGTCAGAGGGCGAAACGGACTCCCTGCTGAGCAGGGAGCCCGATGCGGGACTCGATCCCGGGACTCCAGGATCATGACCTGAGCCGAAGGCAGTCGCTTAACCAACTGAGCCACCCAGGCGCCCAACATTTGAAGTTTTCTAACCCCATTTTACACTTAACTATATTTTTGAGATGTTCTGTAATAAGTGAATTATGTAAACAGACATAGCTGTGTAACATACCTATAAAACATATGTATGTTACTAAGTAAAAAGAAAAAAAATTCATCATCTTCCTTTAATACATTCCAGGCTCCTAGAGTCAAGTCGGAAGTGCTTGGCATCCCTTTGCTGGCCCCCGAGGTGTTAGAAGTTTCAGAAGGGACTGAGGGACATACCATTGCCAGGTTGGGAGGGGGGAGAGCAGAGTTCTGGTGAAATCAGCTGATACAGGTGTGGCATGCCGGGGAGGTGTCTGATTTCTGTCCTGCGGCATCATCCTGTAGTAAGCTGTCCATCAATAAGTACACACAAGGTGGATGCACAGACCCTCTGACACAGTCTCTTTTGCTTTGGGGCAGGCAAGGTGGAGCCTCCTCTCGATATCATGCTCTTCTCGTTGAACTGCACAGCTTTCAGCATCCAGTGGAGAATGCCAAGGCATCCTAGGAGCCCCATCATTGGCTATACTGTGAGTACCTGGGCACAAGGATTTCTGTCATGGGTGTTATTGGGGTTACTATATGCCCTGCCTACCCTTTCTCCTCCCATATAGGGCTTCCTTATACCAACCCTCCCCTATTAATCACTGCCCCAGACTCTTTACATGAAACCAGAGCAAATGTTTCCTTTTTAAGGGTATTTGTAAGTGCCTGAAAGTCAGTTAGGGTCTATGGAGTCCTTACTCTGCTCAGGGATGGGAAAATATAAACCAAGTAGAAGATATGGTTCCTGCTATCCAGCTGCAGACAGTCAAGTTTGGAGGTTAAAGCAGAAACGTGGGAAGTAATAAGGAGTCACTGGGGAATGTTGTCAACAAGTACAAAATACTGTAAAATCTGAATTAAGGTAAAGACATGGATAGGCAAAGTGGGACAGGGAACAGAGAATGCATTCCTACCTATCAGAGGTTATAGATTGGACTGATTTCATTTCACCAACATGTTTTGTTTGGACAGGACTTTTAAAAATGAGTCAACTTTTAGGAGTTTGGAGATTTCAGATAAATATTTGGAGTTCTGAAAGCTCTGGGAATATCCAGAGAGGTGGTCACCCTGGGCCCATATTCCTACAGGGCACCAAGCCCACTGGAGCTGGGCTGCCCACTTTAGATGGGACAGAACCCCCCCGCTCCCTATAACACCCTGATCTGTAGCTCCCTCCTACCTCCCTTTCACCAAACATAGGCCCTCCTCCTATTGTCTTCTTAAGGCAGAGAAATGTGTTTCTGAACTCGTGTTACATCAGAAGTGGGATGATGGAAGATTACGGGGGAGAATAGCAGGGCCTGAGTCCAGCCCCCTCCCTCCCACTTCAATGACACACAGCTCCCTCCTGGCCCCTGCAGGCTCATGAGTGTGCGAGCCCAGCCGGGTGGGCGGGGGGGGGGGGAAGCTGATATTTGTTGTAGAACCGTGGTCAGGGAGGCGAGGCAGCGCACCTCGGAACCCACTGCGGTTGTGAGTGGAGCTCGAACCCCAGGCCCTTGATTTGCTAGAGAAGTACTGGCACTGCTCTCACCGTGGAATGCCTGCCTCTTTTCCAGGTCTTTTACTCCGAGGTTGGTGTGGATAAATCCCTGCAGGAGCGGTCACATCCTGTGCCACTCAGCCAGGACTCTGCGGCCCCAGTGAGTAGCTCCATCGAGGCAGCCCCCTCAAAGCACAGCTCTGGTTGGCATTGCAGCGATATTCAGAAGGATTTCTAATTGCGTGCGTGCATGTGTGTGCACACACAATAATCATGTGTGTATAGTCCTCTGGAATTTACACACATCTTTCATGCACATGCCCTCATCACACGCCTGGCCTCTGCATCTCCAGGATGGCAGGTGCATGCAGAAAGGGTTCTGGGTAAGCACTTCCATCCTGGACTCAACCCACCCCATGCATCCTGTGAGAAAATGGCCACCTTACAGCTGTTTCTCCCGCCTTGTTGTTTGTTTTTTTTAAAGCATGAAATGCTTTTAATCTCAGACTTTTGTACCAGCTGCCCTCATTTGTCCCAGGAGTCCTCAGCCCCAACCTCTATGGTTTACTTTATCCTTAAAGGGGAGATTGGCTTAGGCCACCTGGGAAGCCACTAGTTGAGGTTCCATGTCACCTCAGCACTGGAACTTTCAACAAGCACCTGGACCCCACCAAGGAGCCAGCAGTGTCTTTGGCCACCAGCCTTTAGCACGGTCCAGGCAGCGAGGGCACAGTGCTAGTGACAGGTGTCTTGGAGTCTGGGCAGTGCCTCTGGAATTGAGAGCCTGCCCTGAACACTGGCATCTCTGGGGAGGGCACTGCAATGCAAAGGTGAAGCACTGGGCCAGGAGGGAAATAGGCACCCTGGGCTTCCAGACATCCTTCCTGCACTTACAGGTTGGGTAACGTTGGCCAGAGTCACCTCATCTGGCTAAGCCTTACCTTTCTCCCATGAGAGGGGTATAATAATTACGCTGTGGTGAGTTCCAAATAAAATGGCGTATGTAAAAGCCTTTGGTTTTTTAAAACATAAAGAAGCCAGATAGATGTTAGTGATCATTCCTGATGATCTTTGCCTTTATGTTAAATATATTCTGTCTGTTAATTAATCCAGGCATTAGAGTACGCTATCAAATTATACCTTGCTCAATTTCAACAAACTTTCGTAGTTGCTGCTATACGCCCAGCATAGGATAACACAGCGTCCCTATTCTCAGGCAGCTTTCAGTCTTACTGGGAAATTCCCATTCTCGCTGATAAACAATTGGAAAGCAATGTAAGATCAGATGTCATTAACATGCTGCTTAACAGACTGAAGTTTCACAAGTGGTCCAACTAGGGGCTGAGAATTGAAGCAGGGGCAGTTTCTGGAAAGGCAGAGGGGAGGGAGGAGCACTGAAATCAAAAGGAATGGTGTGAACCAACTGGACAAGCATGCATGTGTGTGTGCGTGCCCGTGTGCTCGTGTGTTCTGGGGGGGAGGTGGGGGGAGGTGCAGAATATCCAGAATGGAGAGAGGAGATCATGCGTGAGTCAGGAAGAGGGGAGGGGTCTGGCAAACAGAGTGGGTTCTGGACTTGCATTCAGCGTGCTGTATTACAACAAGCTAACCTTACTGGACCTCAGTTCCCTTGTGGACAGAACAGGGATCCAAATAGTATCTATATCATAGGTAGCATATCTGGGGTTTCCAAACTGTGTGCCAGGGTGCTCTGGGGCTGTACAGCAAACTCACAGGGGCGCTGCGGAAGGTTGCAGCTTTTCAAGAGAAAGAGCGACATCTGTGTGAACTACCACCACCAGGTTGTTTGGGTATAACTGTGGATAAACAGAACGCTTACTCAGGCATTTCTTTGGCCTTAGAGGTGCTGTAGAAATATTCCTGAGACGGCAAAGTTGCCATGAGCAGAGAAAGTTTGGGAACCTCTAGGCTGTGTCGTATCAGCCTATAGCATAAGGACACTGTGATCACTAAATGGGGTCATGGCCGTGGAGCCCTCAGCCCCACAGCTGGCTGAACAAGAACTGAGCGAGCGGTCAAGAGAATTCAGATGGAAGCTGTGTGTTTGCTGCCTGTGGCTCTCTGTAGAAGCAGGGCTACTCTATGGGTTTATTTGCAACCTGTAAGTTTTCCTTTCCTTTCATGTTGTTTTGTTTTGTTTTTTCTCCTCTGCAGAAACAGTCTGATCATCGGGTGATGTTTGTAAGTATGCTTCAGAAAAGTTAAACCCTTGCCCCAACCCAGGATTCAGGGGGTCTCTTTTCATCAAAATGTTGATTTTCCCACATCTTGCTCATACTGATTAAGGCCCCAGGGAGAGTGCTTAGTTCTGGTGTAAGCAGGGACTGGGGAGCATACCAGGTGAATTTTTAATCATTTAGAAAGAAGTTGCTTTTATTCTCCTCTGTGCTGCTTCATCTCACACGGCAGAGTAAGGTTAAGAGGAACATTTTTAAAGGTTGAAGTAATTTAAGCTCTGTTCCAAAACTAGGTGAAAAAGACTGGAAAGGAGAGAAGAGATTTAAACGAGTGAGCACTGCTGGGGGGGGGGGTCCCCTCCCCTGCCTTCCTTCCCCTTCCCTCACTTCCTCTAAGGATTTCAGTTCTTCCTAATAAGCCAGGACCGGGTCACCTCAAACTGCTTAACTTGCTGGATTGAATGCCAAACAGAAGATCGGGTTGTATCCTTTGATGATCTGCCTGTATGGAGGCTTCTGATTTGATTAACATTTGGCACTTACCTTTTTAGAAGAACAACCTGCAAGTTTCAACCTGGAAAAATAAGTAGTAATACAAAGCAATTTGGTCATTTTTTTAGAGTTGGAAATAGAAGTGAGTGTTTAAACTGGTGGGCTCCACGCTTTCTGATCATTCATATCATCAGTAAAAAATATTTGAACACACACACACACACGTGTGTGTGTGTATTTATGAATTATACACATGCTACTCTACTAGTATATTATGTACATTAGAAAGTTCCACAGAATTTTCAAGGAGGAGATAAGACAGAAATAGAAAGTTCTTTTCTTCTGGCATCTCAGAAGATTGTCTTGCTCACCTAGGGGGATGATGTACCATCATCCTGCTTTGGAGTCCACTGATCTGGTTGACCCAGAACAGTGATTGCACTTGGGTCTTATCCAAGGTTAGAGAGAGAAGATGTAGGCAGGAATCATGAGACTTGAATGGAGTCCCAGCTCTGTCATCACAGCAAGGGTGGGCAAGGTTACTGAACCCCTTTGAATCTCTCTTTGACAGTAAAATGAAGGGGTGACCTAGTAATGGTTCCCAGCTGGGGGTTCCTTTGTTCCCTCTGCAGCATATGGACAGAAGTGTGGATGTTTTCGTGGACAAACTTCAGGGATGATGTTTTCCCTGCAGTACACAAGACAGACCCATACAAGGAAGATTTGTACAGCCCCAAAGTCAATGCTGCCCTTCCTGTGAAACTCTGGAAGATACTTTCTAGCTTTTTGTGACCACGCAGGGAATAGAATCTCCCCAACTCCTCCCTCCACTCTGGCCTACATAACCTTCCTCAGGGCCATTGAAAGAAGGATGTTTGGAAGATAGCACTTTTCTGTTTCTCTGGTGCCTTCCATGTAATGATGCTAGATATTCACAACTAAGGTCCAGCCTCCACTTGTAGAGTCAACTGTGAAGTTGAATCCAAGGTTATTAACTATCAACAAGGTCATTGTAGAGCAATTGCAGAATTTTGGTGTTGAAACTTTGGCACAGAGAAGTGAAGTGTCATCTCCAAGATCGCAAAGCTATTTGGCAGCAGAACCTGGGTCTCCTGGTTCCTGGTCCAGTGCTCTCCCGCTTCATGCTTTCTCTCAGCTCTGCTCACTGGATGCCCTTACGGTATAGTAGCTCCCTGTCTGGATTAGCAAACAAGACGACCTCTAGCTTCATTTCTGGAAACAAATGACCTGGGTTTCCAGCAGGAGGAGAAAAAGGGGGTGAAGGTGGAATCTGAAATCAGGGTCAGAGATGTAAGTTCAGAGTCATTCAACATGGCTTTATCATTGTAAAGAGGTATTCAGTTAAGAGCAGTCCCATCTTTTTAGGGGCTCCTTGTACATAGCTATCCAGATTGCTTTTGTACATTGGGTCATTAAGATAAAAGTCTAACAGTCCAAAATGCCAAGATAATAGTGATTCTAACAAAATGTGCATTCATGTTTCTTTCAGGATTATAACCTGTCTGGTTACAACCAGTTTTGGTGGCTTCTGTTTGTCAGAGACCTGGAATCCTTCTATCTCTTTGCTCTGCCAATTCTTCTGGTCCTCCTTCCCATGGCCCAAATTGGCTCACTGCCACATCCACATTCTAGCCAATAGATGAGGAAAAGAGGGAAGGGAACACAGCCCTTCCTACTAAGGGATAACCCAGAAATTGCCCTCAGCATTTTAACTCAAATTCTATTGGACAGACTTCAGCCACATGGCCGCAGCTGGATGCAAGGAATGCTGGGAAATGTAGTCTTTGAGTGGTGATGGCCCAACTAATATACAGGGGTTCTATTATAAGAAAGGAGGGAATGGATATGAGGAGATGATCCGTCATCCCTGTCACAGACTTTGTGAATGGAGGGAATGGGACTGGTACAGTAGTTGTGGAAACGGTAGTTGGACATCTGAAAAAGAGGGTGCTAGCCTGAAAATTTGATATGCTGTGTTTGAGAGTTGGACAATTGGAAACATTAGGTTATGGTGTGTCTTATGAGGGAAACCAGACCCATTGTTGTCGTTACTTACGTGGTTGAGCTTTCTTCCTGGACTTGGTGAACTAACTAGGCTTGCTTTTCTCTGATCACATGAAAACCACTAGGGGTATTGGGAAGACAAAGGGGGCAGCTTTTGGGGTTTTGCATTTTAGAAAAGGCTAGACAAACACAAAGCAGGGTTATTTTGCAGCAAAGTATCCAGCTTTACCCCCTCATCCCCCCCAAAAAGGTATGGGAAGGGCCCCATGGAGACTGCTGAATTCACTCTGGACTGTACTCCAAGAAAACAATTTCTCTCACTGTTTCTCACTCTCTTGTGTGGAAATAAAAGCCAAGAGAGATAAGCATTTTGACTTGTTCTCAAACTTCCACCAGGCAACAAGACAAAACGCTTAGTTTTTTAATTTCAAGGAGAGCATATACAGTATCTTATGTAGCTTGATGCAAGTAATTATAAAACACTTAAAGATGGAAATAGAAAGATCTGTGGAATTGTGTGGTATTTTAATAAAGAATCCAAGGGTTATCCCTAGTCACAATATAGGAGAGATTCCATTTGGGAGGATTGATGTCAGAGGAAGAAGTGATAGTTAAATCATTGAGTCCAGCTCCTGTTTCCATGGCCCCAGCTACCCAGTGCCCTTGACCCTCCCTCCCTTATGCCACCTAACTAGCTGGTTAAAACAGGAAAAAAACTGGGAATAGTTGGCTTCTGGGAGGGCCACTTTCTACCTGTCTACATATCAGAATACACCTGGGCTCAAGGTAGTGCTAATCTTCCATATCTAATAAAGAGTTTGCTTTTTAACCTACATAAGCAACTTCGGCAAGTCTAATGTCTCTTGGCTTTCAGTGATAACTTTTTTTTAATGGCCCGCACTTTCCAGTCCTTTTCAGGTTTTCAGTGATAACTTTAAAATTTTCCGTACATAAACTTCCATGTTTATAAATAAAATAACAATCTGGTCTTTGGTGTTTATGATAAGTATTTTTTATTGATTTAAATATTATTTAATATTTTTTGTACATGTATTATCAAATTAGAACTTGGGCCTTGGAGTCAAACAAAACAGAGTTCAAATCCCCATTTTGCCACTTAATAAATTTATGTTCTTGAGCAAATCATTAACTTTTCAGGGATTCTATTTTCTCCTCTGTAAATGAAAGTAAGAGTGAGATCTACCTTATAGGACTGAAGAAAGAATTAAATCAGGCTCTGTGTTCCTGGAACAGAGAAAACACACAATACATGGTAATAGTAGCTGTATTTGGTATTGGCTCAGAGCTAATACCTATAATAATCTATAACCATACAGCTCCTCCCATATATCCTCCAGCATAAGGACTTCCAGGGGGAAGAGATCCTAAAGCGGAAGTCTGTGAGGCATTGGTTTGAAAGTGTATCTGTTCTCCTGGGAAGAGCCTGGGCATGACTGATGAGAGAGAAGTGAGAAGCTTTATATCCACCTGCTACCTCCAGTCTCTTAATCTCCAACCTGACATGGAACCAGGGGACAGATAGTGGAACTGGGATGCGCAGATGCAGGGAGTTAGGACCAGAAGGGGGCTTGGAGTGAGGTCCATATGTTCAGCCAAGACCCCTCGTGCAGCTGCATAGAGGATGGAGTGGGGCAGAGAGGAGAGGAGAGGTTATTGGAGACAGACACCCCCAGGGAGGCTGTAGAAATGGCCCAGGTAAGGAATCAGAGGAAGTGGAGGAAGGAAGCTGGTCTGAAAGGCACGTGGAGGTGGCTGGAGGGAGGTGGGTAAGAGAAAGTCAGCCTGTCTCTGGAGTTGCCAACTCCAGGGCCTGGGACAGGCGTACTGATGCTGTTAATCAAGATGGAGGAGTCAGTCGTAGAAGCTGGTTCTTGATGAGGTAATTTGCTTATGTGGGACACCTTGATTTGATTTCTTTCTTTCACTCATTCACTTTCCTTCCTTCATTTATTCATTCATCAAAAAAAGCATGGCTTAAGCATTTGCTACCTGTCTCTCCTAAGCTTTAGGTTGCCAGAGGAATAAGAACTTGCTCCTGCCCTCAAGTGGGTGGGGAGAAGGTGACAAATAAACAGACACTTACAATCTAAGGTGAGTGGTGCTAAGATGGAGGTACACCAAAGACGCCAGGGAAGCATAGAGGAGGGGTGCGTAACCAGACTGGAGGCTGGGGGTCAGAGAAATGAGGTAATGTCTCAGCTGGACTGAGTCATGAAGGATGAGAAGGGGTGAGCCAGGCAAGAGTGGGGAGAAGGGCATTTCACGTAGAAGGAGCAGCAGGTTCAAAGGCCCAGAGGCAAGGAATTGAATGGCACAAATTTGAGCCCTGCCAGGTTCTTAGGTATGACTGGAATGTAGAATGTAAGAAAAGGGGGTGACATGAGATGATGCTGGAAGGATAAACAGGGGGACACAACTATGCCATTCTAAGGGGATTTTAAAATGGGAAGTGCCGTGCTCAGATTTGAGGTGTGGGAAGATAACTCTAGCAGGTGGAGTCTACACTGGTGGTGTAGGCAGCATGGGTGACAGGGAGAGTCAGAACCCACTGTCATAATTATGAGGACTTGGACTTAAGTCTATGAGGATGAGATGACTTAAACAGATTCAAGTGATGTGAACGAGTCCCGGTGACAGTATTTGTAACTGGCTGAATGGTGGTTAGAGAGGAGACGTGAACACAGAAAGTGTCAAGAATTTGTGGTGTGGGTAATGAGAGAGCAAATTCAAGAGGAGAAGCAATTTCTTACTTGTTTTTGGTAGCAGGAAGAGAAATGATTAGTTGAGCTTTGGTTATGTTGAACCTTAGTGGCTTGGTAGTTATTGGGTAAAGATGTTCTAGAGGCAGTTGCAAACCCACGTCTGGACATCAAGAGGTGGGTCAGAGCTGAAAGGCAGATTTGGGAGGGTCAAGCGAAGGTGGTGCTCGAAGCTAAGGAAGTAGTAGATGAGCTTACCCAGGCAAGACAGAATGAAAGGGAAGATGACAAGGGATGACTCCTTGGGAAAAACCAACACCTATGGGGCAAGCAGAGAATGGGGAGTGGGTGGAGGATATTGAGAAGGAGCAATGAGAGAAGTAGAAGGAGATCAAGGAGGAGGAGAGTCATGGATTCCAAGGGAACCAAGAAATTTCAGAAGCAAGTCTAGGTAACAGTATTGAAAGGTACAATAAGTCAAGTATGGAGAATCATCCCCATTGGATTTATTACAAAATTGTGTGGTGACCTCGCTTGGTAAGAACATCTCAGTAGGTTTGCAGTGCAGAGAGGCCTGGTGAGGGATGAATAAGAGGTGAGGAAGGGGCAGTTGGGGGGCTCAGTCGGTTAAGCATCTGCCTTCAGCTCAGGTCAGGATCTCAGGGTCCTGGGATCAAGCCCCACATCAGGCTCCTAGCTCAGCAGGGAGCCTACTTCTCCCTCTGCCGCTCCCCCTGCTTCTGCTTTCTCTGTCAAATAAATTAAAAAACAGAAACAAAAGAGTCTCTTATAGTTTGTTTCCCTCTCTCTTTAGAAAAAAAAAAAAAGAGGTGAGGAAGTGGAGGCAGCTCCTTTAAGAAAGTTGCCCCCGTGGAGAGGAGGTGGGCACATGTGTGCTGGGGAATAGTTGACCATTCTTGAGGTGGGAGAGACTTGAGCACAGTGAGTACTCACATAAGGACCGGGTAGGTAGGGGAGGGGATGGAGTCATAGGAGAAGGCGGGCTACAGTTAGCAATAATCGCGCCTCGGATAAACCTCATTGGCTACGATACCACCACTGCGCAAAGCTGAAGGCGCGCTACAGATGGAATGCAGAATGCAGGGGGTGAGCCGAGCCCTGGCCCCAGGGTTCATACACCTGGCTGCCCATTAGCCTCAGCCCAGAGCTTTACACTGACACCCGGGGCCCTGCCTTCCACGGATTCTGATTTAAGTAATCTGGAGTGGAGTTCAGGCACTGGTATTTTTTTTAGAGATTCTAATGTGCACTCAGGGTTAAGGACTCCTGTAGTAAGTATTTGATAACTCTTGGTTGAGCCCTTTTAAAAAGTTTTGTTGATCAGTGGGTGAATTCTCCTTAGCAATGGTGAATATTTGATCATCTGCAGAGAAGGTTTTGAAGAAGTACAAGACAGGATCCCTGCTCTCAAGGGGCTTACAGTCCCATAGGAGAAGTAGTAATACATACTTTGTAATATATAAAAGTCCTAAATTAGTGGTACAGCCATTGGTAGGGTAAGATCAGGTCTCGGTGGTCAGGAGTCACGGGGAAGGTTTGGGCCTCAGAGGAGTGGTGGAAGCTAGGTAAGCAGGGAAGAGGCGGGGCCTCACACAAGACAGTAATCATGACAGCCCATTTCTTGAGGGTATCCCCAGTCCCAACTACTTTACGCACATTATCCCAAATATTACAGCTATGCAAGATAGTTCTATATCATCTCCATTTTACAGAGGAAGAAACCAAGGCTCAGGGGATTTAATTTCAAGGCCACAGCTAGCAATAAGTGGCAGAATCAGGATTCAAGCCTATGACTAATTGATTCCAAAGCCTGTGTCCTTTCCACTGTAGTGTGCTGGAACCAGTGGAACCCAGACTCCCACTTACTAGTTAGCACTGTATAGCCCCAGGGGCATATTGCTTTTAACAAAGCCTGAAGTAGAGCAAGTCTTCTTCAGCTGGGGTCTTCTGGTCAGGGACCCTGTGCGGGTGAAGCTCATATACATTCTTCATCAATGTGGGGTTGCTAGACCAGCAGCAACACTTGGAAACTTCTTAGAAATGCAAATTCTCGGGCCCCTTCCCAAATGTACTGAATCAGCAACCCAGGGAGGCAGGCCCAGCAATTCAAGAAGCCCTCCTGGTGATTCTGATGCAGTTTAAAATTTGAGAACCAAAGTTTGAGTCCCTACTCTATTGGTACAACTCAAGACCTCAGTTTGCTGTTGTGGCTAGTCTCTGAGCATCTGTGACATGCAAATGGAGAGAAAAAAACTGGTGGATTCCAGCCCTGGAAAAGATTATTACCTAAATTTTAGCAGTCCAGTACTCTGATCAAGGAACTCAAATGTTAAAAGCAAAATCTGATAGGGTGACTGAGTCTCAGTTCTAGAACAGTGTATAGATGCCAATAAAGGGTAATTCTCTAGTTGTGGGAAATATGTGATGGTGTTTTCCTCTTTGCAAATTTTAAAACTTGGCCAATCCTAGAGAAAGCAAAATAATCTCTGTCCCCAGCGGTTTCACAGGGGCCTCGAGGTGCAACCCTTCTGGAAATTGTCTGGTTTGCTCGAAAAGAACTTCTGGTTATTGACACAATTCCTGTTTGGTCATTGACAGGAGGAAGTGATCGGAGATTTGAAACCAGGCACTGAATATCAAGTGAGCATAGCAGCTTACAGCCAGACTGGCAAAGGGCGGCTTAGCTCTCCTCGGCATGTTACCACTTTGCCTCAAGGTAAGATGGGTTCAGTTCATTAAGAGTAGGAAAGCAATGGGTGCTATTCATTCATCCCTTCATTCAGTATGTATGAGTGAGGACATACTATGTGCCAGGCACCATGCAAGGCTCTGGTGGTGAACCAAAACAGGCACAGCTTTTGTCCTCTCAGAACTTAGTGGGGTGGGTCAAGACATTACCTAGTTAAGGTGTAGTCATGGATTGTGGTAAATGCTATCTAGTGCTGTAAGAACATGTAAAGGGAGATCCCATGTAGGGGTGAGGTAAGAATTCCCTGGGCAGATGACTACTAAGTGAAGGTCTGACCAGTAAGTGGGAATCAGGAAGGGGAGGAAGGGGAGTGGGAGAGGATATTTTATAGGCAAAGGGAACCCAACAAAGGCTCATTGAGGTGACACTGTGATGGACACTGGGGGACAAAGGTGGCTCCATCATCATTGCTCACAAGCTCGTTGTGGAGGGAGAAGCAAATAGTAAGTGAGCAGCTCCAGGGCATCTGAGGTCTGTGCAGCAGGCTCTGGAGCACTCAGAAGGGAGCACTCCTCCATCCCAAGGCTCAGGGAAGGTTTTAAAAAGATCAGTATTTTTGGCCCGAAGTTTGAAAACTACATAGGATTCCTCTAGGAGAGAGAGCAAGAAAAATGTTTCTGGCATAAGCAATAGTATAAATAAAGGCTGGGAGATGTGATATGAAAATAGTAGCAGCAGTTTCCTTGGGGTGATAGGATCGTGGGTGACTCTTACATCTTTACACATGAGGGCATGAGGGCATATCCCAAACATCCTACCATTGGTATGCATTCTGATGGGTGGGGCAACACACACACACGCATACGCACAAGTGCAAACACACACACACACACACACACACACAAGAATTGGAACATGAGTGACAGTAATGCTATGCATTTCATTTTCCTCGCAGGTGTCAATTCTAACATGCAAACAGACGAAAGGTTACTAGGAGGTGGGAGTGTAGTTGAGGGTTTTAAAGGGTATACACCATTGTGTGTCCCAGGGCCAATGATGTCTTAATTTAGTTAGAGTTTCAGCCAGGGCATTGAGGGAAGGAGGGAAGACCAGCTCTCATTATCTCAAACCTTACATGGCAAATCCAGTTGTGATTATTTTTTTGTGTTTGTTTGGCTTGGATTTGGAGGCTATTCTGAATAGAGATGTTTTTAGCTGTAGGCAGCACATGTGCTTTTTACATATTAAACATCCCCAGCAACAAGACCACAGCCAACTCTAGGTGTTTGCTGTCCCGCCTAGATTCCTGCCTGCCTCCAACAGCGCCCCAGCAGCCGCACGTCACTGTGGTCTCTGATTCTGAGGTGGCCCTGTCTTGGAAACCTGGAAAGAGTGAAGGAAGCTCCCCCATTCAGTACTATTCTGTAGAATTCATCAGGTAAGTTTGTGTGTCACACTCAAAAGCCATATGTATCAACCTCAGGTATTCCAAGCATGACAGAATACTGCATGGAGTGTCATCTCCTCGGAATGTGTGTTTAAGAGATGACAAAGGCTTAAAGACCTATATTTGTACTCTGTCCCTGGGCCAGCACCTGTCTCCACACCTCTTCGGAGCCGGGTCATCTGGTAAACTTCATCTGGTAGACACTCACCTTACCTCTTCCTCATTTCCTCTACCATCAGGACTGTCCCAGGCTCTGAAAACTCCCGAGGCATCATTGCCAACAACCCTGCCCACATTTCAAGCTTGAAACTTGTCTCCCTGGCTTGGGAACATTATACTTGAAGTAAATATTTGATGGTGATTTTTCTTGAGCCAGGGGGGGAAACAAATATAAGTCATTGTTTCCTCCACATCCTTATTGCTGTGGGGCAGGTGTCTTGATTTTGTTTCTGCTTTTTTTCTCTCTCTACCTCTCCAGTTCTCATTATTCAGCTTATCAGAGGGTAGAAGAGGGATGAGGAATTCTGACAAAAGCTTACAGATAGGAAAACATGGATTCTCAATGCTACTATGTAATTATAAGCAAAAATACACAAACAAAACAAAACAAAAACAATGCACACATCCGCCCCACACACATTCACACACATACATGCACACACCAAGCAAAAGGAGTTCCCAATCTAAGGCCTCTCCTCTGAACTCCAGCTGCAGTTGGAATGAGAACCGGAGCACCAGGCTGATGCACGCGACGTCTGTGGAGTTAGCGTTCCCTCCATTAAAGATGGTGGCATTTGTCTAAGGCCTGCTGCTTCATGGATTCATAAAGAGACTAGTTCAGCACCCCATTCCTTAGGCTCTCTGAAGCTGGGACCAAATGATTCTGCCAGGATTTTGATTAGCCCTGCTCTGTGTCTTGACTTCCTTGCCTCCTCCTCCGTGGTCAAAAATAGATACATGTTTCTTCAGAGAAGTGCTACACTGAGTCCTTTTAATGCTTGAGGACAGGGCTCATTTCAGGCAGGACTTGTTGACTTGCAGGTGGCAGAAGGCTGGAAGATGAGGCAGTAATGTAGTGGCTCCTGGGACTCTCAAGTCCCAGGCAAATCTAGGTTCAGGGAAGAGCTCATCTGTGCCAAAGCAGCCATTTGTCTCTATCCATCTCTGTGCTCTGCTTTCCCCTTTATTGGCTACATTTTCAAGCAGGCTTTTCTGGTGTGGTGGCAAGATGGCCGCCGAAGACTTGCCATCTACTAGTGTAACTCCCCCCTGGAAAAGAGTGGATATTTCTCAGTGGACCCATTGGAGTCTCATTGTCCACTCTAATGGCCAGGCTTGGGTTCCTCATCTCTGAGCCAATCACTGTGGCCAGGAAAGAGGCTACACTAATTGATCAGGCATTTGTTCATATTCTGAGCTCTGGAACTAAGGCCTGGTGGTTTATTTACCCCTGAAGTACATGGATTGAGGGAGTTCAGAAGGGTTGGTTCATCCAAAGAAAATTGTGGTGCTATTAAAGAAAAAGGGAAGAACAGATGCTGGGAAAATGAGGGGGAATAAAGATGCTCACTGCAAAGCTCCAGACCGATGCTCATCATTGAGGTAATCTACAAACCCGCCACTGAACAAATTTGGTAGGCAAAGCTGGAGTGTGCCTGGGATAGAAAAGATTCTTATCCTGCTTCCAGTAGTAGTTAAACATGAAACACTGCAAGTCCTAAAACTTCAGCTTGCTCATCCCTAAAACTCCGTGTGAAACTTGACATTTCTAATGTACTTGTCTAGCACCAGCAAAGCAAAATGTAGTACTTTGCAATTTGGGGAAATGCAAAATTTATCATGGTAGCCCAGCAGACTATCTGTGTAACCCCCAGCAAAGATGATGGTTATCATTTATTTTTAATTTTGTGCTAAAACATGTATTTTGAAAACTGGTTTTAAGCCTGGCATATTGGCAAAAGTTAGAAATTGCAGTTTCTTAACCTGTGTGCACCACTGATTGTGGACGATGAAAGGGATTCATTGAGTTTAGAACCAGAAGAACTGGAAGAAAACTCTGCCGCCACCACCTGCTGGCCCTGGGCCCTGTGCGAGTCACTTCCTGTCCTGAAACCTCAGTGCCTCTCAGAGTTTGGGGTCCCCCCACAGGCTGGCCTGATACAAGGGCTTGAGTGCAAGTCGGTTATTTGATTTGGAAGCAGGAATGAGAAGGTGGGGAGAGGGAGACTGGGGAAGGAGGATGTATAACTGTGTCTCCAAAGTCACTTCTACAGGCACCAGGGTCTTCTACGGGGGTTTGACTTCACTGAGCTCTCCCTGAAGTATGCAGAATTCCTCTCAAATTTGCCTATCCAAAGGACAGGAATCATTACCCACCGGCTCCTGTTTTCCTCAGCTGATTGAGAGTTTCCTTCAGGGGTGTAACTTCCCACACTTCTAGGCTCTGCTGGCATGTAGATTAAGGACAGATCCCCGGGGCTAGAAGGAGGTATGATTGTGAGCACAGCATGTGACTGAGGTCGGATGCGGCTCTACAAGGCCAATCTGAGCTCACGTGAAACTTTCCACATAGCAGCTGCTGCTGAAACCAAAAGTGGGACAAAGGGGGGTGATGTGGGCCCCACAGGCATTGACTGCCAGTCCTTATCTGCAATATATGGGTGAAAACCTTCCAGCCTTATAGCGTGTGGTCAGGAGGATCAGCTGCAATCACATAGGAGAAAGAGCTTTGTAGATGTTAAAACCTACAAGAGTGTTACGGTATATATGGGTGTTATGTACCTACATTTAATAATTATACTTCTTCACCAAGAAAAATGCACTTTAGCATTCAGAACAGTCTCTAACACTTGAGGGCTCAGGTCCCAGATTTTTATGTATTGACATTTAAAAATTATATACCATTCTAACTGTTAATTTTTTTAAAAATCTGTTTATCTTGACAAATATAACTTTACGGTGTTCTGGAAAGCTAACTTTGAATTTAGAGTTCTTGGACATCTTGGTGTTCTATTTGGAACATGGTGGAGTGGGGAGCTGCCCTCGTTTCCAGCCCCCATGCTAGGATCTCTGCCTCTATTATCTCTTCCAGAATATCTAACTCTGGTCAAATGATTTTACCTCAGAACCTCCATGTCCTCATCTGTAATAGCAAGCTGCTATAGCCCTCGTTGCAGAATTGTTGGCTACAGTCTTTACAAAGTGTTTCTACATCATAGGCATTTAATGCCTGTTTGTTTTCTTCCCCCCACACCACGTTTTCCCTTTTACAAAGAAAGCAATTGAGGCTCACTTGCTTAAGTTGCTTTGCCAAGGTAAAATGACAGGTTGGGGACAGAATCAAGATCAGAAGTCTCCTGACTTCCAGCCCAGTGCTCTTTTTGTGGAACCCTACATCCCTTTCATGTCTGTGATCCACCTCCTGAGATGGTAGAAGTGTAGACTTAGCCCACCCAGAGCCCTGGTGGGAAGGAACCTTGAAGCTTCATCTTAGGCTGCTGTTTGCTCTTCCAGAATGAAAGCTTTCACAGCTTGTTGTGGTATTGAATGTTTGGCCGCAGAATAAGTCCCCGCATTCATCTGTAAACGTCTCAGAGCCTAATCCCATTCCAGTGAGTGCTGCAGGATATCTTTAGAGAGAGCTTTCTGAGCTCTAAATCAGAAATTGCAATCAGTGTGAAAAGCTTTTGGGGATCTTTAGTCATTATTCTATTCTCCCTGGAAAGGTCTGCTTAATGTTAATATTAAATTCCTTTTGCCCAGATACCTCCTGTGTGCACAAACACTGGGGACAGGTCTTTGTGTGAGCCCGAAGTTTCTTGTTATAGCCAAGAGGCAGGCTGGCGAGCCAAGACTCTGAAATTGTAGAAATCAGGTTCCCGCCAGAAGTTATCCTCAGATTTCAACCCTCTTAATGGGAAGTTCTCCTGTAAGTTCTGTCTCTGGAAGATGAGCTTCTCCTCCCTCTCTCTGCCTTGGTAGGAGCTTATACATCAGTTGTTCTTCTTATTCAATGAGGATGATGGTATCAAAGGCATTGTTAAGAAATTGTCTAAAAAGCTTTTAAAGAGGTATTTAACTGGCTGATAAAAGATTAACCAGGGAAATTATACTGGACCAGAGTATGGGGGTGCTGACTGCATATTTGCTAGTTTCATTGGTATTTCAGGTGGACATTATGTATTTATGGTGCTCTCTTGAGTCATGGGCTTAAGACCAAGCAAATTTTTTATTTCTCATCCAGCTTCTGCCTCCCCCAAATGGAGGACATCCATAGGGTGACACCCCTGAAGGGGTGCTCTCAGTGACTTGGTCTCTGGCTCAGGGAGGATGAAGCTTTAGATGAACATAAACTTCTGATCTCCCCCAGAGTTGGCCTGGGGGCTATTTATTCGCTTCCTCTCTAAGAGTAGATTTTTTTATTTTTAATCAGTGTAGAAAAGATTTGAAGAGGCAGATTCTAAGTAAGCCTACAGGCTGTAAGATATTTTGCAGTGTTTTTAAAACTTTTACCTGCTTTTTGAAAACAGAAAAGCGCCCTGCATTTGAGGTGAAGGAGAATTTTTTTTTTTCTAAAGTGATACTGAAAATTTCTTTGGGGGCAGCAATACTTACTGTTTATTAAAATAAGAACCAAGCATAAATATAGCTACCTATGATTTGAAATATTTTGGCTATAAATATCTGAGAAACTTTCCTCCTTCTGCCTAAGAATTTCCCCAGGGTAAGTGCCTTTCTCATAAGCAAAAAATATATACTATGGTGGCAATGAAAACCAAAGGCCTGGAAAAATATGATGTTCCATTTGGAGTGCCATGCCCCACATATGCTATCTATCAGCTTGGTTAAAGTTTTCATTTAACTTAAGTATAGTTTTTCTGTAAGTGTGACCTGATGGGTTAAAATTGCTTGAGCTTTGCATTGGCAATTGCTGGAAAGGGTAGATTAAAGCTTTCAGTGGCTGTTTTTTTTAAAGTTTTTATTCAAATTCCAATTCATTAACATAAGTGTATTGTTCATTTCAGGTGTACAATATAGTGCTTCAACCCTTCCATACGTCACCTGGTGCTTGTCACAACAAGTGCCCTCCTTCATCCCTGTCACCCACCTAACCCGATCCCCCACCCACCACCATTCTGGCAACTATCAGTTCTCTATAGTTAAGAGTCTGTTTCTTGGCCAGCCTCTCTCTCTCTCTTTTTTCCCCCTTTGCTCGTTTGTTTTATTTCTTAAATTCCATATATGAGTGATAGTGGCTCTTTTTAATAAAAAAGTCCACCACTGGTTTATTTGTAGTCCATGTGAAAGTTCAAAATATTTCTGTGTGTGTATTAAGGACACTGGTCAAGAAATGTTGATTTCAGTCACAGTTCTATTAATAAAGGAGAAAAAGCAGTGCATCTCCTCTTTTCCCTTTCACACCCTTCTGCTTAAGTAATTCCCTGGTCCCTTGCAGATGCCTTCCATAATAAGACTTGCAAAATTCATCTTCACACAGGGCTGCTTCTAAGCTGATCGCAGTGCCTACCGATTGGTTTCATTTGAGAACCTTAAGGTCATACACAATTGGGCGGGTTTTTAAAATTATTTCACAAACTGATATTTTTGTCAAAGTCATGTCTTTCCATCCCATCAAAAACTCTTCCTTAATCTGCAAGTAACAAATGATTTTAATTAGTTTGCTCACAGGAATTTACCTTGTAAAGACTGTTACTAAAATGAAGATGAAATCTGGGATTCAGAATAGAAGCTGAATGGATTATGGACTTTCCTTGAGTAGTTTTAAGGGATGATGTGATTTGACTCATGGTCAAGGTCACAGCCTATGAAGGTTAAAGTTTCTCATTTAGAATTGAGACTTTAGAGAACAAACTGATGGTTACCAGAGGGGAGGTGGGGGGGAGATGGGTGAAATAAGTGATGGGGATTAAGGTGTGCACCTGTTGTAATGAGCACCGGCTGTTGTATGGAACTTTTGAATCACTATATTGTACACCTGAAACTAATAAAACACTGTATGGTAACTATACTGGAATTAAAATAAAAACTTAATAAAAAAAGAATTGAGACTTAGAGTCCAAATCTTGGTTTCATCTTTCAAGTTAGAATTTGTTCGAATTTGCAATCAGAAGACACAGCTCCGAGCTGGCCTCTAACTTGGGCACAAATTACTCAATTCCAATTCTTAGCTTCCTTATGTGTAAAATAATGCTGGACCGTCTGCCCTCTAAACCCCAGTGACTCTGATTGCTGTTCTCGTGACAAAGGTGAGGCAGAATAGACTGGTCGTTTAATGCACCGGCTCTGGAGCTAGCTCCCTGGTCCAACCCTTCCCCCCAGCACTTCTAAGCTGTGTCATCTTAGGTGAATTATTTAACTTCTCTTTGCCTCTGACAGAAGAATGGGAATAACAGTTTGTTTACCTCATGGAGTTGTTGTGAGATTAAATGAGTTGATGCACACAAAATGTACAGAATAGCTCTGGGCACACAAAAGTGCTCAATCAGTGTGAACCATTACTATTACAGCTTTGGGGATAGAGCTCTTCTGCTTTCGTATAGAGCCATGTCCTTTCCTGGTTAGAAGTCTTTATGTTTGCTATTCTCTGCCAGGATAGTTCTTCTACCTCTTTACCTAGCTAACTCTTGTTCATCCTTCAGGACCCCTGCTGAAGAACCTCCTCTAGGAAGCCTTCCTTGAGCCCCTGCCTCCTCCCCAGATGAGGTTAGGTACACCTACAACATTTACTTGTGACACTTAGCACACTTGTAGTTAATTACTTGTCCAAGGTCTGTCCTCCTTGCCAGAACATGAGGGCAACATCTTGACTTGCTCCCCTTTGTGGAACATGGCACCTAGCCTGGGGTGAACATACCACACATCACATAGGTGCTGGTGAACATTTGGACATGGCAGTCATGGGATCGAATTTAGAGAATACCCAAACTAGCTGGAACCTTGCACAAGTTCCTCAAGCTCCCTGAGCCCTACTTTCGTCCACTGTAAAGTATGGATGATGACGGTGGCTACCCCAGGAGGCTTGGGAAGACGAAAACTTTCTGTACAGTACTTAGAGAGGTAGCTTATGGAAGTTTTTTTTATGTTGGTTCTTTTCCTTACTGTGAGCCACATGGAAATGGAAATGTATTAGCACATGAACGGGGAGTAGGGGGATCAATGAACCACTAACCTCAGAGGCCACAACAGTAACCAGTCTACCTTGCCAACTGCAGAAATACAAGCCAGGCAGAACCCAACATGGATCTGCATGTACATCTCCCTCTTCTCCCCTCCAATCCCAAGTTATTTATTGCTTTTGTTTTCTTATAATACAAGGAATGTCGGTATATGACAACGCTTCAAATAATACCAAATGTGAGACTAACTTGGAAGTTCTCCTTGTTATTTTATTTCATATTGAATTATAACTTGTGTTTTAGAGATCTTCATAATATGTAAGTGAATTGCCAACTTTTTTCAGAGTGTTTTACTAGACTTTGTAGCAATAATTGGGCAAATAGCTGCAATATTTAAACAGTGATGTAGCCCTGTGTTGGTTTTCCTGCCCCCAAAAGTACAGAGCTTCAAATATTTAAAGAATTGTTCTTGGGGTGCCTGGGTGGCTCAGTTGGTTAAGCTCTGCCTTCGGCTCAGGTCATGATCCCGGGTCCTGGGATCGAGCCCCACTTCGGGCTCCCTGCTTGGTGGGGAGCCTGCTTCTCCCTCTCCTTCCTGCTTGTGCTCTTTCTTGCTATCTCTGTCACTCTCTGTCTCTCTCTCTCTCTCAAATAAATAAATAAATAATAAAATCTAAAAAAAATAATTGTTCTTAAACAATTAATTAATTTAGGGAAGAATGGGAAAAAGAACAAAAAATCTTCCTTCCCCTTTCAAGGAAGTGTTTAGGAAGTTGCGCCACTTAAGTATAAGGCTTCCTTACCACCACCACCAGAATTAGAAACATGCAAGAATGGGCTTACTTGATGTCAGCTGAGATTTCATATTACAAGTGGCGCTTCACAAAAAAATTCCTTTTTCTTATCTTTAGTTTCCAAATCCAAGATCTTAGAACCACCATCCAGACTGGTGCCTGATCCCAGCCATTCTGGGAGCCAGCAAGTTCCTCCACATAGGCTCAAATGGAAGGGTGGTTCTGAATGTTTTTGCAGAAGTCTGACCTACAGTTCTACAAATCAGTCCCTTAAAGCTTCCATCCTTCCTACCATGAGCTCCCCTGATGTAATCCCTGGTCAGATTGATGGGAGCTCACATAAATTGAGTTCTTGTGCAACAGAATTGGGAGCCACTTGTAAACTGTAAATGAAAATGTGCTCTCCAGTTATCCTGCCTGGGACACATTGCCAGCTGAGTTTATCATTACCCCATTCTATCCATCTGTTTGTCATTTGGTTGGGTTGAACCAATTCATAAATAAAGAAAGAAGACTGAAAGCTGAAGGTCAAATAATACAACTTTTTTTTTGACTGTAACTAGTGGTTTTGGACTTTCCTCTGCAATGCATTTTAGTGCAGAGCAAATCCTGCCTAAAACCAGTCTGCAAAATTGACAGGGAATTAGAGACTCTTCTCTGTGTGAGGTTTTCTCCTCCTCTCTTGTATTCGCCCTGGATAATCTATGGGATCATGTCTCTTCTCTTAGAGCAGGGTGTTTAACCTACAGTCTGTAGATTCCCAAGGGGTCCATGGATAGAATTCAAGGGGTCCTTGGACTTTGGTTGGACAAAAATTACATTCTAAGCTTATCAACTAAAATTTAATGTTCCCTTCAAATATAGATGTAGTCAACAAACCACAGTAGTGTTAGCAATTTCTGTGGCTTTGTCACTAATAGAATCACAGATATGTTCTTATCCTATTACAACTGTTGTACATGTCTCAAAGTACCAGTCATATGCTTATCACTACTTTAAAATAATTGTAGTTACTAAATCCATTGCTAGGTATTATGACTTAATCTATTAACAAAAATGTGTCTCTATTATCATAATTATAATTCTTTATTGTTTAGGTCATTGTTTTCACTATAATTGGTGTCCTTTTTGATCCTAAGTATTTTGTTTGATGCATTTATTTATTTTTTTAAATTTTATTTATTCATTTGAGAGAGAGAGAGCACGAGAGAGGGGAGGGTCAGAGGGAGAAGCAGATTCCCTGCTGAGCAGGGAGCCTGCTTGATCCTGGGACTCCAGGATCATGACCCGAGCTGAAGGCAGTTGCCTAACCAACTAAGCCACCCGGGCGCCCTGATGCATTTAAAAATATTCTTCTGAGAAGGCTTCATAAGTCTTCCTCAAACGGTTGAAGTGGCACAAAGGTAAAGACTGTTGTCTCCGATTGGGGTTGGCAAACTTTTTTCACAGGGTCAGATGGTAAATATTTGGTGCTTTCCCAGCTCTATGGTCCCTGTCTCAACTACTCAGTTCGGCCATTGTAGCAAGAAAGCAGTCATAGACATCAGTTAAACAAATGGTCATGGCTGTGTCCCCAAAAAACTTTATTTACAAAAATAGGCAGCAGGCTGAAGTTTTCTACCTCCTGATTTAGGACATCATGTTATTCTTAAGGTCAAATTTTGAAGCTATTTCAATTCATCTTGGCCAACTGTTATCAGATACCTACTGTGTGCGTATGTTCCTCCGAACATGTACATATTGAGTATCTTCTCTGTGCAAAGCATGTATAAGAGATTTAGGGGTCAAACAGCTCTGCCCCTGCTTGGACAATCCAGTGGGGAAGGCAGGGGAGGGCATAGTCCCAAGTGGTGAGTGTTGCAGGTAGGAGTGGGGACCAGGGGCCTAGAGGAATACCAGCTTGACATTTTTTTTAAAAAGATTTTATTTATTTATTTGAAAGAGAGAATGAGATAGAGAGAGCATGAGAGGGGGAGGGTCAGAGGGAGAAGCAGACTCCCTGCTGAGCAGGGAGCCAGACGCGGGACTCGATCCCGGGACTCCAGGATCATGACCTGAGCCGAAGGCAGTCGCTTAACCAACTGAGCCACCCAGGCGCCCGCCAGCTTGACATTTGATGCAGTTTTGACGGAGTCTGGGAAGGCTTCTTGCAGGAGCTCAGAAGGACACATTGGTGATGACTGGCAAAGGGGAGGGAAGACAAAGCATGAAAAGGGTTAAGCCACAAGAAGCTACTTGAGTGATGGCTTGGAGGCAAGAAGAAAATATTCCTGGGATTGCTTAGAAAGTCTGAAGCTTTGTGAGGCAAGAGATAAGGCTAGTTGGGTAGATCAGGTTCAGAGCAAGGAAGGCATAATAACAGAGCTCACGTTTGTCCTGAAGGGAATAGGGAGCTATGGAAACTATTAAGCAGGAGAGAGACTGATAGTATTTGCATTTTGAAAAGATCACCCAGAGTTTCCCAGGAACACAGAGATGAATAACACAATCAGCATGCTTAGTGAGCTCACAGCCTCATAGGAAAAACAGAAATACAAAACAACACTAGAAGGTGGTATAATCGGTGTAATATTAGAATCAGATTTAAGGCGTGCGCGAGTCCTGAACAGAGTCGTCCTAGTTCTGTTTCTGAGATGATGCTTAGAAGAAATAACATGAAGGAAAATATTTAGTAAAGGAGACTCCAAATAATCTAAGGCTCTCCCGAAAACATTAAACCATGGAATGATAGGTTGGATGCTGAGGGAAGGAGGCCACACATATCTCCAGCGTACTATAATTAGGCTTTTTGGTCCACTCCCTTTCAGACCAGTTAAGTGGCCTCTACTGTCAAGGCCATTCTGGATGTTCTGCTGAATCCCCTGGAGGACTGTTTTCTGCACCAACAAATTCCATTCTCAAAAGTATTCCCTAACAAGATTTAACCATTCTTAGCCCAGTTTCCTAGTTAATGTCTGAAGCACGCTTGAGCTTCACTCCTCAGCCCAGCTCCAATTTTCTGGAGAAAGCGTTCTCAAACTGAATAGTTACTCATTAGAAGGTAGTGAGACCAGTTGAGGGGTCCTGTAGGAGAGTTTTTTGACAGTGAAATAGAACAGAAGAGAGAATATCGGAGGGTATCACACATAGTAAAACTAGGAGTTATTTTATGAGACGTATGTTTCAGTTGTGTGTGTGTGCGTATGCGTGGTGTGTCCTGGGTCACAATGTCCACAGTATGTCTTACTGTGACTCATTCAAAGACTGAAAAATAGTGCTGGAGAGCATGATGTACTAGAGCGTATTTGGAGTTATACAGGCTTCATTTGCCACTTTGTACAACCCAGTAAGCCATAGATTTCTCTCCATGGCTGACAAAATCTGCTTTCTTTATTCTTAGAATTTTAGAGTTGAAAGTTCCAACTTAAGTATTCTAGGAAAAACAAAACAAAACATCTTCCAGTCCAGTGTTTTTCAGATTATGGGTCACAACACTTCAGTGGGTGGTGAGATTGATTTAGTGGGTTCTTACCAGCTTAAAAAAAAGAAAAGAAAAGGAAAGGAGAGAAAGAAAAGAGCAAAGTGAATAGAGTAAGGATAAATATTTTTCCTTGAAAGTTTTTTCAGTTTTGTACTCACATGTAAGTCATATGCATACATACATATATTATAGGTATACTGGGTTACTATGCATAAATGTATTTGTTACTGTGAGTCTAGGTTAGAGTTACTGAACCAAGTCCAACCTGCTATCCTGTTCAGAAATCCTTTGTTCCATCCCCGATGACCATGCAACTTCTACTTCAATAAATAGCCATTGATGCAGAGCTCGACCCTCCTGAGGCAGCTGGCTTCATTGTCAACCATTCTTAAGTGCCACTGAAGGTTTCCCTTAATGTTGAGGACAAGTGCTGCCATTGGCTTCCCTGTAGGGAACCACTGGGTCTCCTAGTCCAATATGGACAACATGGAGGTGTCTTTGCCGTCTTCATCTGGAACACATGTAAAGACACTGTCCTAGGCTCACTCTCTGGAGCCAGGCAATACCAGCCCTTTGAACTCTGCCTCAAGTGGAGATGAGTCCAGAGCACCTCCTGCGGAGCGATCAACCTAGAAAACTTACGTCCCCCAGGGTACGGGCATGGGGCTCTTCAATAGCAGCTTGTCCAGAGAATTCATATTGAGTGTGTGACCAATTTTTAAAGTCCAGTTTTACGCCCCCTGCCTTCCCCATAGATTTTTGCCATACTTGGTTTTCTGTCCTTATATCTGTGCCATTGGCTTAAAACAACAACAACAACAACAAAACCCTAATAAAAGATTTTACATTTACCATTTGAGCTGGCTTTGCCCTGATGTTTCTGTATATGGAGATCATTTTGAATTTTTATTCTCTCATGCATCTTATTTATAAGACCACTTCCCAGGCAACTATTTGCATTTCCTAAACTTCTGGTTATTTTAGATTTTCTTCTTACTTTTATTGAGGTATGATTGACAAATAAAAATTGTATATATTTAGGTTTTACAGTGTGATTTTTAAAAGATGTATAATATGATTTAATATGTGTATGCATTTGTGTATGATAGATGAAATCAAGTTAATTAATGCATCCATTATTTCACCTAGTTACCTTTGTGTGTGTGCGTGGTGTGTGTGTGCGTGCGTGCGTGCATGCGTGTGTGCTGAGAACACTTAAGATCTACTCTCTTGGCAAATTTCAAGAATATGATACAGTATTATTAACTATAATCACCACACTGTACATTAGATCCCCAGAACTGTTCATCTTAAAGCTGACAGTTTATACTCTTTGACCAACCTCTTATATTTCCTACACTCTTCAGTCCTTGGCAACCAACATTCAACTCTCTGGTTCTTTGAGTTCAACTTTTCTAGATTCCATATATAAACGTGAAATCAAACGGTATTTGTCTTTCTCTGTCTGCCTGATTTCACTTATGTCCTCATTTTATCTGTGCTCCTGCAAATAGCAGGATTTTCTTCTTTCTCATGTCTGAATAACATTTCATTATATATAATTAAATATATATATGTATATACACACACACACACACACCCACACACCCCACATCAAAAGCAATTATGTTTTAGTGGTTCAGCTTTATCAAGTCTTTCAAAAACATTTAACATAGCTATCACTTCTCTTTTTTATTCATATTTCATGAGTTTATATAATATTACATTAAATAACATAATTACAATAACAAACATAAAAGTCTTAAAAAGATTTGGGAATGAACACAACTGACTCTTGACAAGCTGGTAGCTGAATTAGCGGGAACAAATGAAGACATTGGTTAATTCGACAAGTTGGTTAAGTAGATGTTGATAAGGAAAGCTTTGACTATGTGTGATATGCACAGGGATGCCATATATTCATACCTACTTATGGCTAATGTTTTTATATGTTATACCCATCTTTTATATAGATTCATTGATCATTCATTTCCGGGACCCATATTGTCTTTGGATAGTCCACACTATATTTTACATGTAGCTGGTGCTTAATGTGGCCAAATTATATAGAGAGCTGATGTTGCTCTTGTCTCTCCTCCCCCCACAGATACTCTATTCCTTTTCAGTTATCAAAACCCAAGTGCATTTGAAATCTAACTCAAGTTCTTCCTGGTCTCCTAGACCCTCCCCAGAATTCTAGTTCACATTTACCTTTGAGCAACATGGGTTTGAACTGCGTAGGTCCACTTATACATGGAATCTTTTTTTGATAAATACTGTACTGTAAATGTATCTTCCTTATAATTTTCTTAATTACATGATCCATTCTCTAACATACTTTATTGTAAAAGTATAGAATATAGTACTATGTAACATACACAATATGTGTTAATTGACCTTATGCTATTGATAAGGTTAATAGTAGGCGGTTAAGTTTTTGGGGAGTCAAGATTTATACATGGCTTTTTGGCTGCATAGGGGCACCAGCACCCCTCACCCCCACGTTGTTCTAGGGTCAGTTATATAACACTTGAAATATGCTATTTTGCACTGGCTTCCTACTGATCCTTTAGATATATTATCTCCCAATTACATTATAAACTCCCTAAGAATGGAACAGTGTTTATAGTTCCTTGGAGCCTCCTAGAAGATAGCTTCTGTGTTGGACGCCCTGTTGATAATCAGTCACATCCCAATTGAGTAATCCAAGGCAGCCACCTACTGGGTTTGATGGTACCATGAAAAAGAATGTCCACATAAGATTGAAGTTGGCAATAGGCGAGGTAGTCAAAATGCCACAAGAAAGGGGAATAAAACAGAAAAATATACCACCCAGTGGTTCTATGACTTTGGATAAATTACTTTTTTTCACTGTTCACCTGGGTAGAATGAGAGACTGGACCAGATCAGTGACTCTTAAAGCTTTTGGGGTCATGATTATCTTCGAGAATCTGATAAAAAGCTAAGGACACTTAGGAAACTGAAATCATGCTCACACATAAAATCTTGCATATAATTTCTGAGAGCCCTCAGACATCTGGACTAGTTGATCTGTAAGATATCTGATAACCAGGCTGGATGCTAACATTGCCGGTGGTGATGCTTCTTCCCATCGAAATGAACCAGTGAGTCTCGATTACTTGAGTCAGCTAATGGGGTTTTGAGTAGCCACTGCTGACTGCATTGTACCAGCCCCATCAGACCCTCCCCCTGCAGCCGAAACACCTTCCGAAGGCATTTGATCTCCTGGGATGCAGGATGCCCAACCCAACCCTATCCCATTATGTGGAAAAGTGTTTAAAGTGCCCACGAGGCTGGTGGCTGCCTATTTTTACCTGGATGGCAGCACATTCCTGGTTTACTTCTCCCCACACCACATACCTTTTTGATCATGGGGAAATTGGCAGGTTGGTGTTACTAGGAGGGTTTGACTGACAACTGTGTAGTCAGAACAGAATGATTTTCTTCAGTGGAGAAAGATAAAGCTATTGTTTGAGAGTGATCTAAGACAATCCTTTTGCCTAGTTATCTCTCGCTCAACCTCACCTTTGCACTTTCGTACCTCAAGAGACTCTAAAAGCATTTAAATGTGAAACCCATGACAAAATCAGAGGCAAAATGTCAAAGGTTTTGGACTAGTGTTCAATCTGCATGAGTTTTGCTCTCTCACTTGTTATCATGAACTAAATGTTAATGATTTCACTTTCCTATTCGCTGAAAATACAGCTTTCTTTCCTGCATTAAATGAGCAAATACAATATAGTCTCCTTTTTGTGCGTGTGGAGGAGGGGGCTGTCATTTCTACATGAAGATTGTTGCAGATATTTGCAGGTAGTTCTGGGTAAACAATGGCACATTCTGAGAGCAGGTACATGTCATTTCCTCTATAAATGCCACAGGAAAGCTTAGCAAAGAACAGGAGCGTTTTATCTAAAGATCACCTCTTTTCTGTCAACTTTTAGGTGTCCCTGGTGGCTTTCCTCTGTGACATGATTTTGTTCTAATTTGGGTTTGTAAATGTGTTTCCGTCCACTCACTGAGGTTTCCTCTTTGATGACAAAGTTAGTTTACACGAGAAGTCCATCTTTAGGGAAAGGATATCAAGAGAAATGAGCCCTACTTCCTCCAGTGAGCATGCCCCGTGATCGCTGCTTCTCCAAACAGATGAATTCTTATGGGATATGGGCCCCACAGACTCCTTGTCTGCCTGGTGAGCTTGAGGAAGCCTCTTTGACGGGGCTTAAGGACCCCATTTGGCTTTGAAATCCTGCCAGTGAGAAATGAAGCAAGCTCATATTCAAGAAATCCATGGATCATCCAGGCATCTCCTTTCAGCAAAATAAGCCTCTACTTCCTTGCCTGACGTGTTGTTCATAAAGGATAAACATTACTGTTTTTTGCTTTCTACCTTCCTCTAAATACCTGTGAGCAGAGACGTTTAACAATCGAACAACTGAGAAGTGGTCAGGAAGCAAGCTAAAGGTTGGAGAATAGCCTCCCCAACCACGATCACCCCAAGTTTTCATCCAGTGTCAAGGATTTTCTTAATCCAAACTTTCCTCATCCATCCAAGTTGGCCTCACCATTTACCAGCTGTGTGAACTTGGGCAAGTTACTTATTCGTTTAATGCCTGTTACCTCTGTAAAAATAAGGGAGAAAGGTGTTTAACATTAATATCTCCTGCATAGATACTATGAACAAGATTGGTTCTTTCCAAGCACTTGATAAATGGTAACTATTATTAGCTATGAACACAAAACATCCACTTGATTAGGCCCTTCAGGCCATCCTGCAGCCATGCACCACCATTTCCAAGTTTCTTTTTTTTTTTTTTTTGAAAGATTTTATTTATTTATTTGACAGAGTGAGAGAGAGAGAGCACAAGCAGGGGGACCGGCAGGCAGAGGGAGAGGGAGAAGCAGGCTTCCCACTGATCAGGGGGCCTGATGCGGGACTCGATCCCAGGACCCTGGGATCATGACCTGAGCCAAAGGCAGAAGCTTAACTGACTGAGCCACCCAGGTGCCCCCCAAGTTTCGTTCTGCAGTTCTTATTATGTGGGGTGCTCTTCTCCCTGCTGGGACTCTGCCCTATAGAGCAGCACTGTCCAATAGAAATATAATACGAGCCCTATGTGAAATTTGAAATTTTCTAATAGTAGCATTAAAGAGGCAATAAGAGGGGTGCCTGGGTGGCTCAGTCGTTAAGGGTCTGCCTTTGGCTCAGGTCACAATCTCAGGGTCCTGGGATCGAGCCCTGCGTCGGGCTCCCTGCTCGGTGGGAAGCCTGCTTCCTCTCCCTCTCCCTCTGTGTTCTCTCTGTCTCTCTCAAATAAATAAAGTCTTAAAAAAAAAGAGGCAATAAGAAAAAAGTGAAATTAATTTTAAATAACATATATTTTAACCCTCTGAATCCAAAATGTTATCATCTCAACATGTGATGAGTAAGGTATTTTACATTCATTTTCTTCCTTTGAAATCCAGTGTATGCTTTACCCTTGTGGCACATCTCGGTTCAGATGAACCGTATTTCAAGGGCTGACTGGCCCTGGGGGCTATTGCTACCACACAGCAGCACACAGGTACAGAGTAGTAGGCAGGTGACCTGGGGTCATCTACCAGCTCTGTGATGTGGGCAAGTCCCTTAAATAATGGCCAAAATACGCTGAGTGTTTACAATATGGTGCCAGGCACTATGCTGAGGATATAGATTCATTTAATCTTCATGACAGTCCTCTTAGATGGGTACTTTTATTACTTAAAGAAGTTAAGTAGCAGCTAGTAAGTAGCAGAGGCAGGATTTGAGTGGCTCTGTCCAACCCCAGGGTTTGTATCCCTTACCCTCTGCTTATTGCCTCCCAGCTGGGAGTTCTAAGTGAGGGTCTGCATTCTCTCTAGGGTTCTTAGAAGAACGTATGAAAATTCAGCGAGTTGGCACCGTTGTACAATTTTGTTAAGAGCAAGCATGGCCGTTAACAGAGTCTTCTTGGGTTTTCCCATGGCAGTTCATGCAATTAGTCACTGTGTAAAACTTATTATTTGTTTACTTTGTGAACAGATTGTGAATAGATGGAATCTGTGCCCTCCTGACCTCTGGGAATGGGGACAGTTAGGGGAAGGCTTGTTTATGAAACATCTGGAAGGCAAAGTCCTTGAAAATGAACTCCTGTGTGGGGATCTTTTCACCATAGTCAAGCCTATGCCGAGGCAAAGCGGATGATCTTGAAACAGTGCTTAAAACTGACCCTAAAAATGATCTACTTGCTTTTATTGGCAGTGACCGAATAATGAGGACCTATGATTTAAAATCAAGATGACTTTTAGATAGGAAGAGTTAACTCATTTTTATAAGCATTGCTGCTAGAGTCCAAACGCGGTCAGTTTACATAGCCAGCAAGCTTCCCTTCCCTCTTGCTCCTCCTGAATTACTGCTTCTTGTTTTGTTTTTTTAATCAATAAAGACCAGATTTGGACATGAGTTGGACCTTAATTCAAGAGCAGATCCAGATGGACTCCATGGTTATCAAGGGCCTGGATCCGGATACCAACTACCAGTTTGCAGTGAGGGCTGTGAATCGCCATGGCCACAGCCCCCACAGCCAGCCCAGCGACACCATCAGGACCTTCTGTGAGTACCTTGGCCCTTTGGAAGGACAGACGTAGCTGCTTTGCTGGGGTTGCCTGGCTAGGACCCACCTGACTGGGGTTTCTTAGTGCCCTGCAGAGGGACAGCCTGCACTGAGGTTATCCTCAGCTTTTCCTGCTGTGCTTTTCCCAGCACTTTGGAAGTTCGAGGCTCTCCACAGGGACACAGGCTATTTCTATGTACAGGAGGTCAGCAGAAGGTTTATTTCTGCATCGTCCTTGGGGAGTCCGAGGTCAGTGTTCTTTCACAATTACAGAGCAAACCACATACCAAGATGATATGTAGCCTCCCCCAGCCTCCTGGCCTTTGCATCTTTTGAGAAAATGGGTTCATCTGAGAATGCTAGAAGAAACAAATAATGCTCCCAGACTCTTCAGGGTTAGCGTTCATCTCCATAACCAAGGACACTCAAGTAAAATCAGTCCTGCGGAATGATGGTCAGGGAGAATCAAAGTCATTGGTGCACTGACGTATAGCTGGGGGTCATTGATGGCCAAAGTTCCTGTTTGTCACAGTGCCTCCCTGGGGGGCTCAGGGAAACTTGGGCCACTGGCTATCACATCACCCAGGGATTTTGTGAAAACTCAGATTCTGATTATGGTCTGGGGTTTAAGAAGTTCCCACAGGATTCAGGCAAGAACTACACTTAGATTACTTAGACCACCTTGCCAACCCTGGCTTAGAAATCTTTATCTTTTGGAAATGGGGGGCATATTGACATGAACTTAGAACACTATAGTGGGGAGATCTCAGAACTGGAATGTTGGCACTTTTTTGTTTGAAAACTCTGTAACCTTTTCAGTTTTAACAACAAGTTCCTCCGGGTTCCTGTATCCAAAGATCCCTGCCGCTACCCCAGGTCCTCTTTACCTAGAGAGGACCTCTCAGAAGGAAGCCTACCTTATCTTGTTTCTCTTTCACTTCCCCTGTGTTCATCTGTTTTGTTTCTTAAATTCCACATAGGAGTGAAATCATATGGTATTTGTCTCTCTCTGACTGATGTATTTCACTTAGCGTAATACCCTCTAGCTCCATCCATGTCATTGCAGATGGCAAGATTTCATTCTTTCTGATGGCTGGGTAGTATTCCATTGTATGTATACACCACCTCTTCTTTGTCCATTCATCTGTCGGTGGACATCTGGGCTCTTTACACAGTTTGGCTGTTGTGGACATCGCTGCTATAAACATTGGGGTGCAGGTGCCCCTTCGGATCACTACAATTGTATCTTTAGGATAAATACCTAGTAGTGCAGTTGCTGGGTCCTAGGGTAGCCCTATTTTTAACTTTTTGAGGCATCTCCATACTGTTTTCCAGAGTGGCTGCACCAGTTTACAATCCTACCAACTGTGTAAGAGGGTTCCCTTCCCTGCATCCTCGCCAACGTCTGCTGTTTCATGACATGAAATCAGAGAGGGGGGCAAACCATAAGAGACTCTTAATCTTTGGAAACAAACTGAGGGCTGCTGGAGGGGAGAGGAGTGGGGGATGGGGTAAATGGGTGATGGGTGTTAAGGAGGGCACGTGATGTAATGAGCACTAGGTATTATATGCAACTGATGAATCACTAAATTCTACGTTTGAAAATAGTAATACACTATTTGTTAATTAAATTGATTTTAAATTAAAAAAAAAAAGAAAAGAAGCCTACCTAACACTTCCAGTTGCTTTCTATTGGCCAGCACAGAGCTCTATTTATATTGGTCAGTCAGTCCAAGGAAGCTCCTCATACAGCATCCGCGCGGTTGACTGCCAAGGCCACAAGGCCATGTCTCTTTCCAGGGTGCGGATTCACCATATTCCCCAAATCCTAGGAATTTTGGCTTTTCTGAAAACAACCCTCACCCTAACCTTGAATTTCAGGGCTTCTTCCTTCAAATTGAATTATTGGGGGTTATGGGTCTATGGTGAGGCCACCCCTCACACATTCGTACATACATCCCCCTACACACACACACACACACACACACA
>NW_027397065.1:62806059-63076043 GCF_003265705.2 Callorhinus ursinus | reverse complement strand
TACACACAAACACACACACACACACACACATACACAGTAACGATCATCACCCAGCAATTGTTTCATTCTCCTTCTTCTTTAGGATTTAGAAGCTAAAACTCCCCAGTCATATGACAAGGGATGAAGCTCCTTCTTTCCAGAAGAAATGTTAACGATTCGATTTCAAATCCAGGCAGGGTCTCCTTCCACTCTTGCTGGATGAGATCCGTGCTATAATCTTTGGTTAAGCTTTGGGATGTAGGGCCCAAATTGGGGCAACAGTGGCTGGGACAGGCCCTGGGATCTGCTTGTGTTTTGACACATGAGGTTGTCTTTTTGCATCCTGGGCTTTTGCATCCTGGGCATTGCAGGTGCTCTGTGTGGCGGACGTGCCCCTGCCCACCTGCTTCCCCAGCGTCCAACTCCTCTGCTCATGTCTTGTGAGCTGCCACATGCTGTTTTCCTCCGTGCGTTCCTATAGCTCCTTCTCCACATAGACAAGGAAGTAGAAGGACGAGATGTGACCCCTTGCACCAGCCCTGGGTGTGGGTGTAGAGACTGCAGTCCCAGGAGGGGGCAGAGGTTGGAACGTCTCTTTAAGTTTCTTTTTTTTTTTTTAAATGGAAATAGTGGTCTGTGCTTGCAGTTTCTGATGATGATTTCCCACTGGTGAGTGGCAGCTTTGTGAATGAAGTGGGATAAGGCACGTGAAATTGCTTCATAGATACGTAACGTTAGGTTACGATTGGTCTCCTGTGTGAACTAAGACTGTCTCATTGCAAAGTAATTATGGGTAAGGGAGGTGGCTGATTCAGTGGGAACTCTCAACTATGAAATATTCTGAAATAAATAAAATTTAACTGTGTTTTACATATATACAGATACTCAAATCAGGAAAACAGAAATAGAATTGATTAGAGGGCTGGTTTCATGAATGCATGAGAATGTGCTGTAATTGGGATTTCAGTTGGGAGTTTTTTTCTCATGATTGCTTCAGATATTTTAGTAAACCCTGTATTCTGCCACATTCACACTTCTTATTTTGCTATTATTTTATTTTATTTTATTTTTTAAAATTTTTATTTATTTGACAGAGAGAGACAGCAAGAGAGGGAACACAAGCAGGGGGAGTGGGAGACGGAGAAGCAGGCTTCCCGTGGAGGAGGGAGCCCGATGCAGGGCTCGATCCCAGGACCCTGGGATCATGACCCGAGCTGAAGGCAGATGTTTAATGACTGAGCCACCCAGGCGCCCCTATTAGTTTAGTTATTAGTTTCCCAAACCCATTTTTCCATATATAAAATGACCTAATTACCAATTAGCACTTATCTGAATTATAATAAATTCTCAAAATCAGAGCTACCATTGCAAAAACCTCATATGAGTCAGGCACTGCGCTGAGCACATTACCTAGGAAATTCCATGTTAATTCTTTTTGTTTTTTAATTTTATTTATTTATTTATTTGAGAGAGAGAGAGAGAGAGAGAGAGAGAGCATGCAGAGGGGATGGGCAGAGAGAGAGGGACAGAGAAACCCAAGCGGACTCTGCACTGAGCGCAGAGCCTGACACGGGGCTCGATCACACAACCCGGAGAACATGACCTGAGCCCAAACCAAGAGTCGGTGCTTAACCGACTGAGCCACCCAGGCACCCCTCCATGTTAATTCTCACAGAAACCCTGGCTGGAGGAATAGTATCCCTTTTTATGGATTTTTAAAAATTGAGTCTTCAAAAGGTTACATATTTTGCCAAGAATAGTCATTGTAAACGCAGGATTTGAACTCAAGCTTAACTGACTGCAAAGCTACTTCTTGAGCCAGATTCAAATGAAAGGAGGTTCTTATGCTTGTAATGCAAAGTAGCATGAGCACAGCAGGGTCAGCAATTAAATAAAGTACAGGAAATAGTTCTGGTGGAATCTAGGGACTAAGGGAGTTAGCCAGCACACACACACACACAAAAAAACCTATACAATTTTTTTCCTTTTAAAACTTGTGAGGTATGTGGTACATACAAAAATGGGAATAAAACATACATGCAGGCCTGAAATTCAACTGGGAATCATCAGCGTTGACAGCTGGCAGCCCTTCTGATCGGTTAGACCCCAGGCCAGTTGTTAAGTATTTTGAAGGCCACCCTGAAGGGATTTGTGAGACCAGTATTTGTGCCTGCTGGGCGTTACCCGGTCCTCATTCCTCCTCCTCCTCACCTCAAGGTCCATCCCACAGGGATGTTTTCTTGGGGTAGTACCTTCTTTGCTTCCTGAACAGTGAACTTCAGAACAGAATGTTCACATTGACCACCAAGGTGGAGAGTGCCCAATGGGAATCCTTGAGACCCCACCTGGACACCACCACAGGCTTATTTTAGACCTCCACCCACCTCCTTTCCTAAGGAGAGAGAACATCTCAGCTCTACTGACAAGAACATCTCAGCTCTACTGACAAGGCATCGACTTCCCCTGACCTGTTAGTGCCAGACCATATTAGCAGCTTCACTGCTCAATGGGGCCGTTCGTGGATCTCAGTTGCTAGTGTGTGTGGTTAATGAAAGCCGGGGGCCTAGTGTTCTCCTTCCTTGATGCTTACCTGGAGTGAGGAAGAGCTTCTTATTTTGCTATTAGTTTAGTTATTAGTTTCCCAAACCCATTTTTCCATATATAAAATAACCTAATTCTTCTCTGGTGTGGTGCCCGGTATGCCCAACTTCCACATCTTACCTCAGCTCCACCAAGTTACAAGTAGAGAGGGAAGAAAATATGAAGATGTTTCGGGGTCCAGGTCTCTAACAAGAAATAGAATCATTCTGGTGACCTTGAGTAACAATGATGCTACCCTGTATTTGCGTCTGTTCTCTTGTTGGTGACTTTCCACACATATAGGGCATATTCTGTTCCCCAGAGACAATACAAAGACAAAGGTCATGGTCTGCCACTCCTTACCCCATCCTGCTCATTTATTTTTCCTTCGAGAAAAAAATACCAAGAGCATTACAATTTGCCTTATTGCTCTGTGGCATGCATTTTCCCCTGCAGTTGATCTCAGAAATTAGCCGGTCAGAGCAGGGGGCTCTGTGGAGCCCCAAGGACACAGGCACACATGCATGGCTTTGTAGGACATGTGTGGCCACTTATTGGCTGGGGTCCAAACTTTGCTTGGTTTAGAAGGATGGAAAGAGTGAAAGAGCGCACAAACTGGAATTAATAGAAATGGTAGAAGTAAAAAGCCACATTTTTTCTTTCATTTTCCCAAAGACAAATGAAATGGGATGAAAAAGAACTCACATGTTTGGCCAACTGTAGGGTTACATAACCTTTGGTCCAGCCACCCTCGGCCACTTAATTTCTCACGTTCTATTGTTATTTAGGCAGAGAAAGAACCAATAGGTTCTTCACTGCAGTGTACTTAGTATTGGCAGGGCCGTCCCAGCAGAAGGTGCTGTTTTGTTCCTCACAAAAGCCATTTTGTTCTTTCCTGCCTCGGGGCTTTTGTGCCCACTGTTTCCTCTGCCTGGAACTCTCCTTCCCAGATCTTTCCATGACCGCTGCTTGCACACCCCCCCCCACCCCAGCTCCCATGTCCCTTCCTCAGGCAGGCTTCACTGAACTTCACCCTCCTTTACCCCAACCCCATTCCTGCTGTAATTTCCTCAGAGCACCATCACTGCCTGAGACCCTTGTAGTATCTGGATCCCTCCTCCCGGATAAGCTTTGTAGTAGAGTTGGAATGACTTGCTCGAGGTTGTGTCCCCAACACCCTGTACCAAGTCGGTGCTCCATAAATATTTATTGAGTATGTGAATGACTAAACATGACTTCAGACAAGAGCCCATGACTACTTTGGAGGCTGGAAACTTTCTACTGCCACTGTCTGGAGAATTCAAAGAGAAGATGGAAGGAGAAAGGGAGTCTAGAAACCCACTAGGTTTCCCCACTGGCAAGGTTCACAGGAAAATCCAACTCCAGAATTGCAATGTGTCACAAAAAAGAAAAAGTAGAGTAAAAGAGGGAGGGAGGGAGGGAGGAGTAGGGAAGGAAGAGAGCAAAACCTGGGGGTTTAGGTTCAAGACAATAAAGATGGAAAAGAGGCCTTTGAGAGAGTCCAGTGATCCAAAGAGCACAAGTTGCTAATAAGGGGGTGAGGAAGGGAGAGACATTTTCTGACCAAGCCCTTGTTTACTTCTGTGTTCTCTCTTGATCATTAGAATAAGCTTTAACATTTCTATGCAATATTCGAGGGCATTTTTCCTTTGGTTCTAGTCTAATTATGGTCTTCAACCTTCAGAGATTGCTAGGGAGGTGTGAGATGTCCGGTGTGGGTTTGGTTTTCACCACATGCTCCCTGCTCCCCCCGGTCCATTTACTACAATAGTTGGAGAAACGCTCTCTTCTACTGAACTGAGAAAACCCACCCTGGCCCAGATCAATCAAATTTCTACAGTAGACCTGATTTCATGATGTTCCCTATGCCCCCTACCCCCCCTTTTCTGATCCCTCCCTTCCTGCTTATTGGGACATTGCGGCTGGTGTTGGTTTTGTATCTCTTTATACCCTCATCATGTGAATGTCCGTGAGTGAATCTGGTTTTTCCCAGTTTTGATCTGAGATTTGGACCCTTGTCTTTAATTGCCTGTCTCCCCAGAGACCTGCTTAGTGTGCTAGGGTTCTTCGGCACATGTTCTCACATACCTAGCCACAAAATAGATTTCCTTTATCCCCAGTCACTACTAAGGGCTCCTATTTGGTAGCAATGAATTAGCTGCAACAGTGAGCAGAGGGAAAGTGAGTGGGGACCGAAGGTAGTGGTGGGCGCCAGGGATGGGTAAGAGGCAGACAGGAAAGGACTAGAGGCAGCTTCTCCCCAAATCCCCACGATTTCTATGTACAACTTACTGCTTCTTTTGGTCAGTGCCTATGAAAAATCCTTGCCAACCCTTGAAAGTTCCTCACTGCCCCCAAAGACTGTACCTTTAGATGGAGCAGAATCTGTTAGGCCTGTCTGGGTCTGAGTGCCAGGAGAACTGTTCTCTTACTACCTTGCTGTAAGAACTCAGGAAAGTCACTGAAATTCTGTGGGCCTCAGTGTCCTCATCTTTAAAATGGGTATGATAATATCTGCAGTAGATAATATTTTCTACTCCTAAAGATCATTTTGAGGAAACACATGTGAAACAGAGATTATGACATCTACCCACTCTTCAAGATGAAGGAGATGTTGGTATGTGTTTCCTCCATGCATAATTACCGAAGGATGGTGTAGATGGTGTAATTGACCAGGTGATCACCAACTGGTCTGTCACTTTTCCTTTGTGACTCCATGCCCTGAGCTCTGCTCCTGGGACTTGAGGGCATTAGAATGTCAGAATTCAGAAACAAAAGTTCAGGGAAAAAAACTGTCCCGACAGAAGTGGAAGCATAGAAGAGATTACAAGAGTTAGGTCAAATAGAATCATTAAGATGGATTTGGTTGGTTGGTTGGTTTTAAAAGATTGCAGATTTAAAAGACATCAGATAATTAAAACTGCGAGGCACAATGAACTTTGCTACCAAAATTTCATCTCTCTCATCACTCAAGCACATCCTGATTCAGGCAAGAAAGAGAGAGAGAGAGAAAAAAAAAGACCTCATAGTTAAATATTGTACCTCTAATTTTTGTTTGCTTGTTTTTAATCTCCCCAAGGTTAGCCATTTACTTAGACAGGGGTCAGCAGATTTTTCTGTAAAGGGCAAGGTAGTAAATATTTTGGGATTTCTGAGTTCACTTCTGTTGTAGCATGAAAGCAGCCATAGACAATAAAAAATGTGTGTGATTATGTTCCAATAAAACTTCATCAATGGGCATGGGAAATTGAATTTCATGTAATATTCCTGTTCACAAAAGATTTTTTAAACTTTTTTTTCAACCATTTAAGAAAGGAAAAACCACTTGTGTACTATTAAAAGGATTAAAGAAGATAATTTAGGTGATTCACACAAACTTTATTTAACACTTCATGAATTGAGCAATCTTCATTCTCAAGGCTCCAGAGAGCTGCAAAATGGGGTGGGAGGCAGAAGCTTCTGCAGGATAAAGAATGAACAGCAGGAAGAGAAAAATAGAAAATGAATCAGGACAAAAGAGGTAAGTATAGAGCTCAGAGTTGGCTTGGGCGTTTGGGATTGGCTGGCTGGATATACTGCGTTTCTAGTCAAGAGGGGCATTTACAGGGACTTGAAAGATACCTAGTTTTCTTTTCTTTTTCTTTTTTTTTTTTTTTTAAGATTTTTATTTATTTATTTGTCAGACAGAGAGAGAGAGAGCACAAGCAGGGGGAGCATCAGGCGGAGGGAAAAGCAGGCTCCCCACTGAGCAAGGACCCTGATGAGGGGCTCCATCCCAGAACCCTGGGATCATGGCCTGAGCCAAAGGCAGACGTGCTTAACTGACTAAGCCACCCAGGTGACCTGATACCTAGGTTTCTCTTTGCTGATGTGGCACCCCTGGCAGAAACGGCTCCATTTGGGGCCTAGAAATTTCTTTCATCAGTATAAAAACCGGGAGCTGGACCAGATTTGTCCTGAGGGCCATAGTTTGCTGACCTCTGTGCTATGTATTACTGGGGTTCCCCCCCAAATATTAGGAGACTGGGAAATTTGGGGAACCTCCTCGGTAGCATTTTGTCTGACTTGGAAAGAATCGATTAGTGCATATTAACAAAGTCTCCTTGATGGAAATGGAACTTCCACATGAAATTTAATTTTAATTTTCACATAAAAATTCCGAAACAAATAAGAGCCCCGGAGGGCCTGCAACCTAGGTGCATTTGGATAGGTTTACACGGCTGTCCAGGGGGAGCGAGAGAGCTGAGGAAGATTGCTCTGCTGGGCATTACTCCCCGAGCTTGGGTCCGGCCTACAAATTGGCAAGCCTCGTGGATTTGTAAATCTTTAGAATGTGAGAGGGAAAACGGGAGCAGGGGGAAGAACAGATCATTTGTTTCCCTCATAGCCTAGATAAATCTGCATTTTAAGTGTGCAGTTTGTGCATAAACATAACTTGGAAAGTGATTTTATATTCAGGTGCCCTCCGTGGTAATTGCGCCATTGACTTGCTAATGCCTCGACGCATGTAAATCTGAGGAGTGCTCATTTGCACAACTTTATTGGTTCTAAAAGGAATGATTCACTTTGCTGTTTAAATACCTGCTACCTATTAATTGTTCTTCCGAGGCCTCTGAACCTCTTACAGTACCATACGTTTGCTTATAATCACTACCCAGATATTTTACCCCCTCTGGCTCACTAGGGAAGAAAGACTAAAACAAATGATAAGAAAATACACTTTTCCAAAGAAGAGTCAATCGTGATGCTCTAGTTCCAACTGAAGCATCTGTTGAACTGGTCAGGGGCTATTTCGGCCACACTGTGAGCAACCGGATGCTATGTATTGTGCTCCGTCTCAATGGGTTTTGAAACATTCATATATTGAAGTAATACACAAATGTTCTTCACTATTTTTCCTTTTGTTTCCTTCTGTTTCCTTATGATGTGTTTTGTTCTTTCTTTTGTATTCCTAATTTCATGGTTAGTCTTTCCGTTATTTCCTTTGGAGCACTTCTTGCTTTTGCACAGTTCTCCACTGCGATCGTCTCTTAGCTTCCAAATCCCTGAATCACTGAGGTTCTTCGATGAGAGAGGAGGACCGCGGTAGTGGTTTAGCACAGAGAGGAGGCCTGTGAAATCCACTGGACGTAGGGACAGACACGGAGGAGGGACACAGTACACACTGGCTGGGTCTGATGGATCTCGTCTGATTGTGCAACCAAATGTGAAACAAATGTGCAAGGAAGAAGCAACCACAGGAGAAAAGATGACTTTTCTAATGATCTTGGGTGTCAGCAGGCTCCAGCAGGAAACAGAGAACATACAGTTGGTTCATTTGAAGTGAGTTCAGTGAAGGAATCTTTTGCAAAATTTGGGTCGATGGAAGGAAAGCAAAAGCAAGCAATTGCCAGTAGCTGGACACAGACAGGGAGAGCCATTGGGCAAGAGCTGCGACCTTCAGACGTGTGTCCAGTGACCACCTGGTAGAATGGAAGTTGAGGAACAGAGACACTGACTTCCCTCCTCCGTCCTCACACGCTCCTGCTGACATTCCACATGGTCACATCCCAGCTGGCCGCCCCACAGGTCAGCTTCCCAGGGCCCAGGGCAGAGTGGGGAGGAGAGGAAGAAGCTGGGGGACAGAAGAATGGAATCCCCTGAAAGAAGTAGTAATAGTATCATCTTGTATAATAAGAGATTGGTGCCTTTTACATGGATTCCAAGAATATGGATTATGTTTTCGCCCTTCACTCTTACTGAGAGCAGGAACCTTATCTCGTTCATCTTGGCCTTTTTAGCATTTGCCTTGGACAAAGGAGATAGTCGGGTCTCACAGCCAAACTTTTGTCGACTCAAAGTTTATAAACTCAGAGTGGGCAAGGACTAATTCCTTGTCTTGCAGATGAGGAAACTGAGGCCCAGAATGACTCAACAGTCTTCTCAAGGTCATAGCTGCAGAGCCTGGATAAAAGTGCAGTTTGGTGATAACCTTGTTTGCAACTTAATTCCTAAAGTTTGTGGGATTTCTTTTTCCTAAAAAGTCAGATCCCCCAAGTTATTTTACGATGTATCGATTTGCTCTTTCAAACAAATACTTAGTGCCCACAGTGGCCAGGCACTGTTTCAGATGCTGGGGATTCAGCAGTGAACAAAACAGGCAAAAAGAATCCCTGACCTTGCAGAGTTAACATTTTAGTCATGGCAGACGACAATGAACAGATCAATTTAAAAATGTAGAGAGTATGTCAGATGGGATAAGGGCTATGGTAAAATGCAAAACAGACAAGGGGATGGGCAGTCAGGGAAAGCCTCCTGAGAAGGTGATATTTGAGTAAGAAAGATGGGGTGAATTTTCTGGATGTGTGTACCTGGGTCAGTAGATCAACTGATTGATCTGTCGATTGATCTATCTACCTATCATCTATCTAATCTATCCATCGATCCACCTGGGAGAAGAGTGTTCTAGGCAGATTCAGGGGCCCTGATGCAAGAGCATCGTGGGATGTTCAGGGAAGAATGAGGAGGCCTGTGTGGCCAGATTAGGGGTGTTTGGGGGAGAGGCCTGTAAGGAGTTGCGGTAACAGGGAAAAGGAAGTCATGGTTATGGTTGATTAGGACCTTGGTGGCCATTGGAGGCCATTGGACGTTGCTTTCACTGGAAGGAAGGTGGGAAGACTGGGAGGGTTGGGGGCTTGACCAGAGGAACGGAAAGACCTTAGGTTTCAGGGAAAGCACTTGTACTGGTATGTGAAGGAGCCAGAGTAAGAGCAGTGAGACCAACCAGGGAAACCATTGCAATCATGTCAAAGCCAAAATAGCTTTTTTTGTTGTCTTTAAATAGAAAAGGTAACCCATACTTATTATTAGAAAAAACATTCAAACAACATTAAAAATGTAAAAAAATTCCAAATGAAAATTATAACTAACCTCAGCATCCAGGCATAGCAGCTATTCACATAGCAGTATATAATCTTGCAGGATTTTTTGAATCCAATGCTGAGATCATAGTACATATAATTTTTCTGTGTAACAAAATGCTATGCACGTCTTTAAATATCAACAAATATAGATCTATATCATTAATTTTAATAACGATAGTGTATTCCATTGGAAAGCTCTATGACGTTATTCAATTCTTTGTTGATGGACACTTAGATTGTTTCACTATTATACATAAAGCCGGGCCTCCCAATAATGCCCTTACTTAGCTTTCAGCTTGTCCATGTTTATATTTCCCCTTCTGACATCTCTGTACAGCAGAGTGGGTCAGGACTGTTATCCTTTCCTTATATTTATTGATGGATAGACTCACGTGTGCAGCCAGTTGGTAATATGGATAGCCTCTGAACTCTAAGACTCTCACCTGTTTTTCTAACTATTAGTGAGTAGCTTGATAGGTAATGTACATAGTAAAGCACATTGTTCATACATACTTTTAAGACAAAACCATTTTTCAAAAGAAAAAAAATCATCTCTGCCTTAAAGCTCAGGTCTCATACTGGAATTTTTGTTTCCAGCTTCTCATTCCCACCTGTGTGGTGATCTAGAGATCTGTCAGGGAACGTGGGTTAGCGCTACCATCTTACCTGAAACCCATTATCTACCATATTTTAAAAAGTAAATGTATGTCTCTTCTGGACCAATGGAATGTTGCTTTCATCAGTCGTCCTGGTCATCTGGTCATAAAGGAATTCCAAAGGCCAGAGTCCAAAGGATCACAAATGCTGGGGAATGACAAACAGTTGCTCCTCAGGAGAAAGTAGGCCGACTCTCCCAGCAGATGGCGGTAGTTCCCAAGTCATCCACAGACTTTCAGAGCTGGAAGAGCCTTTGGGATCAGTTTGCAGTCACCTGAGTTGGTCAAGACCCAGAACAGAGATGTTCCCTTCCCTTGCCTCACATGATTGACTTCTTCCATAGTTAACTAGTCCCAACCAACCAACATGGGAGAGGACAGCTAAATTTAAATTTGCATTTCTGCAATCGAAAGAAAAGTTTGCAAACACAAACTAAAATCTCTGCAGAGATCTGAGGGTTTTATAACATCCTGTTTATAACCGATGCTGAGTCCTCATGGTACCAAGAACTGATAGAATGAATTTCTAAAATAAGATGAAATAAAGAGCCGTCAAATTCAGAAAGAATTAGAACAATGAAAATTACAAGCATGAGAGGTAAAAAGGGTTATGAACAACTTGAAGTCAGGCCTTTTTTGTTTTGTTTTTTTGCTTCATACATCGCCACTGGTAATTACGCTAAGCTGGAAAATGTCTGCGGATGCTTGAGAAAGTAAAGAACTTAGTTTTTGAATCTGCAGTGATCCTTTCACTTGTTTAAGCATTCTTTTGCCAATTCATGTTTAAAAGTGGATATGTAACGCCTATAACATACCAGGCAAATTCCGGGTGCTGGGGGTCTAGCAGTCCACAGGATAGTTTATCCCTTCCCTCATGGAGCCTATATGTGAGAGAGTCAAGTCTCAGAGAGTAAGTAGATAATAAACTAAGTCTTTATTACATTATAATACATAAAGAGTATGTCCTTAATAATGAGTCTTAAGAGGAAAAGAGAAAAAGTAAGAGGGCATAGAGGATGGTGGGAAGTGCTGTTTGGGATGGGCTATCGAAAGAGGGATTTGAGCCGAGTCCCTCCGTGTGGAGGGAGCAGCAAGTTTGCAGACCTTGGGGTGAGAGCAGGCTCGGGGTACTCCAGGACCAGTAAGGAGGTTCCTGTGGCAGGGACACGGTAAGTGAGAAGAAGGAGAGGAAGTGAGATCAGAAAGGTCGCCAGAGGCCAGGGGTCAAACATGTAGGTCCTGGTGAAGGCTTTGGGTTTTATTCTAAGTTAGATGCAAAGACCTTGAAGTGTTTTGAGCAGCAGAATAATAGGATCTGACCTACCTTTTAAATAGGATCATGTGGCTATGGTGTGGAAATCGACAGAGAGGAGGGGAGACCAACAGAGAGGCAATTCTATATTACTTTAAGGAGAATATGCATGAAAAGGAGAAGTAGAGAGCCAAACCAAATCATGGAATTTTGGAACGAGCACGTAGTTTCAGGACCTAGCCAAACTTCCAAAATTTTCTGATAAGGACCTGAAACCTCACCAGATTAAGTGACTAATTCTAGGTCCCAGTTAGTGGCTATGCATGTCAGATTCGTGGGACTTCTGGCCAGTGCTCTTTTCATCTCCTACCCCCCTCTCTGCTGCAAAGACCTCACTTAGACGCGTCGTCGGGCCCTTCCATGTAAGAACAGGGTCACTCCTTGCCACCTACACTTAATTTCCCTGGTCTCCTGCATACTTGTAGCTTCCTTTAAGAGCAAGGAGACTGTTGCTTCCATGGTCCCAGTGGGAAGCTTCCACATGAATTTCCTGAGATGCCTCTTTTGCTCAAAGGTCTGCTTCTTTCAGCCAGAAGTACTGGGAGTCTTTCTCCATTCTTACTGCTTCCAAGAACGCCTCCTGACCCTGGACACTTGCTGTGTCCTGTGGCACGCTGCTCCAGCCACATTAGTGAAAATCCTGTGGTTAGACCGATGATGTTTCATGAGGTCAGAAAGTGGCCTATCGGGACCTGGTTGTAAAGCTGATGGAGGTTAAGAAACTTTAGAGATCAGTGTCCCCAGACCTTCCATTTCAGTAGGCGCCCACAGGATCTTTGCTTCAGATCCGTTGTATGCATTTCTTTCTTTTTTTTTCAAAGATTATTTATTTATTTATTTATTTATTTATTTATTTATTTATCTGTCAGAGAAAGAGAGAGAGAGAGAACACAAGCGGGGGGAGTGGCAGAAGGAGAGGGAGAAGCAGGCTCCCTGCTGAGCAGGGAGCTTGATGCGGGGCTCGATCCCAGGACCCCAGGATCATGACCTGAGCTGAAGGCAGACGCTTAACCGACTGAGCCACCCAGGCGTCCCTTGTCTTATTCATTTCTTAAAGGCTGCCTGAATGCCTGAAAGATTTGGGGGCACCAGAGAGGAGTAGTTCTCAGCTGGGGGTAATTTTTCCCCCTAGGGGGCAGCTGGCCATGCCTGGAGGCATTTTTGGCTGTCATAAGTGGGTAAGGTGCTACCAACATCTAGTGGGTAGAAGGCAGGGATGCTGCTAAGTATCCTACAACACATGGCACCAGCCTCCACAGCAAACAGCAATCCATCCCAAAATGTCCATCGTGCTGAGGTGGAGAAACCTGACTCTGAGATAAAAATAAAATTAGAAAATCAAAACTTTGCTCACAGTAAAATGGCAAGCAGACTGAAAAATTAACCAGCACTCAAAAAAATCAACTAGAGTGAAGTATTTTTCAACTTTCTTGGGCTGCAACCCCCAGTAAGAAGTTGGAATTTGCACTGCAGCCCAATGCATACAAGTGCATCTATAAATACGTGTGTGTGTGTGTATGCACATGTCTCCTGGAGCAATACTCACTGTGCTGAATGCAGAGCTTTCTATTTTGATACTATTTGGTTCCATTAAAAAAAAATGTGGCCATGCCCCACTGAGTGATTTTTACTGTTCACTAATGTGTTTGGAATCTGTAGTTTGAATAATACTGAACAAAATGTGTAAGAAAATTGAATACAGTTTCATATAAATACAGATGAGCACTTAAAGGCATAAAGCAAGGGTATATTCTGTATAGAGTCACCAAAAGGATCAGCCATTAATTCACAAGTAGTTATTTTGGCCTAACATTTTTCAAAGAGAATTGAACAAGTTCTTGCCTTCGTGGGGTTGATGATCCAGTCCAGTGAACAGACCATCATACCACTAACTACCTGCATAGTGATGTGCAGTATACAGAATGCACTCTGCAGCTCCAAGAGGGGACAGGGATGGGTTTTGTGGATCAGGAAGCTGGGAGGTGGATTGGCCAAAGTTTCCCAGTGAGGTAACATTAGGGATGGCTGAGTGGGATTTCTCCAAAGGGACAGGGGATGAGGAACAAGGGAATCCAGGTAGAAGGTTTTTTGAGGGAGATCTTCAAGGATATGCATGAAGCCAAGAGACACAGGGGCATGAAGACAGAATGTAGAACCTCACCCCCACCCTGGACCCCCACACTAGGCTAATGTAAAACCACCCCCATTAGCATGTTGCTGTCTTGATCTTCCTGTTCATAGGAGCAATGCCATGCTCCTTAACCTGACATTCACAATCTTTCATGATCTGGCTCCAGCCAGCCTTTCTTGCCTTGCTGTCCTGGCTTCATCACAGGAGCCCTCTGCCCCAGCAGATGGTGGGCCGACTGTACCCACTGTTGCCAGAAGTCGGTGTGTCCTTCTACACCCTCATCTTTTCTTCCTCAGCAAATTCCTACCAGACGATCATTTCTCAAGGTGTAGGGTTCAGACATGGAAAAAGGAAATTCTTCCCTAGAAAGCATTGTGATGATTCCATTTGTTATTCTGACAATGAGTTCTCAGCACGAGCATTTCATCATTTTCTCTCTGATGGAGAACGGTTCGTGATGCCTCAGTGCTTGCAAACCCTCAGCTGAATCCAGGCTTCCCCTCGCTCTCTGTGTGGGTTTAATCAATATGCCAATATCTATTTGAAAGTGAGAACAAATACCTCTTGTTTCCATTTATTTCGAAAAAAAAAGTTTCTTGGGCACCCCTTAATCCATGACCCAGAGAGGGTTTGGCTTGCTCCTGTCACAGACTCTCTATGGGGTTTTCAATCAATTGTGGGACACGACTTCGGGTCAGAGTAACACTTAAGCCAGACTCCCTTCCCTGATTTAAGACTGGCTCTCCTCCTATGATGCTATTCATAACGTAGATGTTGTTTTCATCATGACAGCACACCATGGGACCCTCCCTAGCTTAATTATCACCAGCAGTCTTCCCTGTAGCTCATCATTAAGGGCTACTGTCTCCTAGAGCCATACGAGCTTTTGGAATGTGAGTTCACTCAAGACATTTGAATGTTGTTTTAAGTCACTTCTATTTCACCAATGCACAAAAATCATTTGAGGAAGTCTGTATACACACCCATACACACACACACACACACACACATTCACACACCATCATTAAAAATAAATGTGATAAGATGATTAGAAATCAAATAAGAAATACAAATATAATTATATGAGGTGAGACAGTCACTTAAGTCCTGGGGGTCACCAAACTCTAAACTTATTAGCAAAGACAAGAACAAAATCAAGGTCTTATAGAACTCTCTATCTGACCAAAGGATGCAAACCCGTTTTTCAGGGGAAAATAATTTTTTTTTCTGGATACGGCTATAGAAAGAAATTACCAAGTGAATCATTATATAAAGAATATTGAGCAGTGTAATGAATACTGACCTTAATAGTGGTTTAATGGGTGAAGAAATATTTTTTGCATGGCTAGATTCCTACTGATCCACATTAAAAATTGGATTGTAGCTGACTAATGGTATTTCTATGGGGATAATCAAACTTGCCAGAAGGAAAACCCTTAGAAAATTAGGAGCATTGATGATTAATATGCTTTCAGAATTATTCAGCAAATTCCTCATGTATATTTTAGAGGCTAACATCCAATGCATTCTGTTATCGAAAACCAAGGATTTTCCTTTAAACTGTTCAAAAGGATATTTCGAAAGTATCTTAATTCTTTTTAGTTCAGACACTCTCTGAAGGTGGTAGAACGTCCTTTGCTTCCTAAATTGTCGAAACTAATACAATCTCAACAAGTCACTCCTGGACTGTGTATTTCAACATCAGGTTATTTCTTTACTTCCCCAACTTCTTGTCTACACAGAAATCACCATCCTGAATCCTATGGCTTTTCTTTCTGCTGTAGGAATCTTAGAGGTTCGTATCTAGGTGTAGGTCTCTTCATTTTAGCAGCAGTATTAGCTCTTCCAAACTGTAGTCTCCATTTTTTCTTCCAGCTCAGACAAGTTTTATTTTTATGTTTTTGATTCATAAGACATGTGAAATGTTTCTATCATTCTGGTAAGACTAAAGAAATACCCCTAATCCCTTGGTTTGGATCTTGTCCTCTATGTCCACATCTAAGTGTAGTATTTTCTCTCCTATATTTTCATCTTTGTGGGAACATTTCTCAGATTCAACCCCATGTCCCTAATTCAAGTTTCTCCAGTATCAGTTTTGGTCTTTACTATCTTAGGTGTGGATTTTCATTCTCCTAATAAAATTCTGGCTATGTTACGTTACTTTTTTTAAAATTATGAACAATTTCAAACATAGTGAAAAATGTCAGGAATACATCTATATCCATGACCCAACTTTGACAAATCTTAACAGTTGCCATATTTTCTTCAGTGTTACAAAAATAAAACATTACAGAAACAGGGGCAGCCTGTACTCTGCACCCGGGACCCTCCCCACACCATCCTTCTGCCTTCTTCTTGGAGATGTTTGCATTTAGTGCTATGGTTTCCCTATACATTTAATCGTTATGTTAACATGTATATGTTTATTTATAAACGATAGAGTATTGTTTTGAATGTTTCTACACTCCTTGTAAATGCAATGACATGCAAGTATCCTTTGTTGACAAATTTTTCTCTACACATTATGTTTTTGACTGTCATGCAAGTTGAATTGTAAAGTTCTAGTTCGTGCAGTTTCATTGCTGTATCGTGTTCTACCGTATAAGTACACTGTAGTTTATTTATCAATTATTTTGATGTTAGACATTTAAATTGTTCCATTTTTTACCATTAAAAACAATGTTGCAATGAGCAATTTCATGTATGTTTCCTTGAACATGTGTAGAGGAGCTCCCCCGCCCCCCCGCCTGGCGGATGAGCTTACAGATGGAATTGCTGTGTTGTACATGCATATCTTCAACTCTGTCACCTAGTAGAAAAATGTTCCTCAGAGTATTTGTAGCTGCCTCCACTCCGCTGACAGTGTGTTCAAAACTTTTCTTGCTGTTGATCCTTGCCAATATTTGGTATTATCAGACTTATAAATAGGGTCAATCTGATGGAGGTAAAATGATACTTCATTATTGCTTTGATTTGCATTTCCCTATTTCTAGTGAGGTTAAATGTAAGGTTCTAACTTTATTAGTCATTCTATGAATTGACTGTTTATATGTTTTACCTATCTTTAATGGTATATATGCCTATGTATAATATATGTGGACAGATATTAACTTATATAGATACATCAATTATATACATAATATATATTTTTACATAGTATATATTAATAAGGATTAATATATACCTCTAAATACTAATCCTTAGTCAGTAATGTGTTGCAAATATCTTCTGCTAGCCTGTGACTTATCTCTCACTTCACTTACAGTATCAATTAATGAACAAAATTTTTTTATTCAATGTAGTTAAATATCTCAAGTTTTCTTTTGTGATTATGCTTTCTGTTTTTTTTAACTACTTCTTTTTTCCAAGGTCATTAAGGAAATTTTATTTTATCCTAAAAATTTGAAAATTTTGCTTTTCATATTTAGGGTCTCAATCTACCTGAAATTTACTTTTAAGGCACGGAGAAGTAGGAGCCTAACTTTATATATATATATATATTTTTTCTTTTTCATATAGATAACCAGTCTCCCCAGCACCAATTGTCGAATTATTAATCCCTTCTCCTATTGATTTGTAATGAGATCTTTCTGTATATCAGATCTCCACACACTTATGGATCTATTTCTGAGTTCTATAGTCTATTTCTTTATCCCTACATCAATACCACACTGTCTTAATTTCTGTAGGTGTATAGAATCATGGTATCTGGCAGGTAGTTCTACTCAACCTCATTCTTCTTCAAAATTGCCCTGTCTTTTCTTGACCTTTTGCTCTTCAACACAAATTTTAGAATAATTTTTTTGAATCCATGAAAAACTCTGTTAGGATTTTAAAAATCAGAATTATGTTGAATTCTATATTGAATGTATAAATTAATTCTGGAGGAATTGGCATCTTCATGATATAGACTTACCCAATTTATGGCCATGTTATATCTCATTCATTTATTTGGATCTTTCCAAAGTCTTAGTGCACTTTTGTTACACTCACTCTCCAGTCTCTTATACTTGGAAGGCTGTTTTAAATTAGTTTAATTTGTGGAATTTTCTTTCTTTCTTTCTTTTTTTACTTTTGTAGTCACAATTTCTTTTCATGCACTTTTCCCATGTACTTTTGAAAAGAATGTGCATTCTCTTATTTTGGTGTCTAGGGTTCTATATATGTCTACTTGATCAAGCTTTTTAATATCGTTGTCCAAACTTCTATGTTGTCAGCTTGATCTATTAGTTACTGAGAGAGATACATTAAAATTTCCCGCTACATCTCCCTGTACTTCTCTGAATCTTTTTCTTGATGTATATGTGAGGTTGTAATATTAGGTACATACAAGCTTAGAATCATCTTATATTCCTGGTGGTTCCTTTAATCATTAGTTAGCAACCATTTTTAACATTAATGATGCTGCTTCTCTTTTCCCTTAAAGTTTATGTTGTCCAATGATAATACAGATACATTAGCTTCCTTTTAGCTATTGCTTGAAACATCTTTTCATTTTTTTACTTTTGATCTCTCTGTATCTTGTGTTGTAGGTACTTTCTAGGAACAATATACAGTTTAACTTGTAAAAATCTAGTCTGACAAGCACCATCCTTTAAATGGCAAGGTTTTTGTTTTGTTTTGTTTTACAGTTATTGTAGTTGTTAACATGTTCTATTATTTCTACCCTTTTATTTTGTGTTATTTAGTCTGCTTTTTTCTTTATTTGGTGTCAGGGGGGAATCTTTGTTGCTTCTTCTCTGTTTTTTTTTTTTTTTTTTAGGATTGACTATATTTTCTTAGCCCCCCTTCCCCCTCTATAAGGATGAATTATACATTCTTTTATTTACCATCCATAAATTGTTAACTTTCAAACTTTTATAGGGACGCCTGAGTGGCTCAGTCAGTTAAGCTTTGGACTCTTGGTTTCAGCTCAGGTCATAAGCTCAGGGTCATGAGATCAAGTCCTGAGTTGATCTCCCCGCTCAGCTGGGAATCTGCTTAAGAGTCTCTCCACTTCTCCCTTTGCCCCTCTCCCCGCCACACGTGCACATGTATGCTCTCTTTCTCTCTCTCAAATAAATCAAGAAAATCTTAAAAGAAAAACCTTTTATAGTCCAAAGTTAATTAATATCTATTACCCTCATCACAAACAATAAAAGGACCTCAGCAGCCTCAATCTAAGTCAATTCTTTCTTGTCTTACATGTTATCTCTCAGTATTTTTGTCCCACCTTGCTTAGTAGGCACAGGTTAGACTTTTTTTTTATAGTAATGCTTATTTAGATTTATCCAAATGTGTATGAGTTTCTCTGCCCATTACTTTTTGCATCTTATTCTTTCCTTCTTCTACCTGAAGTATCCTTTTCAGTAAATCCTTGAGGGTCTGTCAGTGATAAGCTTGCTCCACTTTATGATCCAGTCCCTGTTTCACTCTCATTGTTGAAAAACCACTTAATCAAATACAGAATTTTTGTGATGGTAATGATTTCTCCTAGCATCGTGTCTCAAGTTGGGGAGGAGGGATGAGAAGGTATAATCATCTCTGGTTTAAATCGTCTGGTCATCACAATACCTAAAAGAGACCCAGGCCACAGTTGATGCCCAAATGTGAAGCCACTTTAAAAAAGACCACAGGAAGTCCATGGCAACAGTGGTGCTCCCACACACGGTATCGGTCATCCCACGCCGTGGGTGCGGGCGTGTCTCCCTCCCCACTAGACCGCGAGCCCTCAGCAAGCTGCCTATCCTCTTTCTCATCTCGCTCTCTACTCTGTCTCCTGGGTCCCAAGTGCAGGGTATGAACTCAGCCCGGTTTTGTACTGGCCCATTGGAGATCACAACATATACGTCAGTTTTGTGTTTGCTACCCCCAGTCTCCCCTATAAGATCCATCTTTTACTCCCAGCTTTTCTAAATCATTCTCATCAGCACACAAACATGGATGCCATCCTCACAGAAAAGACTCCATTGACCCCACAACCCCTCCCCCTCCCATCTTGTTTCTCAGCTTTCTTTCAAGCTAGAGTTATTGTGTTGTCTACATTCACTGTTACCACTTTTTTTTTTACCTCTATGCACTGTTCAGCCAACTCCAACCTGCTTCTACCTCTACTGCTCATGTGAAGAGGGCCAATGACCTCCATTTTTCCAAACATAACGTTGTCCCATGAACATATCACATGCCATCAAATTTAAAATAATTTTAAAAAACAATGAAAATTTATAATACATCTGACTACTTTCTTAAGATAAATTTCTAATACAATTACAAAACTGAATAACTCAAATGCTTGATATACACTGCCAAATTATCCCACAGAGAGAGGAGAGAGGGAGAGGGGAAGAGAGAGATCTCACTTCTTAAGCCATATCCTCCTGACACTATGGACAATAGTTTTCTTTGCTACTAAACTCCCAGTGAAGATGACGGGCTTAGAGATTTGGCATTGACCAGGTGAAAACTGGGGTCTTCCAGAAAACTTTTATTTTGTGTTTACCATGTGCAGAGCACACTGTAAGATTTGGCTCTCAAAGAGAACATTCAGTCATTCAGTCATTTTCTTACCTAACAAATCCATATTGAGTGCCTGCTGTATATGTAACACTGAATTCATAATGCCGGCCACCATGTCAGCTGCTTAGAAATGTTTTCATTACCTATCTAAATAGTGCCCACTCCACCTTGAGTCCTGAGGTATCGCCACAGAAAGTCGTCAGTGAATTACTATTCATTATTCTTTGAAGTCACAAAGATTCCAAGTCTGAAATTTCTAGCACAGCGTGATGAAAATATGGCCTTGGGTTTTCCTGCTGTGTTTACCGCAACCTCTTGCATTATGCTTTGCCTATGTATCTCCTCCATCAGCAGGTAGCAAAGAAGTAGGTGCCTAACACCTTGGTTTCTGGCCATTTGCTTAACTTTCCACGGCCCCATTATCTTTAGAAAGGGAAGCTCTGAGGGAGAGACATACAGTGTCTTGTGCTTGGTTGACAGGTTTATGTTCAAAAGGCAACACCCCACAGGGGTTATGCATAGTCGGCGTGTCCTGTGTGTGTGTGTGTGTGTGCATAAAGATAAAGGAGTCAGAGAGACTTTGAGGTGAGGGCCCTAGAAGTCACTTGGTGCCTGGGGTATCATCCTGAGCTACAGTCAGTTGAGAGTTTCATGAAGCAGAAACAAATGAGCAAACACATCTGCCTATGGCTGGTACTTAGAGCAGCTCACTCCCAACACCCCACTCCTACCACTATGGAAACACCCACCCTGGATTAGTTAGATCTATTTAGGTTGGAGGAAAACATTCAGGCAGATTATTTGGGGGAAAGGAAGGAGCAAGGGAAACCATTCAGCGTCCTTGTAGATGCTCTGAATTTCTGTGGTGCCGAGGCTGATGTTAAGTAGGCTAATTTTCTGCAGAACCAGAAGTCTCTCCCAGTGACCTTCAGGATCACAGGGGAGCTCTGTGCCCGCCCCCCCAGCATGCACACAGTTGGTGGGTACATTTCCCAAGAAGAGGGTCTATTTCATTTCAGTTAGGAATGCACTAGACTTCCAGCCATCACAACCACCCTCACTGCCAAAGACAGCATAGTAGAAAGGAAAGTTCCAGAAGACTTCTACTTGCATCTTACTGAATCAGACTACCTCACGGTCACCCCTAGATGCAAAGGGAGCTCGGAAATCCAACGTTTACTCCTATAGTATCTACAGAGAAGAGGTAACGGAGGAGGGATTAAGGTTGAAATCTGCCTTGCCCTTGGATATGAAGCCCTCCTTTTGGTAGATTTTCACATGAGGCCTCTCAGAGGTGGTTGGTCTGCATATGATTGTCTTAGGCTCAGGCTTAGATCCTGGTTCCATCATTTTTGGCCAGGGTGGCAGGACTGACTTCACTTAAAGCATATAGCCCATGCCAAAGCGACTTAATGCTTGGAAGACCCACCCCAGAAGGGGCAGGGGGTATGGATGGTTTTCCAGGAAAAGTCTGAGGAATGATTTCTTTAAGATCTTAGAAAGAATTGATAGCTTTTAAGCCCTTTATGTGGGCTAGTGTTTTGTGCCTATAGTTTTGCTATTAAAGAATCCAGATGAATGCTGCAGTCATATATTTTTATTATGCCTAAATTATTTTAAAAGTTCACTCTTTTTATTTCTTAATGTAAATTTCTAAAATGTGCCAGGGAGTGAGTAAGGTTTGGCATTATAGTAGAAACTGATATAGACAGTATTGCCTTCTTCAAGGCATTTTCAATCCATTGGGAGAGTCACAGTTACGAAATCGTTCCACAGATAAATATGTAACTACAAGTAAGTAATGCTTTAAAAGAGGAGAGAACCATGAAGATATATAGGAAGAGAACCTGACTTTATTTGGGGTACAGAGAAAACATCTCTAAGAAAGTGATTTTGAGCAGAGATATAAGAATTAAAAAGGCAAAAGATGGGCAATGAGGGAGGATTTCCAAGCACAGAGAATAGCATGTGCTAAGACCCTGAGGCAGAGAAAGCATGATGTGCCTCCCAAATTGAAAGAAGCACCAATGTTCTTTCTGGCTGGAGCAGGATGAGAAGGAATAAATTGGTATGAGATGGGGCTTGAACTGGCAGTAAGACAGAATTTCTAGAGGGAGAAAGGCCACGGGTCTGACCTGTCATTTTTCCATCCAACCAACCGAGTCTTGAATATGTACACTGGAAGAGATGAGCCAGTTTCCGTCCATGACACACTGCTTCATGGGGGACCCCTTTCCTCCAACCATTCTTGTTCTGGCGAGTCGAGGTTTTGAGGATGCCCAGTTAAAAATACTTACCCTCTTTGTCCACTTTATGAACCAACTGAGAAATAAGACAGGCTAGTCAGCAGATAAAAGAATTAAATTGCCATCCTTATTTCCGATAAAGCCTGGGCAGAGGACGTAGCTTACTCTAAGGTACAAAGTGGGTTTGCGAACTCCCCTCTCACTAGGGAAGAGCCCACTTGAAGGAAAGTTTGCATCTGTGGAGAAGTCACCCCTGCCCAGGTCACTGCGTTCCACTTTTTCAGGTTGAGAAGGGAGGTGGGAGGGATTGCCTTTGCCCTCAACTCCTCCTCCCTCCCCAGGTCCTTTGATAGATTAGCTTCACTCAGTTCAGAAATGTGGACCAAATGCTTCCACCCAGAGTGAGGCTACTGTCTCTACCTCTTCAGGGAGACCAAGGGGTTGGACAAGAATCCAATAGTATTTTGGGAAACTTTCTGCATGATTACAACTTCGGGAGTGCGGAATCAGTGTTCCTCTCTCATCCATTGCCAAGAGCTGTTAAGAGAAGGGCCTCACATAACCTGGACCTTATGAATGAAGATGAATGCTGATAAATGATATCCTATCTTCTAGGAGGCTTATAATGTTGAACACAAAGCCACAATCCCCAAAGCATGTAACTTCCTTGCTGAACTCTTTTTTTTTCTTTTTCATCCACATAAATAAAATTCCCCAGTTGTTTCTTTTTCAAACCTTGCTTGAAGTAACAGATGCCAACAATATGTCTAAATCAAAAGTGTAAACTTCAGGGTCACAGAATGTTAGTGCTGGAAAGGGTCCTGTAGGTCATCAAATCTAATCCCATTCCTTGTTTTATTAGAAAACATAAGACCCAGAGAGATTAAGTGTCTCGCCCAGGGTCACATAGTCATCTGTGTCCCTTTCCTAATTATTTGGATTCTGTGACCAGGGGTATTTCCAACTACAGCATGTTGATACATCAGAGAAACTCACTATTTATAGAACACTTGTGATGCTTTTTATAAAAATAAACATACAGGGGCGCCTGGGTGGCTCAGTTGGTTAAGCGGCCGCCTCTTGATTTTGGCTCAGGTCATGATCTCAGGGTCCTGGGATCAAGCCTTGAGTCAGGCTCCACACTCAGCGGGGAGTCTGCTTCAGGATTCTCTCTCTCCCTCTGCCTCTTCCCCACATGAGTGCCCTCTCTCTCTCTCAAATAAATAAATCTTTAAAAAATAAAATATAAACATACAGGTTTTTGCCAAATAAATCACCCTTAATTTGTTAGTAGTAATTTGTATTTTGTGTATTAGTTTTTCTTGTAGTGGAAGAACCCTTGAACTTGTTTTACATTCAGTCAGTGGTTTGACTTTTCTTGTTCTTAATAAATGCCTCCTTTTTAATGTTCTCTTTTCCTAATTAACAGCACGCCAAGTAGAATGGCATAAGTTATGCATCTTAATCACAATAACCCCAGGCTACTGAGAGAATTCTTATCACTGTCTCGGACTGTGCATTCAGTGTTCACTTAGAAACGACATTGGTAAAAACTTCATAGAAGCCATGGATTTGGACTCTGAGGTGGTAGGGCCATCCATGAACAAGAGCAGAGAATTTTATTCCATGTTCCTTCCAGTCATGCTGTGCTCCTTTCCTTCCTATTAAAAATGGGAAGTAACTATTAGCCCAGTTTATGATGAGGGATAGGGAATTTGAGATGCTGTAAAGTAGAAAGCAGCATCAGGAGCCCAGAATTCTGGATCAGTTCTGCCACCAACGAGCTATCTCTCTGGGCAAGTCACATGGACTCTCTGAGCCTCAGTTTACCCATCTGTAAAATGGACTTGTGGTAACTGTTCTCTAAGATCTTTCTATTCAAAGATTTCATGACCTGAGCCAAATTATAAGGACACTCTGAGTCCTTATAATTCCATATTCCTTTCCCCACCCTTATCTCACACCCTTCATTTCCCCAAACCAAGCAGTAGCCTCTGGCTTCAAAGAGATATGCGATATCATGTCAAAATAGAGTAGTTTTTATAAATACCGAAGGACTTTATCCAGTGAATAATACATGCTTTATTCTACTCGTTAGAAAGAACAGAGAATCTGGCATCATTTCCATTCTCATCATGGTACCATTTCATAGCAGCTGCAACACATCCATGGTCCTTTTCTCTAAGGCATTTCCTTCAAGATAGACTTCCTAGGTGGGCTAAGGGGCAGGAGGAGACCTCAGCTACCTACACCCAACTTCAGTGTTTTCATGTTCTTCTGGCTGAAGTATCTTAGATACTTGGCACCAAAAAGTACATGATTGGGTGTTATGGATATTGAACTAGGGGTCATATGATCCAATTCTGGTCCTAGATCTTCTAATGAGATGTATGACCTTGATCTCAAGTCACTTGTCTTCTGTGGCCTTAGTTTACACATTTATGAAATGGGAAGTTTGGACTGGATGGTGTCTAAGGTCTCCTTCAACTTTAAAGTATGTGAAGTGTTACTTAAATGGACTTAATTGGATGATGGAAAGGGATATCAAGGAGTCTAAAATTATGGTTCCTGCCTTCAAGAGGTTCACAGCTGAGTTGGGAAACACAAGGGCAGCATTCCAGGGCCAGGAGTCCAGAGGTAGAAATAAAATTTAAACATCTGTTGATTTTATCAAGCTATGGAAGTTTATTCTAAGCTCACATATCCTGGAGTGGATGGCCCCAACCAGGAGGCGATGGAGGAATGTCCTACAGGTCTTGCCAGTTCCATCTTTTGTGGAATCACCATCTTTTCTCTGGAAGTGTCTGATGTTCTCTTTAAAATACCATTTGATTTTGGCCTTTTGATGATATACATTCAACTCTGTCTCCACAGGATGCATGCAATTAGGAGGATGGGTAAGCTATGTGTAGGATATAGGAGAGGAAGAAAATATGGCAATGTGGAAAAAAGCAATAACCAGTCTTGGGATAAGAAAACACAAGATGTATTAAGGAGATAACTGGTCGACCAGTTTGGCCATTAGGACTTTTGAAGAGGGGAAAAAATGCTGAAAACACAATTTGGAGTCAGATTATGAGTAGTATGATGTAGTCAAAAGAGAGACCAAATTCTAGCTCTGCTATTTACCATCTGCGTGCCTTTGAGCAAGTTATTTAATCTTTCTGAGCTTATATCTCCACATGGTAAAATGGAGATAATAATACCAATAACACAGAACTTTTTGAGGATTAATAGAAACAATGTATGAAAAGTTCCTGGCACACTAAAACTGGTCAATAAGTATTAATTTTCTAAATCTCAGGCTCTTTCCACCTCCATAGTAACTTCTTCTCTAACAGGCAACTAGGAAAGTAGCAACCAGACAGACCTGGCTTTGAGTTAGGCTTGGCCAGTTATAAAGTCTTTGATCTTAGTCAAATGATTCAGCCTTTCTGAACTTCAATTTACTTATCTACAATGTGAAATTAACCATTCTTACTTTGCAGGATTATTGTAAAGTTTAGAAATGTATTACATCATGCACACAGCAATACCTGTTAATTGTGGAGAGACAGTAGGTTTCAATAAATGATGGTGATGCGGGAAAGAAGGAGGAAGAGGGGTTACATCAAGATCCTTGAACTCTCAACCAAGAGCCTAGGATTTATCTTGTGGGTTGTGGTGGTCTTTGAAAGTTTTTATTTTTCAGATAGGGTATCATAAGATGAAATGAAGAGAATCTTGACTTCGATGAGCACAGTACAAGAATGGCAAGAATGTGCACAAGGCGGGGAGAACACCTTGGTAGAGAGAGACCAGCTCCCTGGAGACAAAACCCAGCTCTCTTCATGTATAGTTCTTTGATTGCCAAATGGAGTCTTTCCTCCTTAATCTGACAATGGTGAATCTATGAGAGAGACAGACATAGAAACAGAGAGTGAGAGAGGGACGCAGAGAAAGGGAGAGTCGAGGAGAGAGGTAGAAAGATGCACAGCTTCAGAGAGACAAGAGAGAGGAAGGCTGTGTTCGAGGGCTTCCTGGCTCTTTGTGTGAAGACATCTGGCACACAGCTGTGGCAGCTGGATGCAGGTGGCTTAAGAGAACTTGCATCCAGGTATAAACCTGGAATCAACAGGCTTGAATTTTCAGCTGACGTGCAGCTATTTTAAGTAAAACTGTGGGGAATTGAAGTGAAGGTGGTGAGAACACCACCTCCCCTATGTTATCCCACCTCCACCAAAATGTGCCTGAGCACCTGAGAACAGTTCCTTCTCTGCTGTCTCCACATTACCTGCCCACCACGGTCTCTCTCTTCCTGGTCCAGAGGAGATTTCTGGTCGACAGTGTGCCCACCGAGAAGGCTTCCCACACCCTCTTTCTTCATGTCCTTCAAGTTTGTTTTCAATCTGCATGCTTTTTTTTTTTTTTTTTTTTTTTTTTTGCTTAAAGGAGGGTGAGTTTGCTTTTGTGAGAAAGGTGTTTGGCTTAGCTTATTCTGAAAGCAGAATGTCTTTAAATTCAGTTTATATTTTTCATGTCTCCCTTCTATCTTTTCTTTTTCTTTTTCTAGCCAGTAATCCAAACACTGAATATCTGATGAGCATTGGCAACCTACAAAAGTCAGTTTCTGTTGCCAGAGTTGTTTCTGCTGTAAGGGCTGGTGCCCAGTATGTCCTCTTTAGAGAAGGCAGTTGGTACCTAGGCCCAAACTGACTGGGAGGAAATGGGGGTGCTATGGAGCAGCACTTTGGAAGACTCTCAGACCCTGGGGGAGTACCACCTGTGTGCGCCTAAGGCAGGACGGTTGCAGATCGGTAGATTTTGTGACCATCCTTCAAAGGGCAATGTCGTGTATTGTCTCCTAAGAGTTTTTCTCAGCCCACCTTCCAGTTCTCAGAGATCCCATTGTCCTGCTAAGATGGATGGAAATGGTGGCACCCAAGATAGCAGTGTAGGGCCCCCTTTTTTCTGGGTGTAAGAATGTTCACTCTAGTGCAATGTCTCTTTCTTGTTTTAAAGAATTTGTAATGAAATGTTTCATACATCAGGGTTCATATAAAGATAATATGAACACTCATAGGTACCCAGCACCTGTCTTAAGAAATAGACTGTTATAGAGCACTCAAAGGCTTCTGTGTCCTGCAGCTCATTCACATCCCTCTTCTACCTTCCCTCAGGTATTTATGTCATCGTCCTACTTTTCTTATGAGTTTAAGACATATATATATATACACATCTACATATATATTTAGAACTGTATACATATACACACATATATATATATTTACACATAAATATATATATTTAGTTCTATATAGGTCTATTTATATATATTTATCCCTAAATAATATATTAAATTTTGCTTGCTGTTGAATTTTATATAAATGGCATCAAACTGGATATGTTCTTTTGCGATTTGCATTTTTTGCATGGAATAATGTGAGATTAAGCCATGTCGATTCATTAAGTACTCATTCATTCATTTCTCCTGCAATATAGTATTCCATTCCATAGATAGAATATAATTCATTTATCTAGTCTCTGTTGACAGATATTTAGGGTGTTACTAGTTGTTATAAATAGCAAATTTGTAATGTTTTTTACTAATATAAATTCTGATGCTATGAATGTGTTTTGCATATGTCCTGGTACACATGTGGGAGGATTTCTCCAGATTTTGTAAGTTGGAGTGAAATTGCTGGGTCAAAAGGTGTGAACATTATCTACTTATTTCCAAGAATTTTTGCAGAGTGGTTGTATACATCTAACATCAGGGTATAAAGAGTCCCCATGGATCCCATCCTTGGTAATATTTTTATTGCCCAACATTTACTTTTTTTGGCAGTCTCGTCAATATAAAGATGCAGATCTTTCTGGTACTAATTGGCATTTCCTTAGTACTTATGAGATGAAACTTTTTTTTTTTTTTTGGTCATTGAGGCTTCCCCTCTTGTGTTGAATTCTTTGTGTGTTCCCAATACATCCTGATCCGTTTGACAGAGCTCTCCGTGTATGGCTCAAGTAGAATAGAAAAGGGAGGGAAGGCGTATGTTGACAGTGTGTGCTCTTTTCTCCGTGAAGGCCGCGAGGAAGCAGGAAGTGGCCACTATGGATCCCGTTATACAATCGACACGGGAGTTGGTGAGGATGATGACGGGTTTGAAGACTACTTAGATTTGGATATTTCCTTTGAGGAGGTAACAAGAATCTCTGCTTGTAAAACCTGGGAATTTTTGTTTTCATGCTGAACAAGGCAATTTAACCAATGGACCATAAACATTTTATTTAAAACTTACTTAAAACTTACTTAAATTGGCCCATTTGCTCTTAACATGTATTTATTTTCTGTATTGGGCTCCAGGTGCTCATAAATTCGTAGTAACTATGTACCGACCATGCTAATGTCCTGTAGCCAGCCCCTGCCTGCTGACTTCACAATCCGGCAGAAACATATTTAGATTTCCCACCAAGTGGACATGTATAAAGTCAGCTATTACAAGGAAATGAACAATTCCTTGACAAAGTAATACATCTTTGTGATATAATAATAATAAAAATCATGTAATATCAGCTTTGCCACTGATTTTCTGAATAGCACAGGGAAAGGTACTTAAAATCCTTGAACCTAAAGTTCTTGTCCATAAACTGGGGTCAGTACTATCTGCCCCATCTACATCCTAGGGTTTTGAGAAATAACAAAAGTGACCATATTGTCAAATATTAGACATCAACCATAATAAGGCTGTCCAAACACTGTGCTCTGTGTTAATCCTCAACCCTTTCTCTTCTCTGGCTTTAGGCGAAACCACTTCCTGTTCTCAAAGGAGGAAATAGGAAATTTTTGGCGGAATCCAAGATGGCACTCAGGTCAAACCCAAAGACTGCTCCAAGGCTTGGCCCCCCTACCCTAGCATCTCTCCCAATGACTACAATGGCTCCCCAGCCCACTCCAGTGGAGAGGAAAGGGAAGAATGGTGTGCTTATAATGCCAAGGCTCTTTGACATGTCTTGTGATGAAACGCTCTGCTCTGCTGATAGCTTTTGTGCCAATGACTACACCTGGGGGGGCTCGCGGTGCCATTGCAACCTGGGCAAAGGTGGTGCAAGCTGCTCAGAAGGTAGGCCCTTGGTGGGGAGAAGAACATGGTTGGGGGTTGGCCCCAGTGGGAACCAGAGGGCAGTTTTATGCTCCACACATGGTTCCTTCTAGCCTTTTTTCTAAGATAAGCACCTTTTCCATGTATTCATAATTAAATTAGCTATCCAGGAAAAATCTAAGGCCACTTCCATTCCTTCTAGTTGAATAGTGCCCTGTTTCTGTATGTGCCATATGTGTAGTACTTTTGGAGCAATTAACAAGTCATCCTAAGAGCACCTTGGGGAGGCAGACTTTACTTGGATCACATCTCCACTGAAAAAGTGCAACTCAAACATGGGCATGAAGGTAAGAAAGATAATAATTGAGCCAACTTACATTACACAGATGTCCAGCTGGAAGGCAGGTGTCAGTGGTCTTGAAACCATTGATTTCTTTTTAGGGTAGCAAGTTAACAATCTCCAGTTTCTCCCTAGGAATTTCTGAAGCTCAAAGTTCCCAAGAACGAGAATCATAGGTGTAAAAAGTAGAGAAGATAATAAGCTAGGTGTAACAGATTTTTCGGGGTTTTCACTTAATGACTTCTAGGCAATGTCATAAATTGATTTTTGCATTTGAAGAAGTAAGGAAATCGTATAGTATGCTTTTATGTTGTCTTTTTCTCTTTTCAGATATTGTTATACAGTATCCCCAGTTCTTTGGCCACTCCTATGTAACTTTTGAGCCTCTGAAGAACTCCTATCAGGAATTTCAAATTACTCTTGAATTTAGGGTAAGAAGGATTAGTTGTTTGATGAATGCCTATTGGACGGACATCTTAGCTCAGCATTGTGCCATATCAAATGGGGCGGGCTGGGAATGCAAGAAGTGTGGAGGTAAATAGCAAAGGTAAATATGACACAGAGTCTGTCCTTAAACACATTCACACGGTAGCAAGAACGATGGGCGCATTCACACATTCCAGGGTGCCAGTGAGTGCAGGGTGGGTTCTGTATGCTACTGAACCATGGAAGTGGCTGGCTGGCCAGTGAGAGCATGCAGGTCCTAGCGCTGTGGCTCTCGTCATCATTGTGACTCTTCAAAGACCAGAATCTCAGAGGCATAATGCATTCCCCATTCCAAATCCCTCTTAAAGGGAGCTCACATATCTGTCATCCTTGCCATGATGATAACCGAACAAATAGAAAAATGGCTACATACACAGCCCTGGCACATAGTGAGAGCCCAGTGGATGCTCTCAGATCTGAATCAACTGCAAATCAGATTTCAATCAGGGACTTCAGTTTAGAGTTATTCTTTTGGGCATCTCGGACAATACAGCAAGGTTTGGAGATCTGGAAACAAGTCCCCTTTGAGGTCATGGTCACAGTGCTGAGTGTCCAAAAGATGATCTGTCCCAGTCTAGGCAGCGGACATGGGTGAAAACCAACCTAGTCTATCAGCGGGGTGGATTTTATCATCCTGTTCCCCTAACAGAAGGAAAGAAGCAAATGTGCATGCTTCTCCAGAGGGAGGGAAGTAAAAAGAGTAAAAAAAAAATAATAATAAAATAGAATGCTCTTTGGTGAAAATAGAATTCGATGGACACACCAACAGCCTCCCTGTGATGGTGGTCTTTGTGCACATGGTTTTCCTGAACCTCCGCCGGTGGACCCACCAAGCCAAGGGAAGAGCAGGTCAAAAGCAGAGCCAGCTTTCTCCAAACTCACTACCATTCCTCACACACTGTTGATATCACTGCCCTTTGTTTCCTGGAAAGGAATGGAGAATTGGTACCTGGGAGTTCACCGGGGTCCTTGTGCTTGCCCCTTTGTAAACAGGACCACAGAGAGAGTGCTCAGGTTTCATATTCATGAGTGTTTCCAGGTGGTGCTCATTGTTGGTGTGGCTTTTGTTCAAACAATAGGCAGAGGCGGAGGATGGCTTATTGCTCTACTGCGGGGAGAATGAACACGGGAGGGGCGATTTCATGTCTCTGGCCATCATCCGACGCTCCCTCCAGTTCAGGTAACTCCCACTGAAACCCCACGGATTTGTTAATACCATCCTACGTTATGTTTACATTTTTATAGTGTGAATAAAATATAAATGGGATGGATTCCTGCAGATAAAGGAATGGTGTATATAAGGCAAGCATGGAGCTGCTTACTAAGTAGTGGCATATCAGGATTGCAGGTCACCCTTGAAGCTTGAGTTTTGGAGCCCTGTAACTGTTCATTCAACAGGAAATGTTTCTGGAGCAGCTGCAGTATACCAGGCACTGTTGTCGGTCCAGCGAATGCAACAGTGAGCCCAAGCGACCCAGTCCCTTCACTCCTGGAGCTTGAGTAGATGTGATGGGAAGGAGGATGGGATCTTCTTGTCTCCTGTGGCAAATAAGACTGAGGGCCATAGAGAGCAGAGAGGGGCCTACAACCTCCTGAGGGTTCCCAGAGGCCCAAAGCCCATCCTCGGCTCCCCTGACCCAGGGCCGTGGCGAGCTGTTTGGCGCTCCTCCCCAGCCCTGATCATTTCTCTCCCAGTAGACTTTGGAAGCCACCTTTAGTCTGTGCGTGGGTTTCTGGGGGTGGAGTTTTGTGGAGGTGTGAGTGTTTTAACCACCCTCATGGGGGTGTACACAGCACCTATTTGAGAATGACCAGTGAGGCTCAGCCTTGTCCTTGTCCCTAGTGCACTGGTGAAGGTCCTGATGACACCATCTCTCTGCTGCCTGACCTTCAGCAAGTGACTTAACCTCTCTGCGCTGGCATTTCCTCCCAGGACTCTTGTGAGGATGAAATGAATGAATACACAAAAGTGCTTAGAGCGGTGCCTGGCTCATAGCAAGCACTCCGTAAGCACTAACCATTATTTCCTTTTGATTATTTCAGCCCCAGAATTACTTTAGGTTAAGCTGGAGAAGACTGTTGAACACCCCACTTGGGGAAGACAGCGGTTCCCCATCCTTTGCTAAATGCTTTGATTCATGGGAGTTTGGTGCTGGGCCAGGGTCTGGGACAGCAGTTCTCACACTCGGAGGATGTGTACCACTAGCAGGGATTTGCCAGTAGCCGCTCTCCAGCTCTGCACCTCCTGATTCTGCCACCTCCCTGTAGATAAGCCTACTCCGCCACGCCTCTCAACCCCATTCCTCTCCACCGAGGATCGTGGAGCCACAAGGAATCCATGAGAAGTAGCTGCAGTTAGTGCAGGTCCTGAGAAGTATGATGCTGGTTGCGGGTCCTTCCCTGCTGGCCATCTCGTGACCCACAGGGAAGTGACATGGCGGCCATCTGGAAGTTGATGGGATAGGGTCGGAATTCTAGATGTAAGGCACAGTGACTACTGGGTACCCTGCACCATCAGGAAGTTGGAGGAAGAAAACAAAAACAAGACCAGAGCAATCATCTGAGACTGCTCCTCCTCTGCCCACACCTCCCCACAAAGCTGAGGCCCCCTGGGGAAACTGCACCTGCATTTGGGCACAGCTGAACACAGATGGCAGTGCTGGCCAGCTCGCCAAGATGAGTGTGAAGACTTGTGTTTTTAACATTTTATTAATATCACTGAGCCCGTCATCTGGGAGTTGGGAGAAGTCCCCAGAGAAATACCTGGAAGCAGAAAGACTCAAGTTCTAATTCGCTGTACCTTGGATCCACTTTGAAGCATCTGGCAGTCACTGAGAGAGGGTGGGGGGAGGATCTTAGGTGCCCATCCTTTTTAAAGCCGCAGAGAAAATCAGGTTGAAGAAGGCCCCACATTTGAAGCATCTATGGGCAGATTGAAGATAACTGGACTGAGACTGGCCCAGAGAGCAGGCGTCTAGCTCTTTCGTGTAGAGATTGAAACGGTTCCTGATATTCATAAACATAACCCAACAGGTTGATGCTCAAAGAAGCCATCGCCCCAGAAGTGCTGTCCACGGGGTCTGAGCACATAAGGAGCTGGTTAATCAGAGAGCCTTTCTCTCCTTTTCCTCCCTACAGGTTTAACTGTGGAACTGGGGTTGCCATCATTGTAAGCGAAAGCAAAATCAAACTAGGGGCCTGGCACACGGTTATGCTCTACAGAGATGGGCTCAAAGGACTGCTGCAGCTGAACAATGGCACCCCGGTGTCAGGCCAGTCCCAGGTGAGTGCAAGCCTCACGCCCTGCCCGCCCACCTAGCACCCACCATTAACATCCCCCCCCCCCACTCGGAGGGCTGAGGCAGACGAGGCAGGATGCATGCTCAGGGCACCCATCCATCCCACATCTCCCGAGGAGAAGAGTTGAACTTGCAAGCATCATCACTGTGGGGGCACAGAAACGTGCAGTTGGCCTTGTGCTCAGGGCCATGTTGTCTTGCCACAAGGACATCAAAGCCAGGGGTGCAGAAGAAGGCCTGGATTGGAAGAATAGAAGCCATTATTAGTGCCAAACACAAAGCTTGCTTTTAAGGCAAGGGTGTTGCCATGTGACTTTAGAAAACAGTCCTGAAAAGTTCACTTGGTTGAATCTGCAGGAATGATCCTTTCATCTACCATTTTGGGGGGCCGTGATTACAGGAAGTGGTCAAACAATTTAACTGTTGGGCTACTCAGTAAATCACCTAGGTATTCACATGTTGGTCATGCTCTGGGAAATTTTAGAACCCTGTTGAGAGTAAACAGTTTGGATTAGCAACCTGCCAAGGAACCGAGTCTGTAATTATAATCAGGCAGGTGTCTGTATTCTCTGAGGAAAAATGTAGCAAGAAGGCCTTTGTGTATATGTGTGTGGTTTCCTCCCTGCCTGGACTTTTCACTATTTTTTGCTGGCAAGACATGTTATATAAAGGGCCATGCCTTGCTGATTCCCATAAATTTGGACCCCAGTGGTTCCAAAGGAACAAGAATCCAAATATAGTGCATATGAATCCAGTGAGGTTGCTTATGCATATATGCATGTATTTCTAAGGGGAAAAAGACAGGATAAACGAACTATAGAATCACATCCATGCCAGGACAATAGCCCTAATATGATTACAATTAAGTTTGATAAGAATAAAGAAGCTTTGAACTTGGATCCCAAATACTAGCAGTGAATATAAGATGGAGAAGCTGTAATAGAAGTAATACATGTCAAAATGTCTTATGGCTTAAAGCAAGGAAATTCAATAAAGGTTAATAAACAGAGCCATGTGGTAACAACAAGCTAAAGAAATTATAAGTTGCAGTAATAAAGACATAGTATCTAGAAAAATGGAGGTGATAATCCTATTACATTCTAGGAGCTATGTATATCGCCTCCAGTGCTCTAATGGTAAATCAGATCCTCCAAGAGGCTTGCGTTCAGATCTGTGATTGCACTCCAGGAGGACCACAGACAAACTGGAGCGTGTTTAAAGGGCAGTCATTGAAACAGGAAAATGACCTGAAATCCCTAGAATGATTGATTGAAGGAGCATTGTTTAGTTTGGAGAAAAGAAGGTGAAGGTGTGGATGATGGTGCCTTTTCATCACAGAATCAGAGAGAGAGAGTTTGGAGGAAGAAGGACTTACTCTGTGGACCCCCAAGGTGAAATTGAAAGGGGAGAGCCTAAGGAAGTGATTTTAACTCCACTTAATCATACAAAGGTGTACAGAAGGGCAACAGACTATCTCAGAAGACAGTTCCCTGTCCTTAGGGGTGTTCAAAAAATATGTGACCAAAATCTTTTGGTGGGGTACACAAGGGCTCCAGAAGACAACGGGAGCGTGGACTATATGAGTTTCTGTATCTTTTCCAATCCTATGGGTCTATAATTTTAATGAATATAAGAATTAATTGCAAGAAGCATATAATGTCATGGCTACTCAGGGCAACATTTGCCTCTCTACTACCAGGACTTGCTAGCAAGCTGAAAAAAAGCAGGACAGCAGCTGTGGAATGTTTAGTAAACTGTCTTGGGAGATAGTGACTCTGTCTTGAATCAAGGTTTACAAAGTTCTTCCGGATCTGGCTTCAGCCTGATTCTGTAGGAGAACTCTGTAGTTTAAGTTACACCTCAGAGTGATCCCAACCCAAAGCAAGGGACTTGGTCTTTCACACTTTGGCATCCATCAAAAACTGTTAAGTGCTGTGCTGGGGGAAGGCAAACTCCAGGGCACTTCCAATTCTCTGCATAGCAGGCAAAGCAGGCTCCAGAACCCAAAGCAACCCTCATCGGAGGACGGTAAAGTCCAACCTTTACCAGACTATTGCCTGGGATGTTGTAAGGGAGGCTCAGAGGAACCACCCACCCTACAATACATGTAATGTTCCAGAAAAGGAGAAAAAGATTGAGTTGTCAGGCCCCTGCTGTGGTCCTGGATCAGGGAACAGAGTGAAGATAGGATCCAGGAGTAAATTCTGAAGATCTTAATGAAATAAGCCATAGGGCACTCAAATCATCTAACGAAAGCAGTATGCCCAGTGGTTGGTGACCAACCCTTAAAATTCACTGTTTTAAGTACTTTAAAGCTGCCTAGCTCATATTCAGTATACTATTTATAAATGATTCTTATCTATCCATTAGAAAAGATAAAGTAGTGGTTTAGATGTTCTATTTGTTGGTAACAAAAGTCTAAAAGATAAAGATTACATTTCAGTGGCTTACATTCTGGACTTTTTATAAATTCTGGCAACATGCTTTTTCCCAGCCCCTTTTAATCCAAATGAATAAGATATTTCTGTAATAAAAACAACAACAACAACAACAAATGACAAAGGGCACCTTAATTTTGTCCTACCTAATGTTCAGGTCTGTATTTTGTAACCTCAAAACCTGCAATCCAGATTGTGGTTTTCTCTAAGATTAGAAATGTCTCTACCTAACTGTAGATACACACACACACAAGTTGTATCCATGAGCAAATTTCAAAATATTTTGCAACACAATCTGTGTGGCAATCCTGCCCCCTCCCCACACAATATTTCTTGCAGGACATAGTATAAGGGTGACTAAGAGAGTAAAAGGTGAGTGTTAGCCCACATATACACAAAATTAGCATTATCACCCTTTGAGACATGCAAGAACCCTATGATTCATCCAAGGTACACAGTAAGTTGGTGTCAGGACTGGAAAGAGAAAGTTTTTTTTGGATGCCCAGCATGGTGCCCTGCCTGTTGGGTTGCTCTTGGCTCTGACCTACCCTCCCTTCCCTTCCCCTCTAGGCATTCCAAAACCATCCCTTCTCAAAACACAGCCCTCTGAGGAGCTCACTGGGTTTCCTACAGTAACCATGGGTTTAATTTTCCAGTAGGTCAATGTTGTAAATATAAACGTAGATGGAAGAAAGCAGTGGGGCTATAAACTACATCTTAACCATGCCCCTCATTAAAATCTGTTGTGTTTTGGCTTTCAATTTTGGTTTGTGAGTTATAGTTGTTCATCTTTCTTAAAGGGCCAGTACAGTAAAATTACCTTCCGGACGCCCCTCTATCTTGGTGGGGCTCCCAGCGCATACTGGTTGGTCAGAGCAACAGGAACAAACAGAGGCTTTCAAGGCTGTGTGCAGTCGCTCACCATTAATGGGAAGAGTATCGACATGAGGCCCTGGCCCCTAGGGAAGGCACTCAGCGGGGCCGACGTGGGTAAGTGGTTGCCCAGTGGGCCAGGGTGCTCTTGTGGGATTGCCTTTCTGGTGTGGGCCAGGGAGGTGAGCAACTTCATGAATTGCAACCCTAGGCAACTGGATAATGCACAACTTCAGGAGGGAGGTGGGACCAAGGGGTGAGGTTGGTGCTTTGCAGCCTGATCAGCAAGACATGGTAAACAATACAGCACGCCAGACCCTTGGTTGTGTCCCACTGCTCTTGGCCTTCTTCATGAAGCATGGCATGGTCTCATCCAACAAAGCGACAAGCAACTGAGCCCTTTCACGCTTCCTCACTCAGTCCAGTGGAAAAGCCAACATAATCATGTAAGAAGAACCTTCATAGGCTCTCTGCTTCCAAGAGAATTGGCCAAATTCTAATTCTCGGCCACTGTGTCTGACACGTTCTCAAATGCCCTCTCCTTAACTCTTCACACCAGCTCTACGAGGTAGTGATGATTATTATTATGCCTATTTTACACATGAAGAAACTGGGGCTAAAAGTCAAATAAAACTTCTCCAAAAGAGCAGGCAGAGCTAAGACTGACTTTTTTTCTGTTTTCTTTTTTTATTAAGACTTTACTTTTTTCAGCAGTTTAAGGTTCACAAAAAATTTGAGAGGAAGGTACAGAGATTTCCCATATGCCCCCTACCCCCACATGCATGGCCTCTGGCAGGACCAACAGGCCCCTGGAGTGGTACCTTTGTTTCACCTGATGAACACGTGCTGACACATCAGTTATCACCCAAAGTCAGTAGTTCACGTTATGGTTCACTCGTGGCGTCATGCATTCTGTGGGTTTGGACAAATGTATAACATGTATCCGTTATTATGGTGTCTGTATACAGAGTATTTTTGCTGTTCTAAAAGTCCTCTGTGCTCTGCTCATTTATCCTGCCCCTCTCTCCCCACCCTCAACCTCTGGCAACCACTGATTTTTTTAATATTCTCTATGATTTTGCCTTTTCCAGAATGTCACATAGTTGGAGTCATATAGTAAGTAGCTTCCTCAGATTGGCTTCTTTCAGTTAGTAGTATGCATCCAAGTTTCATTCATGCCTTTTCATGGCTTGATGGCTCATTTCTTCTTAGTGCTGGATGATACTCCATCGTCTATATGTACTACAGGCATGTCTGTCATGCCCACTGAAGGGCATCTTGGTTGCCTCCATGTTTCAGCAATTATGAATAAAACTGCTATAAACATCAGTGTGCAGGTTTTTTGGGTGGACATAAGTTTTCAACTTTTTTGGGTAAATACCAAAAAGGAGTGTGATTGTTGGATCACATAGTAAGAATATGTTTAGTTTTGGGAGAAACTGCCAAACTGTCTTCCAGAGGAGCTGTACCATTTTGCATTCCCACCTGGAGTGTTTGAGAGTTCCTGTTGCTCCACATTTTTGTTAGCATTTGGTGTTGTCAGAGTTCTGGATTCTAACAGATGTGTGGTGGTATCTCATTGTTGTGATTTGCATTTCCTTGATGACATATCATGTGGGGCATCTTTTCAAATATTTATTTACCGTCCATATATCTTCTTTGGTCAGGTGTCCGTTAAGGTCTTTAGCCCATTTTTTAAAATCAGGTTGTTTGTTTTCTTATGGTTGAACTTTAAGGGTTGTTTTCTTTTTTTTAATATATTTTGGACAACGGTCCTTTATCAGATGTGTAGTTTGCAAATATTTTCTCCCAGTCCTTGGCTTATCCTCTCATGCTCTTGACATTGCCTTTCATAGATTAGAAATGTTTAATTTTAATGAGATCAAACTTATCAGTTATTTCTTTTAAGGGCTGTGCCTTTGGTATTGTCTCTAAAAAGTCATTGCCTTACCCAAGGTCATCTAGGTTTTTGTCCACATTACCTTCTAGAAGTTTCATAGTTTTGTGTTTTACATTTAGGTCTGTGATCTATTTGAGTTAATTTTCGTGAAAGGTGTAAGGTCTGTGTCTAGATGATTAATATTATTATTATTTGCATGTGGATGTCCAGTTGTTCCAGCACCATTTTTTTAAAAAAAAGAATTTATTTATTTATTTGAGAGAGAGAGAGAGCATGAGCAGGGTAAGGGGGAGAGGGAGAAGCAGACTCCCCACTGAGCAGGGAGCCCAGAGCAGGGTTTGATCCCAGGACCCCAAGATCATGACCTGAGCTGAAGGCAGATGCTTACCCAGCTGAGCCACTCAGGTGTCCCTCCAGCAACAATTTTTTGAGAAGACTAGGGTTGTTTTTAAAGCAATAAAGATGTTTATTCCATTACTGAGAGCAGATAGATAATTCTAAAGTTGGTTAACTCAGTTGACCATTTTAGTCTGCTAGGGCTGCCATAACAAAATACCACAGACCGGTGGTTTTAATAACATTATTTTCTCACAGTTCTGGAAGCTGGAACTCCAAGACGAAGGCAGTGGCAGGTTTGGTTTCTCCAGAGGCCTCCCTCCTCGGTTTGCAGATGGCAGTCCTTCCACTGTGTCCTCACATGGCCTTTGGGTGCCTGTATCCCTGGTGGCTCTCCCTCTTCTTACAAGGACACTGGTCAGATTGGATTAGGTCCCACCCTTAAGACTTCATTTCCCCTTAATTACCATCTGAAAGGCCCTGTCTCCAAATACAGTCACATTGGGAGTTAGGGCTTCAACCTATGAATTTTTTTTTTTAAGATTTTATTTATTTATTTCTTTATTTTTATTTTTAAAATTTTTTTATTGTTATGTTAATCACCATACATTACATCATTAGTTTTTGATGTAGTGTTCCATGATTCATTGTTTGTGCATAACACCCAGTGCTCCACGCAGAACGTGCCCTCCTTAATACCCATCACCAGGCTAACCCATCCCCACACCCCTCCCCTCTAGAACCCTCAGTTTGTTTTTCAGAGTCCATTGTCTCTCATGGTTCGTCTCCCCCTCTGACTTACTCCCCTTCATTCTTCTCCTCCTGTCTTCTTCTTCTTCTTCTTTTTTTTTCTTAACATATGTTGCATTATTTGTTTCAAAAGTATAGATCTGTGATTCAACAGTCTTGCACAATTCACAGCGCTCACCATAGCACATACCCTCCCCAATGTCTATCACCCAGCCACCCCATCCCTCCCACCCCCAACCACTCCAGCAACCCTCAGTTTGTTTCCTGAGGTTAAAAATTCCTCATATCAGCGAGGTCATATGATACATGTCTTTTTCTGATTGACTTATTTCACTCAGCATAACACCCTCCAGTTCCATCCATGTCGTTGCAAATGGCAAGATCTCATTCCTTTTGATGGCTGCATAATATTCCATTGCGTATATATACCACCTCTTCTTTATCCATTCATCTGTCGATGGACATCTTGGCTCTTTCCACAGGTTGGCTATTGTGGATATTGCTGCTATAAACATCGGGGTGCACGTACCCCTTCGGATCCCTACATTTGTATCTTTGGGGTAAATACCCAGTAGTGCAATTGCTGGATCATATGGTAGCTCTATTTTCAACTGTTTGAGGAACCTCCATACTGTTTTCCAGAGTGTCTGCACCAACTTACATTCCCACCAACAGTGTAGGAGGGTTCCCCTTTCTCCACATCCCCGCCAACATCTGTCGTTTCCTGACTTGTTAATTCTAGCCATTCTGACTGGTGTGAAGTGGTATCTCACTGAGGATTTGATTTGGATTTCCCTGATGCCGAGCGATGTTGAGCACTTTTTCATGGTCTGTTGGCCATTTGGATGTCTTCTTTGGAAAAATGTCTGTTCATGTCTTCTGCCCATTTCTTGATTGGATTATTTGTTCTTTGGGTGTTGAGTTTGATAACTCAAACTTTAACTTTATAAAGTTAACTTTATCTTAAAGTTATCCATTTTTAGATTTTGGATACTAGCCCTTTATCTGATATGTCATTTGCAAATATTTTCTCCCATTCTGTCAGTTGTCTTTTGGTTTTGTGGACTGTTTCTTTTGCTGTGCAAAAGCTTTTTATCTTGATGAAATCCCAATAGTTCATTTTTGCCCTTGCTTCCCTTGCCTTTGGTGATGTTTCTAGGAAGAAGTTGCTGTGGCTGAGGTTGAAGAGGTTGCTACCTGTGTTCTCCTTTAGGATTTTGATGGACTCCTGTCTCACGTTTAGGTCTTTCAACCATTCGGAGTCTATTTTTGTGTGTGGTGTAAGGAAATGGTCCAGTTTCATTCTTCTGCATGTGGCTGTCCAATTTTCCCAACACCATTTGTTGAAGAGACTGTCTTTATTCCACTGGACATTCCTTCCTGCTTTGTCAAAGATGAGTTGACCATAGAGTTGAGGGTCCATTTCTGGGCTCTCTATTCTGTTCCGTTGATCTATGTGTCTGTTTTTGTGCCAGTACCATACTGTCTTGATGATGACAGCTTTGTAATAGAGCTGGAAGTCCGGAATTGTGATGCCGCCAGCTTTGCTTTTCTTTTTCAATATTCCTCTGGCTATTCAGGGTCTCTTCTGGTTCCCTACAAATTTTAGGATTATTTGTTCAATTTCTTTGAAAAAAGTGGATGGTATTTTGATGGGGATTGCATTGAATGTGTAGATTGCTCTAGGTAGCATTGACATCTTCACAATGTTTGTTCTTCCAATCCATGAGCATGGAACGTTTTTCCATTTCTTTGTGTCTTCTTCAATTTCTTTCATGAGTATTTTATAGTTTTCTGAGTACAGATCCTTTGCCTCTTTGGTTAAATTTATTCCTAGGTATCTTATGGTTTTGGGTGCAATTGTAAATGGGATCGACTCCTTGATTTGTCTCTCTTCTGTCTTGTTGTTGGTGTATAGGAATGCCACTGATTTCTGTGCATTGATTTTATATCCTGCTACTTTACTGAATTCCTGTATGAGTTCTAGCAGTTTTGGGGTGGAGTCTTTTGGGTTTTCCACATACAGTATCAGATCATCTGCAAAGAGTGAGAGTTTGACTTCCTCTTTGCCGATTTGGATGCCTTTGATTTCTTTTTGTTGTCTGATTGCTGTGGCTAGGACTTCTAATACTATGTTGAATAGCAGTGGTGTTAGTGGACATCCCTGCCACGTTCCTGACCTTAGGGGAAAAGCTCTCAGCTTTTCCCCATTGAGAATGATATTCACTGTAGGTTTTTCGTAGATTGCTTTTATGATATTGAGGTATGTACCCTCTATCCCTATACTCTGAAGAGTTTTGATCAAGAAAGAATGCTCTACTTTGTCACATGCTTTTTCTGCATCTATTGAGAGGATCATATGATTCTTGTTCTTTCTTTTGTTAATGTATTGTATCACGTTGATTGATTTGCAGATGTTGAACCAACCTTGCAACCCAGGGATAAATCCCACTTGGTCATGGTGAATAATCCTTTTAATGTACTGTTGGATCCTATTGGCTAGTATTTTGGTGAGAATTTTTGCCTCCATGTTCATCAAGGATATTGGTCTCTAATTCTCCTTTTTGATGGGTCTTTGTCTGGTTTTGGGATCAAGGTAATGGTGGCCTCATAAAATGAGTTTGGAAGTTTTCCTTCCATTTCTATTTTTTGGAACAGTTTCAGGAGAATAGGTATTAATTCTTTAAATGTCTGATAGAATTCCCCTGGGAAGCCATCTGGCCCTGGGCTTTTGTTTGTTGGGAGATTTTTGATGACTGCTTCAATTTCCTTAGTGGTTATAGGTCTGTTCAGGTTTTCTATTTCTTCCTGGTTCAATTTTGGTAGTTGATACATCTCTAGGAAAGCACCCATTTCTTCTAGGTTATCTAATTTGCTGGCATAGAGTTGCTCATAATATGTTCTTATAATTGTTTGTATGTCTTTGGTGTTGGTTGTGATCTCTCCTCTTTCATTCATGGTTTTGTTGATTTGGGTCATTTCTCTTTTCTTTTTGATAAGTCTGGCCAGGGGTTTATCAATCTTGTTAATTCTTTCAAAGAACCAGCTCCTAGTTTCGTTGATCTGTTCTACTGTTCCTTTCATTTCTATTTCATTGATTTCTGCTCTGATCTTTATTATTTCTCTTCTCCTGCTGGGTTTAGGCTTTATTTGCTGTTCTTTCTCTAGCTCCTTTAGGTGCAGGGTTAGGTTGTGTATTTGAGACCTTTCTTATTTCTTGAGAAAGGCTTGTATTGCTATACACTTTCCTCTTAGGACTGCCTTTGCTGTATCCCAAAGATTCTGAACAGTTGTGTTTTCATTTTCATTGGTTTCCATGAATTTTTTAAATTCTTCTTTAATTTCCTGGTTGACCATTCATTCTTTAGTAGGATGCTCTTTAGCCTCCATGTATTTGAGTTCTTTCCAACTTTCCTCTTGTGATTGAGTTCTAGTTTCAAAGCATTGTGGTCTGAAAATATGCAGGGAATAATCCCAATCTTTGGTATCAGTTGAGACCTGATTTTGACCTAGGATGTGATTAATTCTGGAGAATGTTCCATGGGCACTAGAGAAGAATGTGTATTCTGTTGCTTTGGGATGGAATGTTCTGAGTATGTCTGTGAAGTCCATTTGGTCCAGTGTTTCATTTAAAGTCTTATTTCCTTGTTGATCTTTTGCTTAGATGATCTGTCCATTTCAGTCAGGGGGGTGTTAAATTCCCCCCCTGTTATTGTATTGTTGTCAATGTGTTTCTTTGCTTTTGTTATTAATTGCCTTATATAATTGGCTGCTCCCATGTTAGGGGCATAGATATTTACAATTGTTAGATCTTCTTGTTGGATAGACCCTTTAAGTAAGATATAGTGTCCTTCTTCATCTCTTTATTACAGTCTTTGTTTTGAAATCTAATTTGTCTGATATAAGGATTGCCACCCCAGCTTTCTTTTGGTGTCCATTAGCATGGTAAATGGTTTCCACCCCCTCACTTTCAATCTGGGGGTGTCTTTGGGTCTAAAATGAGTCTCCTGCAGACAGCATATTGATGGGTCTTGCTTTTTAATCCAATCTGATAGCCTGTGTCTTTTGATTGGGGTATTTAGCCCATTTACATTCAGGGTAACTATTGAAAGATATGAATTTAGTGCCATTGTATTGCCTGTAAGGTGACTGTTACTGTATATTGTCTGTGTTCCTTTCTGATCTATGCTGCTTTTAGGCTCTCTCTTTGCTTAGAGGACCCCTTTCAATATTTCTTTTAGGGCTGGTTTCGTGTTTGCAAATTCCTTTAGTTTTTGTTTGTCCTGGAAGCTTTTTACCTCTCCTTCTATTTTCAATGACAGCCTAGCTGGATATAGTATTCTTGGATGCATATTTTTCTCGTTTAGTGCTCTGAAGATATCATGCCAGTCCTTTCTGGCCTGCCAGGTCTCTGTGGTTAGGTCTGTTGCCAATCTAATGTTTCTACCATTGTAGGTTACATATCTCTTCTCCCAAGCTGCTTTCAGGATTTTCTCTTTGTCTCTGAGACTCGTAAGTTTTACTATTAGATGTCGGAGTGTTGACCTATTTTTATTGATTTTGAGAGGGGTTCTCTGTGCCTCCTGGATTTTGATGCCTGTTTCCTTCCCCACTTTAGGGAAGTTCTCTGCTATCATTTGCCCAATATACCTTCTGCCCCTCTGTCTCTTTCTTCTTCTTCTGGGATCCCAATTATTCTAATGTTGTTTCGTCTTATCGTGTCCCTTATCTCTCGAATTCTGCCCTCGTGGTCCTGTAGTTGTTTCTCTCTCTTTTTCTCAGCCTCTTTATTTTCCATCATTTGGTCTTCTATATCGCTGATTCTCTCTTCTGCCTCATTTATCCTAGCAGTTAGTGCCCCCATTTTTGATTGCACCTCATTAATAGCCTTTTTGATTTCGACTTGGTTAGATTTTAGTTCTTTTATTTGTCCAGAAAGGGTTTCTCTAATAACTTCCATGCTTTTTTTCAAGCCCAGCTAGTATCTTTAAAGTCATGATTCTGAACTCTAGGTCCGACATCATACTAATGTCCGTATTGAGTAGGTCCCTGGCAGATGGTACTACCTCTTGTTCTTTTTGCTGAGGTGATTTTTTTCATCTTGTCATTTTGTCCAGAGGAGAATAGATGAATGAGAGAACAAAATGCTAACAGGTTAACAATGTCCCCAGCAAATATACTCTATACAAATTAGAAAAGACCTGAAACCAGGGGAAAAGAAAGGGAAAGAAAGAAAAAAGAAAGAGAATAAAAAAGAAAAAGATAAAAACAAACAAAAACAGAACAAAACAAAAAAAAACCAGAATATGATCAAATATGATCAGGCTAGTGCATAGCTCGGTGCCACACACTAGATTTTGGGCATATTTTGTTCTGTTAGAAGAAAGTGCCTCCTAAAATTTTAAAGGAAGAAAGACTTATATATGTACAAAATAAGGGTTGATACAATGAAGGGATGGAAGACTACTGTAAAGATGAAAATTATAAAAGGTTTTATAAACGGAATTGATAAGAAGTTGTTTGAAAGAAGAAAGAAGAAGATTTAAAAAAAAAAAAGAAAAGAAAAAAAAGGGAGAGACTGTGATCAGGCAGGAGACTAGAACAAAGCCATACACTAGTGATTTAGGGTATGTTTTGATCTGTTAGAAGAAACTGTATATCAAAATTTTAAAGAGAGAAGAACTTATATATATATGCCAAAAATAAGGGTAACTAGTATGAAGGGACAAGATATGACTCTAAAAATGAAAAATAAAAAATGTTTTTCTAAAAAAGGGATTGATAAGATGTTGGTTGAAAAAGGGAAAAAGAAAAATTCAAAAAAAACCCCACAAAAAAACAGTTTAAAAAATTAACTTTGAAAAACTAATGAATCATGGTAAAAAAGCCATGAATTCTATGTGCAGTATTCCCCTAGCACTGGAGTTCTCCCGTTCTCCTTGAACGGTGAACTTGGTCTTGGCTCGCTGGCTGTTTGTGCTGATCTTCTGGGGGAGGGGCCTGTTGCCGTGGTTCCCAAATGTCTTTGCCGGAGGCGGAATTGCCCCGCCCTTGTCGGTCCGGCCTAAGCAAGCTGCTTGGGTTTGCTCTCAGGAGCTTTTGTTCCCTGCAAGCTCTCGGTGCAGCTTTGGAGGACCAGGGTGAAAATGGTGGCCTCCCACTCTCTGCCCCGAGGAGCTGAGAATTCGGGGCCCCACTCCTCAGTGCACCCCCAGAGAAAAGCAGTCAATCACTCCTTATCTCCCTGGTCTCCTGCCGCACTCCGTGCTCACCCGGCCTGTGACTGAGTGTTTCTATCTCTGGCACCCGACCCGTTGTGGAGTCTCCAAACCCAGCAGATCCCTGCGGTGCGCTCCTGCACTTATCCTCCCCGGGGAGGAAGGGGAGTCTCCCCGGCTCTGCTGCTTGTTGGGTCCCTGCTGGAGGCGCAGTGGCCCGACTGGGTCGCGGATCACAGTTTATGGCCACCCTGAGCTGAGAGCCCGCGCCTCGGCTCCGTCTCTGCAGTCGGCTTCCCCGCTCTGATACCTGGGAGCTCTGCTGCACTCAGTCACCCCCGGTCTTTCTGTGACCCCGAGGGTCCTGAGTCCACACTGTCCCGCGAGGGTTCCACCTCCCGCTTAGCCACTGGAGTGACGTTCCTCAGCGGAACCGACTTCCAAAAGTTCCGATTTTGTGCTCCGTGGCTCCAGCACTTGCCAGAAGCAGCTGACGGAGGCCCCCTCCCCCGCTGTCTATCCTCCCGAATACTGCCTCGGATTCACTTCTCCACACGCCCTACCTTCCAGTAAGTGATCGCTTCTCTCTTCAGAGAGTTGTTGCTACTCTCTTCTTCGGTCTCCTGTTGAGTTTGTAGGTGTTCAAAATGGTTTGATCCCTATTCAGCTGAATTCCTGAGATCAGACGAAATCCAGGTCTCCTACTCCTCCGCCATCAACCTATGAATTTTTTTAGTAACTTCCTCCTAAGATTACTTTGTCCAGATGAGTTGGGACGCATATAAAGTACTAAGAACATAGCAAACGTGTTGTAAATATATCTTGCTATTGATATTATTATTAATCCTGACTCCACCTATTAAGCAGGGTGTAAGTTATTTTTTCTCTCTTCATTGAACTAACAGGGGCAACAGCCCTGAAGGACAGATCTGTAGTGTCAAGGCTGCATGGTCACCTCTGACAGGTAGTTAAGACATTGCGAAGTTGAGCAAGGACCAATTTTTGGCAGCATTTTAAATTCTAATGTAGTGCGAAACCAACCTCTCCATTGAGCTGATGGCACCAGACAGCCCCATCTTGCTGGCTCTGGACTCCCCGGAAGCTACTATTAGATTCTTTGATGACTATGAGCCTTATGATGAACCTTAATGGCAGGCATCAGTCACATTGCCTTTTTTCATTTTTTTCCCATTTATCACCCTGGCGTGCTGAAAAAGGGCTGCTTATCCTTCCTCAGGCTCCATCCTTGCTTTACTTTGAGTTAGTCCTTCAGAAATTTAAGTTCTTTTAAATTAAATGCAGTGCCACGATGGGGAAGACTGGGCTCATACCAACAGCAGTGAATTTCTGGTGGGGATACAGGCTTCCAGAAGAAGGAAATGACAGTAGCAGAGTCATGGTTCCTCTAAGAGCGACCCGAACTCTAACTTGGCACTGCTGTCTTCAACCCCAGCTTTTTCTCTGTCCCCCTACCCCCTTCCATTCAGCCTGCCACAGCTCCTCATTACTCAAGCCCTCCTACTTCATCTCCTTCATTAGATTATTCCCCGTGATTGGACTCTCTCTAAACTCACGTTCTAGATTAGTCAGCAGTCTCAGCAAAATTTTGCATTCTCTGGTCTAGACTTGTCTTTTAGTATTGCCACCCAAATTCTCAAACCTAAACCAGCAACACTCCTTTTTTCCAATCCTGTCTTGGATCTCCACACCCCGCTGGGTCAATGTAACAAAGCCAGCTTCCCATGTTATTCGAGACTCAAGAGGTCTGAGGTGTCCATGGGTCTCACCGTGGGCTTGTCAGTCTTTTTAGTCATTCTTTCCCTCAATATACTTATTTAATCATCTGCTTAATGCCAATCATGAAGCTGGGTGCTGGGGATAAAGTAATGAGCAAGAACGACAGGATCCTAGCTCAGCCCTCATGTAGCTGCCACAAGGAGAGACCGGATTGATCAAACAGCCGCATAAGTAAATGTAAAATTACAGTTTGGTGTAAGTGTTAAAGGAGGAGTGACAGTACAATAACAGTGTGTAATAAGGGAATTTCATGAGCTGGAGGTCCGGGGAAGCTTTCTGAGGATTTAATGCAAAGTTGCTATCTGAAGCATTTTTCTTTTAAAGCAGACAAGAGAGGCAGAGGAAATGACTTGTCCCAGTGGGAGTGTGAGGGGGTGGTGGGTACCATGATGTAGTCCGTGTTTTGAAAAGATCCCTCTGGCTGAGGACAGCTTATTGGATGCGGTATTCAGGAGATACATGTAAACTGGCTGGGAGGTTATGGCAGCAGTCCAGATCAGAGATAATGGCCATTTGCTCCAGGCTGGTGGTGGTGACGGAGGTGTGGACTGAGTTGACAGGCCTCAGGTATGGACTGGGGGACGAGGGGCAGGCCGTGGCTCCCTGCCCACATGTCCTTACTGTCTTCCACCCCATCATGTTCCACCTTCGCTTCTCTCCTCAGGGGCCTAAGTTCTCTCCTGCCCTCACTTTATTGTCTTGCATAAACACAAACGGGCATCTAGTAGGTTCCGGGTCAACAAAACTGATTTTATATATTGATGATGAGGTCCCACCAGCACTCTAGGCCCATGACCTGGCAACCAACTTCCTTCCTCCTACTCTCAGAGTGGGAAGTTTCCCTCGTTTCTAAAACTAACCTATTTATCTCCACTCTGCACCCATCCTTCCCTACATCCCTGGACCTTGCTACCAGGATCATCATTTCAGTAACCCAAGGGTTCTTAACCTTTTGCGTGCCATGAACTTCTCTGGCAGTCTAGTGAAGCCGATGGACTCTTCTCAAAATGATGTTTTTATTATTTTCTTTAAGATTTTTTTTGAAAGAGAGAGAAAGAGAGAGCAGTTTGGGGGAAGGGGCAGAGGGAGAGAGAGAATCCTAAGCAGGCTCCATGCCCCAGCTCAGAGCCTGACGCAGGGCTCGATCTCACGACCCTGAGAGCATGACCTGAGCCAAAATCAAGAATCAGACGCTTAACTGGCTGAGCCACCCAGGCATCCCAAGATTTTATTTTTAAGTAATCTCTCCACCCAACATGGGGCTCAAACTTACAACCCTGAGATCAAGAGTCACACGCTCCACCGACTGAGCCAGCCAGGTGCCCCTCAAAATGTTGTTTTTAAAGGCAGAGAATAATATCCATGATAGGAAACACTTACATTGAAATAAAGCTATGCAAAGTTTTTTTAAGCTTTGTTATTATAATAGGATCTGTGCTTCTTTATAAAGCATTAGAAAACAGGATCATTTAATAGTGGATGCTATGGCTACCATGATTTCAAAGTAGTAATTAGCATAAATGATAGTTTGAGATATCTGTGACAAGTGGAATGTGATGTGACAATAACTCAGGTCTGTTGGTCACAGGCCATGAGAACTGCTAATCCTTAGAGGTTCCTTGCGTACATTAGTAACTGAAGGAAACAGTTCAATTGGAAATGAGGGCAAATAAAGATTGATGTGTTTCCCATGTAAGTTCACGGACCCCCTGCCCTGGCTTATTCACACTTGCTCAGGTCCTCCCTGCCAAAACCGGTGCCATACCTCACACAGTCCTGCTACCTGCCCTACTTAGGAACCCCAGACCCCTCTCTCCTCTCTTTCTAGACCTGACTCTTGCAATCCTTCCAGGCCCCCGTGTGAACCTACAATGGGGCTTCTGCCTCCCACGGCACAGCAAAATCGCTCTCCTAAAACCGGCTGTGGCCATCTCTTTACAAAACCCGCAGCTCTTCTCCCTGGACTTTTCAGCAGTATTAACTCTGCCTTCTCTCTGTGCTGCTGATCCCCCCGAGCTCCTGGAACCTGCCCTGAGTCCTCTGAGCCCACTGGCCTATTTTCTCCCTTTGTCTTCCCTGCCGGCTCCTCACCCTCCTCTGGTTCCCTGGGAGTTCCGTGGGGCCCCTTCCCTGTCCGCTCTCAAGAATCCCCTCCGCTCTTGGTGTCAGGGTCACCCCCACGTCGCCGCTGCCCCTCCAGTGTGCCCCCACCCACACGGGGGCTGTGCCCACGGGGCTCAGCAGGGGATGTTGGCACAGTCACCATAGGCTTCAGCTGCGCGAGACCAGCTCCTCTGCCCCGCGGTAAACAGTTCCTGCTCCCAGCCCTGCTCATCGCCCTACTCCCACCACTTTTCTTTCTTTTTTTTTTTTTTAAAGATTTTATTTATTTGACAGAGAGAGAGATAGCAAGAACAGGAACACAAGCAGGGGGGAGTGGGAGAGGGAGAAGCAGACTTCCCGTGGAGCAGGGAGCCCGATGCGGGGCTCGATCCCAGGATCCCGGGATCATGACCTGAGCCGAAGGCAGACGCTTAACGACGGAGCCACCCAGGCGGCCCATTCCACCACTTTTTGTTCAGACGGCCCAGCTGGGACCCCGGACGTTATGCTGGAGTCTGCCTCCGCCTTCCACCTCTAGAAGGAACTGGCTATTTCTTTCTTCCCTGTGTCTTCGCTATCTCTCCATGTGCTCTGTGACCACCCTGTCCAGCCCCAGGTTCCCTCCCCATAGGATTTCGTTCCTCTTTCCCATGCCAGTGCTCCCAATCCGACTTGCATACCACGGCCAGCAGAATCCTGCTGAAACTGGCTTTCATCAAGGAAATGCCCCACCCCACTCCCACCTCTTGAAATATAGTCACAATGCAAACATATAAAGTAATATTTTCTCATGTGCATCTAAAATAACCCAAGAACCCCACGTCTTCCTGTGGGAGCAGCCCTTCTCTGAGAAAGGGTCGCAGTCCGCCAAGCCCAGTGGGGGCACGGGGCCTGTGAGTTTGGCTCTCGTGGATGCACATCACCCTCCCTGCGGAGCGAGGTTGCTGGCTGTGTTCTCTAGCTGTGGCTGCAGACCACGCGTCACTTGGACCCGAACTTCCAGGGGCCCCAGCTGGAATTTGCCGAGGCCAGCCCACCCTGGCTGGAGCGCCAAGCCATCTGGAAGGGCTTGAATTCAGCTCTGTCACGGGCCCCTGAGGTTGGCCTCCTCACCTGGGTGCACACTATACCCAACCCGGCTCATCCTCCCAGTTAGGCTGAGCATGGAAGAAGAGACTGGATCAGCTCGACAAATGCAGAGGACTGAGGAGGAAAGGACGAGAGGCTTGCCCTACTGAGATGACACAGCCAGGCCAACATGGGGGAAGTGGGAGGTGGGCACAGCATCATCGCCTGCAGGATGCAGGGCTGGACCCTCCATCAGAGATGTGTCCCTTTGCCCCCATCCCAGGAAGAAATGTTTTGTATTCAACCTATGTCGTTCTGGGCCCTTCTGTCTAATTTGTTTCTTATATACAAGGAGAAAAGGAAGACCAAGGAAGCAGAAGAAAAGCAGTGTAGGAGAAGTCCATTTCTTTCCCTTTCATCTGATGATCTTGACAATGACAAAGTATGCCCTGGATGGGCCTCTCTGATATGTGTTTGGTAAAGAGAATGGACCCATCTGGTGTTGAGTCTCTCACCACTTTTTACTCCAGGCCACCTTGCTGTCTCCCATACGATCGTAACTTTGGAGGTATAAATAGGGATTCTGGAAGGCACACGCTGAGGTATTATGGAGCCCCCTCCCCCTCCCTGCCCCAGACAGAGGAGTGGACAGTTCAGGCCAGGTCATACGTTAGACATGGCTTCAGTCCCCACCTTATTGCCTCAACTTTGAACCCACAGGGTGGTAGCACTTAAGGTAATTGGGGCCACACAAACTAGAACGCTTTTAACAGAAATGCCATGTTGACATCGGAGGGATTGAAACACACTCTTGTGGGAATAAGAGAGAGATGAATTAAAGCAGAAACAGCTCATTCATCGGTGGTCATAAAATTGTCTGACAATTTAGTATTTGATTTATTGTGTCCACCATGTTTTGAAGATTCTGTGACTCTTCATAAAGAACAAGCCAAAATCAAATTAAAGCAAAGGGTACATTCCACTTACCCTGAAAGCTGTTTTCCAGTTGTGCAGGGGTACTAGTGAACAGGAGTGGGAACTGAACTGTATTTATTTGGAGCCCTGAGCGGTTGGCATGGTCAGCGCCATCATCTTGGCTTGGCTCACGTGATGGATCGGTTTTGTAATTCCTGTTCTGTATTCAGGGGAATGCAGCGGCGGACTCTGCGACGAAGCTTCGTGTATCAATGGTGGCACCTGCACGGCAGTCAAAGCCGACTCCTACATTTGCCTCTGTCCCCTTGGATTTAAAGGGCGACACTGTGAAGACGGTGAGAAAGAAGCAAGTTGATTGTGATCTCTGTCTGCACTGTTAATTCATGTGGATGTAATTTTTCATCAATGTGCTTTTAGCAAAGTCCCATACGTGTTTATGGGATTAAAGTTTATGCATTATTGGGAAACATGGGAGAATCTTTTTTTTTTTTAAGCTTTTATTTATTTACTTGAGAGAGAGAGAGAGCATGCACGAGGTGGAGGGGGTGGAGCGAGGCAGAGGGAGAAGCAGACTCCCTGTTGAGCAGGGAGCCCTACATGGGGCTAAAGCCCAGGACCCTGAGATCATGACCTGAGCTGGAGTCAGATGCCTAACTGACTGAGCCACCCTGGCGCCCCCCCCCCTTTTTTTAAAATCAGGTTGCAGTGTCTTTGAGTGTTGAAGTGTCAAACCAACCAAAGATGTGTTCATTTGAAGATGCTCTTGGGCCAGGCTTTGGTGGGCTCCTTTTGGCCCTCAAAAAACTTTGAAAAACCTCTGTGTGTATGGTCTGTATCAGACCATTTGTAGCTCATGCTCCTTAGAATATCCGTCAGTTTCAGAGAAAAGGCTGGGAAAATATACACAGAATCATTAACAATGAGATGGGACAAAAGTCATCTTGTTTCTTTGTCTTTGTCCTGTTCTAGTGAATTATTCCACCTCTCAGTACTGTCTGTATAAGTCTCAATACATGTATAAACCAACATGTGTTTATATACATCTAAACACAATGCATACACAAACACACACATATAATGGAAAATTTTAAAGATTTAAAAGATTTTGGAACACGATGCAGAGTTGAACATGTTTTAATTTTTTACTAGTGATTCAAAATTGGACCTAAGACAGCATTCTGGGAGAAATTTTTTTTTAACACTGTATAATCTCAAATCTCATTTCACCTAGAAGAGGGTCTATGATTTCCAGTAAGCCAAAGCTGATACATATCATCTCATATTTTATAGCCTAACATAATAAAGGTTGATCCTTGCTCACATCACACATCACTGCAGGCCAGTAGGGGGTTGGGCGGGGTATGCCATTCAGGGGTGCAGGCTCCTGCCTTCCAGTGGCTCTGCCAGGGCCTTAGAATCCCCCACCCCCCTGCTTCTTGCATTCAGCTAGCACATGAGGAAATTCGAGGGGCCAGATCTGGGGTGCTGTATAATACTCTCACCCACATTCTACACCAGCCAACTAACTCAGGGCTGCTGGGAAATGTAGTTTCGCTCTGTACCTAGGAGGAAAATAACGTGGCTGGTCCTGCCACAGAGGGATTTCTAATGACATGCTTCTTTCCTCAGCTTTCACCCTGATCATTCCTCAATTCAGCAAGTCCCTGAGGTCCTATGCTGCAACTCCCTGGCCGCTGGAGCCCCAGCATTACCTCTCCTTCACGGAGTTTGAGATCACGTTTCGGCCGGACTCGGGTGAGGGCGTCCTCCTCTACAGCTATGACACAGCCAGCAAAGACTTCCTGTCTATCAACATGGCGGGGGGCCACGTGGAGTTCCGCTTTGACTGTGGCTCTGGGACCGGTGTTCTCAGGTAAGGACTGAGACCTTCAGGGGCCCCCCTCCCCAAAAGCTAAATAGCGGTCACTTTGGGAAAAGATGACTTTGTCCTAATAGCTCGCACTCTTCCTGTCCTCCCTCCACAGTTATCTTTTCTGAAATTTGTCCTGGTGTTTACAGATAACATGCTTCCTTATGGCTCGTACTTTCCTCCTAGCAAGATTTCCTTTTTTCCAATAACTCCCCAGCAGGGAGCGACTCTCTGCTTCCACCTATGGCAGACGGGCTTGCTTCAGATGGGGCTACCCTGCCTTCATTTTGTACGGTGCCATCAGGAGAAACGTGATGAAGTGTAATTCATCTGCGCATGCTCAGAGCATCACTCGGTGGGCGCCCAGCAAATATGTGATGACTAGTAAAGAAGTATTAACAGACTTTGAACGAACAGAAATGTCCTTGGTAACCTCGCTTTCAATGTTTACTGTCCTCTTGCACTGTTTCTTTGATGGTAACCAGTTATTTTGCGAGTCTCTTACTGTTCTCCATGTAAGAGCCTGGCACTGAGTCAACCATCGCAGGGACCCATCCCTGACCACGATGCTCAAGAAGGCTGTGTGATAAGTGGTTTCAATAGGACGGCCATGCCTAGGTGCTTGTAAAGTACTTGCTGGTAGCTGCAGAACTGGCTCCGGGTTGTCGAACCTGTCCTCCTGTTATTTTACTTGTACTCTTAATTTATTTAGCAGATCGATTGTTCCCATCCAGTGTGTCACTATTTTGATGACTCCCTCAGAGCCTGTGGATGGTAGGGGCAGATGTTCTTATTTATCTAGGTCTCCCTTACTGTCTTGCTCTCATGGTAGTTTTTACCTTCAGGCCAGAGGCCTGCTCATCAAAGGCAGACATGCTCCTTGTTCCTACATTTGGTGAATTCTCTTTTGAAACTCACTATGATGTTTCATTCAGTGGTGCCCCGCAGCAGGAAATCAGTCGGTGGTGGTTGTCTTAAAGGAAATTGAGGGCTGCATTCAATTGTAATTCATACTGCTAGACCGTCATTTTTAGGAAGAGCGTGCGGGAGAGATGTTATGACCATACAACGCCCTTAACTGCTGGTCATTTTTCATGGCTGATGAGAAATGCTTACTGCATTAGGTTCCAACAGTTCTTAAAAAGGACTGTTCATTTTTGTCCTGTGACTGAATTCGTGCACATCAGTGACACTTCCTTCCTTGGGGCATGGGTGAATATTTTTGTACCTCTGGTTATGCAAAACCATCCTAGGTCTCAAGACAACGTGGGTGGGTATTTAATTGATTCAATTTACATATGATTATGCAAAACAGCTAAGCAATTCAGGTAGAACTATTTGTCAAGTTGAGAAGGAAAGACACCTTGAATATCACCTTGTGTTTCCAAATGGCTTCCTCCTGGATACGGAGTGACCAGAAAGAGTGAGTGGAGGGTCGGGGCTCATCAGCCCTTCTCCTGGATGGATGGCCCCCCACACCCAGCACCTCTGCGGAGGCAGCTCCAGCTGTGGGGTCACAGACACATAGGACCTGAGTGTCCAGCATGTCTCTCTTTCATAATTCTGTGCCTCTTTGAGACAAGAGGTGGTTTTATTTATTTATTTATTTATTTATTTATTTATTTATTGTAAATGTGAGTTTTTGTCTTCCTGCCTGGCAGGAAAGCGCCTGGAAAAAGGATTCTGCGTATTAGTTGTGATGAAAAGGAAGCAAGTTCTCAGAGTGTCCAAGGGGCAAAGCACCCCCTGTCCCCTCCCTTCTCCAGTGTAACCTGACAACAGTGATTTCTGTAGGTGTTTCAGGCGCCCCTTTGCAAGATGTTTATTTTGAAAACCACTTCAAAGACTTCCTGCTTGATTAAGAACATTCGCTGAAAGCCTGAACCACAGGAAGTTGTGGAATTGGCCAAATCATTTTAACTTTAGGAAAAGGATAAGGTGGTCAAGTTCATTATGAACTTGATTCAAAAATCAAGGCAACTGCAATGAGCTCGTGATGGCTGGGATCAATACCAGCATGCTGAGGATGGCAGGTATTGACAGGGAGTGACCTTGGCAGGACAAGAACGCCACCAAGGCGCTGTGACTTATCATGGAGACGGGGCTGCTTTAAGAGTGCCTCTGGTTTCTTTATTGCATATCGATTTAGCCAAGGTGATTAAATTCTAATTGCTAAGGACAAATCACAAAAACATTAGCCAGAGCAAAAGAAAATCAAGTGAGGGGGGTGGAGACCTTTCAGTAATTGTGCCCATTGGTATTCCTGACAGTTTTCTAAAGATGATCCAGATCAAAAAATAATTGGGAGGTTCAGTGAAGGCCAGAAACTAGACGCCGTTAGAAATACAAATGCAATAATTATACTCTTCTGCATACCTCACTATCCAAAGTAATATATAAAACTCCTATTCATAACATTTAAACTTTAAGTGCTTCCACCTGGAATTAATAATTGGATTTTTAAAGTACCTTTAATCCTTTTCACAATATCAGACAATATGGAACCCTCCCCCCCAACATTGTATTATGAGAAATTTCAAACATATAGAAAAGTTGGAAGAATTATATAGTAAACATCCTTATACCTCCCATTTGCCATCTACAATTAATATTTTGCTATATTTGCTTTATCACATGCCTAGCTAGCCTTATATCCATCCATCCATCCACCAGTCCATCCATCCATCCACCAATCCATCCATCCATCCATCCATCCATCCACCAATCCATCCATCCATCCATCCATCCATCCATCCACCCACCCACCCATCCATCCATCCATCCATCCATCCATCCATCCATCCACCCATCCATCCATCCATCCATCCTATTTTTTCTGCATTTTGAAGGATGCTGCAGACATCAGTACAACAAAGAATCTGTGTTTTACACCAGAGCCCAGGTAACTCTTTTTCAAAGCTTGTGTGCAGCTGTGATCACATCTCACCCTCCTGTCACCTCTCATCTAGAAAACCAGGCTCATCTGACCCACATTTCAGGCTTGTTGTAACAAATAAATAAAATAATTGCAATGTTCCTACCATAAAGGGGTCCAATAGATGGAGCTCACACTGCTGTGCTTACTAAGCAGGAATGATTGTTTTCTTTGGACCGAATGAAATGAGGCATCTGAGGTTGGCATCAGTTGCATCGGATGGTTTCATGAGCATGATCCGCAACACCAGTGATGCTAACCCATGCTCAGTTTCCTTCCTTCAACAGGAGTGAAGACCCCCTCACCCTGGGCCACTGGCACGAGCTGCATGTGTCTCGCACAGCAAAGAATGGGATCTTACAAGTGGATAAGCAGAAGGTGGTGGAAGCAATGGCAGAGGTAAGCAGGACATGCGTTGGCGGGAACTGGGTTACTGGTTTCTTCCTGTCCTGGCGAGAAGAGCAGCAGTGTAGTGGTTAAGTACATGGACCCAGGTGCCAGGCTGCCTCGATTTACACCCAAGCTCCCCACTGGGCAAGTTACTTAACATTTCTATTCCTCGGCTGTGAATGGGGTAATAATGGGGGAGGTCTCTTACGGTTGTTGCGAGGATTAAGTGAGCTAATACGAGTCTGGCATTTACAAAATTGCCTGTCACCCCCACCCCTACCATCAATCCCTGCCTTTGTTCGAGTCAGTGTCTAATGTAGTAGGTCAGGACACGGACTTGGAGGGCAGGCCAGCGGTGTGGGGGGGTCACACACCTGACAAGAACACAGCTCTGATGCCAGGCTCCTGGGTTGCCGATCTAGCTCCATTACTTATCAGTAGTGTCAACTCAGATAGGTTGTTTGACCTCCAAGTTTGTGTTTTCTCATCTATAAAATGGGAATAATGGTGATGATAATAGGGCCTAGTTCACAGAGTTGTGCAAATTAGAATAGCTATATATATAAGACACAACGGTACCCGGCATCTGGTTAACACTACACAGCTTGACTTATTATTAGTTAATTGAGTACTCTTGTGACCTCAGAGCATAGAATTTCTACTCAAGTTTATAACTTTCATCCATGATTTTATTTCTAAGGTCATGTCCAAAGAAAAGAACATTTTTAAGAAGAGATAAGAGAAATTTGTTTTAAATTATAATCTACTAGGATTCTTTACACACAAAAAATTTAGTCCCCCTAAAACAGAGGGGACTTTAGATTTTCTACTATTTTAATTCCCAGCAGTCCTTGTTCTGTACATCTCCAAATTTAAAGAGGACATTAATGAATGTGGGTATTCTGATAAGAAAATGGATTGGTAGAAAAAAGAAAAGGAAGAAAAAGAGACTTTTGGTGAGGAAAGAGGTATTGGGTTGAAGAAGAAAAAAGGAAGAACACATATGTTCTGTGGTGGGAGGTCCTGTCAGAACCAAGGACCTCCTCAGGATTAGAAGAATCCCAAACTGGGTTCTGCTTCAAGAGGTGAGCACCCTTCAAACTTAGAAAATGTTCTATATGTATTTGTGGAAAGAAGGAAGGAAGGAGAGAGGGAAGGAAGGAAAACAGAGAGGGAGTGGGGGAGGGAGGAAGGAAGAAAGGGAGGGAGGGAGGGAGAGAGGGAGGGAGATGGATTTTAAAGGGAGAACAGGAATCACTTCTGGTATGAGCCAGAAAATTCTAACAGCTGAATTTAGTCCAAGATAGAAGTAGAAATTCACAGCTATAGACTTGACTGTATGTTGATTTAATATAAATTCAAAAAAGCATTGTATCTCTGTAGACCTTAGTTACAAACATTTGTACCAAAGGAACAAAAGTTCAGAATGGGGATATTTGAAGATAGTAGGGTTAAGGCCTTTGATTATAAGTAAGGAATTCTTCAGGACATGGTATGTACCATTGGAATTCTACAGGGAAGAGACAACACAAAGGTAAAAACCATACCTCAGAATTTCTATTGCTACCATATCAGAGAATGAGAATTAAACCAGTATGGTAGAACCAGTGCCTCCCTATTGGCTTTTGGAACAGACCGAAGCTGGAGTGCAGCTCCCACCTGGAAAGCAATATAAACATGTGGGTAAAGGTGTAGCTATTCTGGGTACATGTGAGGTGGTTTTTCGTTTGTTTATTTTGAGGTAGCGCTAAGACAGGAGTGGAAGTCCCCATGCTTGATCTCAGTGAGTTGAGCCTTAATCACATCTTCCCCCGGGGGATTTCTGCCCCCCAGCTAGCTGCCCATACCATGTTCAAAGGCATGGCTGACCCTTTTGGTTATAGAGCAATGGTATTAGGAATAGTGGTCTTAGAGCTTAGAGATGGATGGGGTTAGCGAACACTTCTGCGGGTTAACCCACGACGTTGGCTCCTAAGTGTCCACACTAAAGCCGAACCGAACCTTGGGTTGCTCAGCTGAGAAACACCAACAGTCCAGGGTTGAGTCTAAGCCAGACTTAAAGAAGGGATGTGCTTCTGAGGGCTCCAGAAAACCCCAACCAGTGGCTTTGCTCAGATTTTCCATCCACTTCCAGCTAAATAGAAGTGGCAGATCTAGACACGAAGCCTCATTTTGGTGGGGTCTATTTGCTTTTCTCCTGCGGTTCCCCATGGGTGGGGCAGCTGCGGGCCTGCCTCTGGTCAACAGGAAGGAGGTGGGGGAGGACTCTGATGAGCAACCAAAAGGAAGCAGATCTCACCCCAGGAGGCCGGGTCCCGTTCCCTGGATACAACTATAACTCAGTCTTCAAAACAGCCTATTTCTCTGAAATCCCTGTGACCCTGCAGCCTTCCTCCTTTCTTCTTATTAGCCGATTTGAACTTTTGGGTAAGAGCTAAGACGTGACAGTGATGGGTGCCTGTGGGTGTGTGGTCACAGCTGCTGTCTGGGGCAGTATTCCAGGCAGCCACTAGAATTCCTGAAAGCTCTTCCGCTTCTTTGATGAGCACCGCCTCCCCCCAACCCCTGGCCAGTTAAATAAGAACCCTGGAAGCTGCCCGAAGGTTATTGACAGAAGGCTGTGCTGTCTGTATTCCAGTCGAGACCTCCTTGCCGTTACCTGGCTGGACCTGGCCACCTGAACACTGTGAGCATCCCTTGAGATGGTGCACCTTCCTCTCTGCCCTCCCTGTCTCCCCTTCCCTACTCTGACCTGAGCCATATCCATTCTCCTCCCTCTGGCCTGTGATCTGCCTAAAACACAGATAGGACTATTTTCTCTCTGCGTAAAGCTCACTGCTTTTGGGGTACAGGGTAAATTTCTATGCATGCAGGATCTGGTCCCTCCTTGCCTCCGCCCTATACCTACTATTTCCCCTCAAGCCCTGACTTTGGCCAGTTTCTACAATTCTGACTCTTCCTCGACCACCTCACCGACTCTCTGGGTCTAGGGCAGGATATGGGACACCCCCCGCCCATGTGCATCCAGAGTCACCGGAACAGTCCTTGCTGAGCTAATCCCACCTGCCTGTGTAAGCCTCCGGAGGGCAGGAACCGGGTCTTCCTTATTTCCTCTTGTTTGTCCAGCATTTAGTGCCTGGGACACAGTAATGCCCAATAATATTGGTTAAATTAATGACTAAATGCTGCTACTATCTATATTTCTTTTTACCATAAGTAAGAGGAAACCTGACTTACGTTACCTAAAGAGTATTCATCACAGAGATCTCAAATTTCAATGTATCTCTAATTGTTAGAACATTTTAACTTTTTGCTTACAGCTCATATCTGAAGGAGTTAACATTAAATATTACACACAGCTTAATGCCTAGCCCACGCATGAGAGTTTAGGCTGTTGAAATAACCAGTAACAGGGAAACCTCTGGGGGCTAACATGGGAAGTTTTCTCAGAATTTGGAAAATAGAAGAATTTCTCTACCCTTTGTAGTTGATAAGAAGGAATGCCTCCCACCCACCACGCCTTCCTTTTCTCTTGGCCTAAAGAGGTTCTCTCTTTACCACTGCCTAATATAACAATAGCTGGTCAGACAGGAATGCTGATTATGCATCCAACTGTGGGCAAAGTGCTAAGTAAGCAGGATCTCAGCCTCCAAGAGAGGCTAGACTGTGCCAGCGTCAATCACAAACAGCTCCAAAATATCAGCAGTTCCAGTAAGGGCTTATTTCTCACTTACATGTCCATCCGTGGTCAGGTGCAGCTTTTTAAAAATATATATATTTTTTATTTATTTATTTGGGGGGTGGGCAGAGGGAAAGAATCCCAAGCAGACTCCCAGCTGAGTGTGGAGCCCGATGCAGGACTCGATCTCATCACCCTGAGATCATGACCTGAGCCAAAACCAAGAGTCAGATGCTTAACCAACTGAGCCATCCAGGTGCCCCTGGTCAGGTGCAGCTTGAATCTGACACCCAGGCTGAGAGTCCACTGTGAGCCCCCCTTTCTGGCTCTGAAAGCTTCCGTGCAGAAGTGATTCATTTCTCTTCTGCCTACGTTTTACTGACTGAAGCCAGTTACCTGGCCCCACTCAAGATCAATAGATTGGAGCTGATCTTCCTATAAGGAGAGGGGTGCTTCTGGAGAAGTGCTGAACACTGGTGGGCAGTCATGCAGTCTACCACATGCACTGTGACACCTCTCTGCAGTAGATATTAGGGCTCTCATTTTATAAATGGTAAAACAGAGTCTCAGAGAGGTTACTACACTTACAGACATTCAAACAGGGGGTAAGTGGCAATGCAAACCAATGTGGAAGTCCCACCAGCCTTTTGGGGTGAGTCCCCAGGGTACTAGGTCTACCAGTTGGTAGTCTTGACTATCTTTTCTGAAGCTATACCGTGTTTCGTGTCTACTCTGTTGGCAGGGAGGCTTCACACAGATTAAGTGCAACACGGACATTTTTATTGGTGGAGTCCCGAATTATGATGACGTGAAGAAGAACTCGGGCATCCTGATGCCGTTTAGTGGGAGCATCCAGAAGGTACCAGCTTTATTTGTGCGTGTTTGTTGTGTGACCTTGTCTACCGGCGTTGGAATTGAGAACTATGATCGGTATAATCCCATGCCTCCAAAAAAGAAGCTTGGAGAAAGTTTTGAGGTTTTCTTTTTTAAGGCTAGCAACAGAGCTTTCCAACCCTACTTTCTTATAACTTCTGCCCCAGGACCTCTGTCCAGCAGACACTCCATGAATGCAACTCAATGAAGATGAATCTTTACAGCCAATCCACCAGAGGATCCGGGCAGTGCTGAGGGAGGGAACAGGCATCAGGTGGCCGCAAATGCTTCTAGCAAAGGGAAGGAGGCGAATGGAGTCTCCTAGCAACTCTTGGCTCTGTGCTTCTCTTTGGGGTTACTATGCAGTCGGCTCAAGTCAAGAGCCAACCCCCATCCCCACTTCCACCCCTGCAAGTTAGCAGTTGTTGTTCATCAATCATGTAACCAAGCTCTTAAGAGCATAGATGAAGACATCCTTCCGTAGAAGGTTCAGAAAAAAAAAAAATGCTTCAGCTAGTTAAAGATACAGGGCACTGACCGCACTCCTATTTGTCTGTTATTCCTTCTCTTGGGGCTGCCTGTGACCTCTCTGGTTATGATAACATGTTTTGTCTGTAACAGACAGGCAGGCTGACTCACAAAACCAGATTCCCAGGACCGCCAAACCCTGGGAGAAAAAAGATTTGAAGAAAGGCATATTCGATTCCTGGATATCAGCTTCCTCCTGTTTTCCTTTAGCAACCAATGGTGGGCGGTGGGCCACTGATCCTTTCTAGCCTTGGCATGAAGCATGAGGGAGGGTAAAATGAAGGAAGCCAGTGAAAGGTGGTCCTATCGTGATTTACACATCCGGGCACTCAGAAAGGCCCCACGGGGCTCTGTCCTTCTTCTCTGGTATCCCAGCGTGGGTCCCACAAAAGGGATCCAGGCAATACTTGCTGACCCTGATGTGTTTCCCTGTGTTGCTGAACAGTGATGTCAGTGACACCTCAGCTTAGCCCATGGTCCCCATCAGCGGGGTTGGCCATGTTTAATCGTGTGTTTGAAATTCTCACTTAGAAAGCAAGCTGAGATGCTAAGGGGCCTCACTCTCTCTCCCCACCTTTGTCAGGCTTTGCCCCTCCCCCCTTCACACAACACACATAACCCGTTCCTCCTCACCTCCTGGAAAGGCCACCCTCCCCTCCCAGGGGCTGAGTCATTGGCTGTGCCATGTCCTGCGGTGGACGGTAGCATCTTGGCTTGTCTCAAATACGTATGACTCCGTTTCACAGTCTTTCACTTGGAGCATGAAAAGGGGATGAGTATAGAAGGATTCTGGCTACTTTCTCGCAGCTTGTAAGATTCAAAACTGGGGGAAAAAAGTGTTCTCCCAACTCTCCCGACACCCTCCAAGGACTAGGCAAGCCTGTGGAACCATGCATTAGTGGCAGGAAAGACCATGGCTAACCTCTTAGAACCCCCTGCAGGGCAGAGGTCTTTCTGAGAGGTGTTCCGTCTCCAGGTTCTGCAAAGCCTGCATGACACTGAAACACCCACAGCTCAAAATAAACACACTCTCCAAGTCAAGGGCTGAAAACATTTGCATCATTTACTTGGGGCTGGAAAGCCCAGTAACTTCTTCCTATAATTCATCATTTTTCCTAGAGCCCCACTGCAGGTAAAAGGGGGTGATGGCAAAGGAGCTCTCTTGTCCGTGAATTTGCATGGCAGTACTAAGAACGTTTTTTTCTTTTTTCTTTTTTTTTTTTTAATGGTGGGGAAGGGGATGTGGAGAGGAAGGGAATCCAAGAGTGTCAGGGAGCGAGGGTAGAGGAGTGGGTGGGACAGTCGGGGAGTCCCAGCTGATGTAGCTGTAGACTCCCTGGAGACCATTGGCCAGAAGAACACAGCAATACAGGGAGAAGCTTCTCCCAGCCCCACCGCCAACCAGGAGCCAGCCATCAGTCCCCCTTTGATTCCTGCCTGTTTTGTATTCTTTCTTCCTCGGTTTTACAGCAGCACCTTTCAACCTTGGCTGCATTTTAGAATCACTTGGAAAGCTTTTAAAAGTGACTGCTGACTGGATCCCACCGTCAGAGATGCTGATCCAGTTGACCTGCGTGGGACCCCGGCATCAGTACATTTCTTAAAGTCCCCCAGGCGATTCTAACAGGCAGCCAGGTTGAGAACTCTCATTTTGTATTAATGGGACTTCTTTATGACCCCCTGGAATCTTCCAGAGCCAGGGGATGCTTTCCTCTCTGCAGATTCTCCCAAGGGCCACAGGTAGTCACTTCGGTTCCTGTATCCCTTTTACAAGGTGATAAAAACCGGAACTGGACCCTTTCTCTTTTACGCAAGCTCCCTCAGCACGCGTCGTGCAGGTGCGGGTACGAGGGAGGCTTTAGCAGACTGCAGAGATGTGTCCCGAGTGCCTGAACGTCTTGACCCTCTGTCCCCTGCAGATCATCCTGAACGACCGCACCATCCACATGAAGCACGACTTCACGCGGGGCGTGAACGTGGAGAACGCAGCCCACCCCTGCGTGGCGGGGCCCTGCGCGCACGGGGGCAGCTGCCGGCCCAGGAAGGAGAGCTATGAGTGCGACTGTCCCCTGGGCTTCGAGGGGCTGCACTGCCAGAAAGGTAGGCACTGTGTGGGGGGGGGGGGGGGGGTTGTGTCTCCGGGAGCACAGGGGACAGATCCTTCCGGGAGGGGCTGGGAACCCCGGGGCAGCCATGTGCGTGGTTTTGGGCAATGAGTTCAGGAACATATTAGGTGGCATGTCACATGGTTAATCATTCTATTAAAGAAGAGTTACAGTGCCGAAGTACCTCGGTAACAGTGGGGCGTCTTCCCTGGGAATCCCCTGATGGTCTAGCAGCCGAAAGGTTAAATCATCGTGTAGGGGGGCTTCCACGACCCCTGCCTCTGAGCCATGCCCAGAGCCTATCCTGATAGGTGGATGCCTGGGCTTTATAGGCTGATAACTGTGTTGACCCCTACCGGCGAAGGCAATAAGGAGAGATCTGAGAAATCTTGCCCAATACAGAAAAATATAAATTCTACTAAAGTATACATAACCTTCTGTAAAGTGTTATTTTTCATGCTGTTTCCTCTGTGCCTGGGTTTCCTCATCAGTAAAATGGGAATAATGATCCAATAGTGTCTAGCATAGAGGGTGGTAGCATAGATTAAATGAGGCGATGCATATTCCTGAGGAGAAGGCCTATTAAGTACTCAACCAGTACTCACCATTATTGTTGCTGGTGAGAAAAAGAAAATCCACTACACCTGCTGTGAACTACTCAGCTTCCAACCCGCCCTTGTCTGAAAGCTAGAGCAGGTCACAGGCCTTGAGTCCCTACTGGATGGAACTTTCCACCTGCCCTAGGGAGGCAGAGGCCACGGACCTGGTGTCTGGAAGAGGCCTACCAGTATATGGTCATCATGTTGGGCCATTGGATCTTTTTGTTTCAAGTATCAGTATGGCCTCACCTGCCTGGGAACTAAAAAAATGCATCAGGCCAAACTAAAAAAAAAAACAAAACAAAAAAAACAAAAAGAAATAAGGCAGTGAGCCTAAGTGAAGGGATGTGTTCTCTCTCTTTCCCATCTGTTTCCAGGTTCCTTAACTTTATCAGAATTAGGGCTTAGGAGAAGATGGTCAGTTACAGGTAGATGCTGCGGTGTATGGAATTGTTTTGCAGCAGTCTTGGGAAGTATGAATGCTCATTTGCTGGTTGGCAGCGTGCGTAGTATTCTATTTCAATGAATTTTGAAAACTGCATGGCAAATTATAAGAAATGTGTTTATTAACATAGCTCACCCTAGTGATGAACCTCTGAAGAAGAGTGATGGATCCACTTCTGAAAGATCCTGATTATAATTCTAACAAGCAAATTGTTGTTTGGCTAATAGCGTGTACTTGCAGAGATTTAGTTCAAGAGTAGCCCATTCATTTGGAAAATTGAGTTTGGATTTCACACATTAGTGTTTGAGTTTCCTGGGTCTCCAACTTTACCACAGGCAATTCAGGTTTCCTCCTGCCTTAAATGCTCACCTTAATGGTCAATATATAAAGCCCAAGGCTTACATGAACGTTTAGCTTTGAGAATTAGAGGAGGAAGGGCAGGACAAGTTGTGGTCTTGTTAACCCTCATTTTCTGCTGCAGAACATTAGCCGTAACAGATATAAAGTGCTCATGTTTATAGCTCCATAACTGTGGGTTCGGGTTCAGTGAGAAGCAAGTATCACCAGCTTGAAGAGTCAGAGCTCCAGGGAGGGCCTGGACCTCCTGGCACGACCCGAGGGAGTGGACAGCGGCGGGGGGATCTGGGGGGCGTTTAGGCCTCTTTTTCTGGAACATGCTAGGCTCGAGCCCAGAGTAAAACCCAGGTCAACTATCAGCTCCCCTCGTGTTGTATCAGTATTTCCTTATGCTTTGAAATAAAGATAGTGCTTCTGCCCAAACGGCAGTTGTTACCCCTCTAGGAAGGCTTCCGTCGGGGGGGGGGGCGTGGCCCGTAGCAAGTCATTTCTTCTCCTGTTTATGGCTTGAGAACATTCATGGGAGACTGGGCGCAGGTTAGGGCCATTAAGGACAATTTTTTCCAGGCCCCAACGAGCACGCGGTGGCATGCAATTGTCACATGGACTGCTGTAATACCAGCGTGAGCATCTAGTCCCGAGTGAGGATTGGAAAGGGAAGGAAGAGAGGTGGGCAGCTATACTATTCCACAGAAACACAGAAGAACATTCTAAAAGTTTGGTTAGATTCTTGGTGGGAGAGACCAAGAATGCTCAGAAGCCATCCTTGGTTGTCAGGATGAGTCCTGACAGGTAGACAGGAGGGTGTCTTGTCCCATCCAGCAAGGTGACACGTAGCTTCCTCTATTTAAAAGTTTGGATTTTTTTTTTTTTTCCCTCCCCGATAACCAGATCATCTCTCAAAAGCAAGAACCTACTCTTAGTTTCCCCTCCGGAAGCTAAAGTGGTCCTTTTACCAACCCACACTGCAGAAGTCACCAGCGCCAGGCCTCATTCAGTCCATACCACCTTCCCCGCCAGCAGTTTAGCTCTGGGGGTCCCTGGTGAGTCTGGTTTTCTCTAACCTGGTCAGGGAGTTTGTGGCACGCAGGTGATTTCCACTAGGGCCCTCGTTGGGAGATTGGCACCTCTTCTCGCCTCTTGGTGGCACAGGAGGGTTGGAACCAGAAACTCTGGCCCATCCTGGAATGGTCTAGACACCCAGACCATCACAGTGGTTTAGGGACCTCCCCCTTTGTCCCTGCAAGGCTGAGCCCAGACAGAAGTGCGCCTCGAGCTCCCACTGAGCTCCTCACTGCCCCCGGGGCACTGTGGGCTCCCTATAGCACTAGCAGCTATGGAAAACCGAACCTCTCCGCCCCAACCTGCGGAACCCACCAGGCCAGGAGAAGCCAGTTCTCCTACTTCTAACTGCAGATGCCTAAGGAAATCATAAGGCCTGACTTCGGTGGTCCCCTGCCCTCCCATTTAGGGGCTCTCACTCTTAGGTGCCTTCTGCTACCTAAATCTAGACACCCCATGGAGCACCCCAATACTGAGACCCCCTTCTCATCCCGCCCCAGGGGGGTGTTACCAGGGCCTCCCTCCTCGGAAAAGGTATGCCCCATCCTTAGGGATTTCTTTTCTCTTTTGCTCTACTCTCATCCAAATTTACCCATCTTGCATCCGGTCCCTCAGAGTTCTTGTATCTAAGTAAGTTACTAGTAAGTTAAAGCAGAATTTCACGAAGCTCATGTACAAAATTAGGTTCTAAGAAATATCAATGGCTGTTTTGAGCACATATGCAAAGACAGACAACATACGTTCACAGACACAAAATGGGAGTGGGGGTCTGTGGTCAGGTAGGCTTGGGTAATCCCGAGTAACCCCAGTTTAAACAGCTCTCTCTTTGGGGGGCTTCCTGGCACCTCGGCTATGATCTGAGTGTCCCAAGACGAGGATAGAGGATGCAGCTGTCTCCCAGGGCTTCTCCCAGCCAATAGCACACTGGCCATTTGGGAAAAAACTCTGAGCCCTTGTCCACCCTTCCCTTCCCTGCATTACTGACCAGTTTGGACTTGGAGCGTGCAGGACCCATCACGCCGCTAGATGGGGGTGTTTCTCTGCGGAGGAGAGCTGCTCCGCACTCAAAACTGACAGCGAGCCGGCCTTGGGCCCAGGGTTCTCAGTCCTGCAGGATCCGGTCTTGCCTCATCATCGCACACCTTCCACAAACACAACATTTCGAACATTTTCTATTGTATTTAGTCAATTCACAGCACCTTGGGAGGTCTGATTTAGATGATGTTACTTTTTCTGGTCCCACTGTGTGAAAAAACAGCTTCAGTAAACACAGGCCATAATTTAAGAAAACTCAGTATATAAAAACACAAATGAATACAGCATATTCCTTATGCAGACTACAGGGACCGTTTCTTCCTTAGCATGTTGTATCATTCAACAATGGAACAATGTGGGGATGTTCAGCCTGGATGTTGATCTTGAGAGGGTTGAAGGCTGGTCCTGGGAAGGTATTTGGTGATTGTTACTCCGGCTACCGAGGCAGCATCATGGAACCACGAATTCTGGACCAAGTAGAACTGTCCTGCAAGGGAGGGTGCTACCCTGTGGATGAAGGAGCTGCTTGGGCCCAGTGGCCATCCATCAGGATGCTGTTGGGAAAGTCAGGTTACAGCCCCCCCCAGGTCCTTCCTTCTCTGGGGTCCTGTAACTGTAAGAACGAGCCAGCACTCCATCAACTCCTTATAGTCTGTTGGGAATTTCAAGTCCCTCAGGTGGAAAATTTGCCTTGCCTGGCTTGGCGGCTGCTATTCATTGGGGTATTTTTTTGTGTCGGCAGATGGCACAGTCTTTTAGGTATAAATGTGAAGGCGTGACAAAAACACTTTTTGATTAGTGCCTTTGCCGCAGAAGAAAAGACGATGTAGAAAAAATTGGGTTAGGATAAAATATCATCATGTTTACAATATTTAAATAAACTACAAAGGGCTGGAAAGGGCTAGATGGTCGCTTCCAGCTCTAATGTTCTAGTACAGAGTTCATATTTATCCACAGATAAACTGCCTGCAGTGAGTATATTTTCACCATTTTATATTCAGTCGGGTCCTTTCTGGAGCCTTCCCCCGCCCTTTGTTAATCACAGAATGAGCAGGGCTCTGGAATCTTGCAGAGGGCCGGTGGGGTGGGAATTGGGGGGATATTTTTCCACTACAGAGAGAAAAGAGGCAGCTGGCTGGCTTATCATTCCTCTTTCACGCATAGCCTAGAGGCAAGAAAAGTAATAATCATTGACAAGGTAAGTAACTGTTCAGCAAAGAACTGTTTCTCCAGGTTTAGAATAAATGGGGATTGTTAGTTCAAGGTCAGGGGAGCCTCAGAAGTGTCTGAGGACAGACACATCCCTTCTCTGTCTGCCCCCCCACCCCACCCCCACCCCCACTATGCAGTAGAGACTTAGGGAGGGGAGCTGGTGCTAAGTGTGCTGAGAGGGATTCCAGCCATCCCTGTGGGATTCCTATTCCCATTCTCCTGAGAGGACCGGCTGGGCCCTCTCAGGGTTTTATGGGGGAAACAAGGCTGGTTTCCAGTGACTTGTGGAATTCCGACTTCCCCTCTTCTGTTCCATGCTGACGGCTGGCAGAGTGCGAGAACCACTGCCTCAATAGTAAGTACAGGACGTTCCAGGAGACACTGCGAAAGCGCTCTGGGCCCCTGCCAGGGAGGGCACCCCGTGCAGGCCAAGTGCATGCAGAGGGGAACGGGGTAAGTGGTGGGGGACTCAGCCACTCTACGGGGGGAGGAGGCGGGAATCCTCCCTGTAGAGCCACCAGCCCTGAGATGCTGCTTGGGAAGCGCCTGAGCCCCGCTTGGCAGGCAGCTGGGCCCGGCTCACACAGACCCCGCAGAGGCTCTCTGGGTGCCCCGCTGACGCGGGACGAGCATATTCTGACCATTTCAGGGAGTCCGGGGGAGCAGGCCCACGCCCACGGCCAGTGACAGCAGGGCCTGCGCCTCTCACCCTGGGGGTGAGCCAAACCCAGTGGGGGAGCCTCGGCCAGGTTTAGCTCTGGGAACCGCTCCTCTGACAGCTTGGATACCCTCTCCTTTTCCCTCCTGGGCACTCCTATCCTGAAGTTAGGGGCCTGCCTGCCACCTACAAGCCCCCTTTTCCCTCTTCTCTGGCCCTCTCATTTCGACTTCCGCCCCTCGGGCTCCCTCCCTCCCTGCCTTGCTTCCCCCAGCCCCTCCCCTTCCCCCAGGTGCCCCTAGGCACCTGGCCCTCCCTTCCTTACTCGGCAGCTTCTTTTCTCCTGTCCCCTCTCTCTCCTTCCTCCCGTCTGTTCTTCTCCTCAGCTCCTGCTATTTCGCATCGCACTTTTTGCCTCCCTCTACTTCCCTTCCTTTCCCTCCCTCCTTCCTCTTACCCTCTTTAACCAGAAGGGAGAGAGGCTGGTGGGGCGGCCAGAATGTGAAGCTCCAGTCACCCTCCCCCACTTGATCTGCGGGGAGGGAACCCGCCAGGACCCCCAGCGGGTGCCTGAAACCACAGACGGTGCAGAGTTCTGTATATTCCCTGTCTCTTCCTGGACGTGCTCACCTACAGCCAAGTGTAGTGTCTCAGTTGGGCATAGTAAGAGATTAACAACAATAACTGATAATAAAATAGAACACTTGCAACAACGTATGGAATCTAAGTGATGTCACTGGGGTCTCTCTCTCTCAAAATATCTTACTGGACTGTGCTCACCCTTCTGGCGATGTTGTGAGATGGAATGTCTGTCCGGTGGGATGAAGGGTGAGCAGTGACGCAGGCACGGTGACCTAGTATTGGGCAGTTGTTGACTTTCTGACGATAGGAGGATCATCTGCCTCTGGACCACGGCCGACCACAAGTGACTGAAAGCGTGGCTAGCAAGCCCACGAAAAAGTGGGGACTACTGCACCAGATAGAGCCTTTCTTGGTTCCAGTGGCCCCCCCGCCCCGGGCTGGCAGCCCCCTGATCAGAGCTGAGATGTGTCAGCACTAAAGCAATTTCTTCAGAGTTACCTCCCAAATTATTAAAGTTCCACTTGTCTGTCTTTGCTTTTCTTATTTCCTTCCTTCTTCCCTCCCTCCCTCCCTCCCCCCTTCCTCCCTCCCTCCTTCCTTTCCTCCTGACCTCCTTCCTTCCTTTTTTTAATTTTGTTTTTTATGAAAACATTGTGGGAACCTGCTGTTGGTGACCTGCCAGCAGAGGAAGTTATCCTTGGGACTCAATGTCATTGGGTTTGGGGGTTTGCTGTTACCTCTCTCCTTTCTCTCTCTCTCTCTCTCTTTTCATAATTAGAAGTTTAAACTCTCCTACTGTTCATTCGTACCAAATAATTATACATTTTCTCCCCTGGGTGTAGAGGCAGCTCAGTGTCTTCTTTGCCTCAACCACATATTTTTGTGAAACTCTAACTGGTTTTATAAGCTGACTTATTCTCTCTCGTTTTGCACATTTCTTTGAAAATGAGATTCGTTCTATCTTAATTTCCTTCAACGGTCACTCCTGTGTCTTTCTAAAGAGGAGAAAGATGTTGCTGTGTGAAAAGGGTGATTCCTTAGGAAAACAAGGGGATGAGACATTAGGAAGAAAGAAATACACTTCTAAGATACTGGAAAGTCAAATATGGGCTGAGGGCCAGAATTGAGGAGAGCCCTTCTGGTTTATGGCCTTATGCTCTCTTTGCTGTGTGATCTTGGGCAAATCCTTGATGATTCCTGTGCATTGTCTTCCTCTTCTATAAAAGGGGAATAACCAGCCCTCCTCCATACTCCCTGCTACTCCATGAGAATATGGTGAAGATCCTGTAAAACATGACACTGGAAGGTGATTTGTAAAAAAAACGAGCCAAAGCCTTATCCCGCCTACTTCACCAGTCTCTTGAGGTCATGGCTGAAGAAGTAGGAGTCCTGGGGCAGATTGGCTTCAGATCATGAAATCCTGGTGGGCTTTGTTTGGGGATTGTTTTCTCTGCCTCCCTTGGAGAATATCTAGGGTTATCCCCGGCTGTTCCCCACATGGCCCACGACCTGCTCTTTGGCTTCCAAGAATAATTGGGCACAGTTCAAGTTTCAACACACTGCAAAGACTTCTCAGTAGTGCTGAGGCCAATAACAGTGACAGCCAGCCCCAGGGAGGCGACCACAGGGAGACACCAACCCCAGGCCATGACAGGCAGCTCCAGACCTGGCCAAGTGTGTGTGTGCACACAAGAGGAAGGGGCTGACAAGTTGCTAAATGTCCCATTTCCAGGAGCTGGCTTCCTTTGTATTTTCCTGCCCTGGGGTTGAGGGCTGGGGTCAAGAGAGCTGAATACCATGTAACCTCCATTTTTTGTTCTATCTCAGCCATCACAGAAGCCATCGAGATCCCGCAGTTTATGGGCCGTAGTTACCTGGTCTATGACAACCCAGATATCCTCAAGAGGTAATAAATTACAGTGGGCACCTTCCCTATCTCTGTGAGGGTCGATTCTTCGAAGTCTTTCCCAGGACTTTTCCTTACCTTACTTGCCAGAAGATAATTCTCAAAGAAGGCCATTGAGGCATGGTCTTTTGGCGGTGGGTGTGGGGGGGGGCACAAAATAGACATAGAACTAGAACAAAACAAACAGACAAAAATACTCAACTTGAAAAGTGCCGCCTTTCAGACAACCCCATTACAAACAACCCAAACCATTTCTGGTCAGAGGGCCTGGAGAGACGAGCATGCCCAGCCCCGGGATTTCCAATACTGGGGCTTTGAGAAGCAGTGAGAACTTGACACACCCCAAGCCGGGGTTCTAAGTGTGATTGCCCAGGCCGGGCAATTGGCTCCACACTGTCCTGCGGCCACAGTGTGCAGTCCTGCCTGGAGCCGGCAGTGGAAGTGCCCCCGTGGCCACCAGACAGTCTTTGAGTTCACGCGCTACCTTGTGTCTTCCTCTGCAAAGCTGCACGGTCCTCTTCAGGCTCTGGCCAGTTCAGTGAGCGGCTTCTCAGCTCTCCTCATGTGGATACAAGAGCCTGGTCCAAGGAGATACCCAAGTCCTAGCCATGGCTTTTTCTACTGGTGGCAGAAGCTCCAGCCCTGCTCTGGCGTCCAAGCTCCTGATTCGGAATCGCATGCTCACAAGGGAAAGACTGGTCCTAGGCAGTCCTCACCCTAGCCAGGCTCGTAGGGGGTGCTTTCAGTTTGCCCTTCTCTCTTTCTTTTTCCTCTTCTGGTTCTTTGTAGTTTACAGGGTGCCACCCCCCACCCTGCCACCAGCACTATCTTTCTAGAATTTTCCTTCCTTTTCAGGTCGACTACATCTTAACAGACTAAGGCAAAGCTTTAAGCTAAAGGCACCCACTTCTTAGGGTAGATGAGTTTGGGAGATTTTCAAGGGACAAAAGTGGTTGAGAGAAATCCCAGGGCATTGGATGTACCTGGTAACTGAACGCACACCAGACGGACATCACTTCATTTCTTTAATCTCATGTTGTATTTATCTAGGTTGTCTTGGCATGGGGCCCAGAGAAAGCTTCTTCCTTCTTCAGCCCTTTCTCCCCTAAGATGCAAGGGCATTCAGTCCCCAGAAAACAAGGCCTGTGAAAGGGGCCCAAGTCTTCAGTCCCCTGGGGCTTAGTACAAGGCACCAGGTGGTTTGGGAGAGTAGAGGGGTTTGGTGAGAATAGGAGGTGCAGGGCCCCAAACCAAAACAATTGTGTACATGTGTGTACATGCACATACATATGCGTGTGCGTGAAGCTGCAAGTAAAAGTCAGGATCAGGGTCTGTTTCCGTTGGATGCCTTTGGCTGCAAGTAACAGGAAACTCAGCTCAAATGTCTTCAACATGATGGGCATTTATTAGATCATGTAACAAGCAGTGCAGACTTAGACTGGTTCCTGGATTGATTAATTCAGAGATTCAACTCTATCGTCAAAGACCTAAGTCTCTTCCATCTTTCTGCCTTGTTATCCTCAGGCTATTCTCCAGGGGCACTCCCTCCATGGTTATAAGACAGCTGTCCATAAGACACTCGTAAAATGGCTATACATCAGGGCAATATCCAGTGGAAGTAAAAATTTTTTTCATGCAACTCTTTTTTAAAGGAAAAGAACCTTTCCTAGAATCCTTCTGATAAATTTCCTTTATGTTGTTGAACAATATGGTCACGTGCCCACCCCTAAACCAATCACTGCAAGAGAAATGGAACCATTATGATTGGCTTACACTAATCGATGTATCCAGAGCAAGTGAGGGAAGGAAGGAGCCTGGAGTAAAAGATGGAAAAAAGCAGGTCTCTAGGGAGTGGGCCAGGGCTGGATTCTCTGCACCGGGCCTGGTGGCAAAGTCACCATTATGGACCCTGCTTCTCCCTGCTTCACTCTGAGGCCCTGAATGGGGAAGGTAAACTTGATCTCTTCCTGTCTAGGTCAGGCTCTGGGAAGCCTAGACAAGATTCCCCTCCACTGTTCGCTATAGATAGTCCCCATGTTATGACAGTTTGACATAACGATTTTTCAGCTTTACAATGGTGCCAAAGGAATGTGCATTCCATAGAAACCATACTTTGAATTTTGAACTGTGATCTTCTCCCAGGCCAGTGATGTGTGATAGGATCCTCTCTGATGGGGCTGGGCAGTGGCCACCACTCCCAAGCAGCCACACCATCATGAGCATGAACAACCAATGTGCTTACAACCATTCTGTTCCCGTACAACTATTCTGGTTTTCACTTTCCGTATGGTGTTCAATAAGTCACCTGAGACAGTCAGCACTTTACTAGAAAATAGGCTTTGTTTTAGATGATTCTGCTCTAGTGTAGGCTAATGGAAGTGTTCCGAGCACATTTAAGGTAACCTGGGCTAAGCTATGACGGTCAGTAGGTGAGGTTTGTTAAATGCATTTTTGACCTAGGATATTTTCAGTTTATGATGGGTTTATCCGAGTGTAAGCCCACAGTAAGTTGAGGAGGGTCTGTACTGAATACACTCTACAGCTCCTGAGCAGGTAGGCGAGACAGAGAGGGATGGTACAAGGGATAGGAAAATAGAAAAGGAGATTTTCCCAGTAGTGCCATATTAGGAGCAATACTGAATTATGTTTACTCCTGTCTCACTTTTTATTTAAAGACCTCATGCTTGCCCTTCTCCTGATATCAGATGAAACCCTGGTCACCTTAGTGAGACTAGATTTCTGAGCTAGTGTATTCCCAGGAATTGATAAGAACCTGTAAGCCTGTGATCCTGTCCCCGGCCATGGCTGTAGGGGCAGGAACTGACCCGTCTGAGCACCCCTCCGTTCCTCTCAGCTTCCTGCTCCTCTCCACCCTGCCTCCGCCCCAGCAGCCTCAAGACAATGATCCCATCGAGCCACCTTCCTTGTCTGACTGACACTCTGCCCCCTGTCCTGTCGCCCCTCCTCTGCCCTCAAGGACAGTCACTGCCAGAGCGAGACATCCATAGCCATGATCATAGCCCAGAGAGCTACCAACTTGAACCTCTTGGCAATTATGAAACTCACTTTCTGTTGGGGAATGGGGAACACTACTCCAAGGCCCCTTGAGGGTGGGACAGGAAAGAGGGAAGACTGACGTGTATATTGGGGGCACAGCCTCGGTGCTGGCATTGGCCAGAGTCTGGCTAATCTGTGACTCACCAAGTGCCCTCTTGTGGAATTTCACCACGTGTGGGGAGGGGAACACTGCTGCCAAATGATAGATCCAGAATTTTAGGCCCATCGTGTAGCTTGTGGTGGTGATGCCATTTTTCATTTCTTGGTAGTACGTGTCAGAAACGCCAGACTACCCTTACACCTGGCTCCTCGGGGCGGGCAGACAAAACTGGGACTATTCAGAATGGACATTGGTGGACACTGGTTGATCTGTTACAATTATTTGTGTATTTTCCCCAGGGTATCCGGATCAAGATCAAATGCATTCATGAGGTTTAAGACAACTGCCAAAGATGGTCTGTTGATGTGGAGGGGAGACAGCCCGATGAGACCCAACAGTGACTTCATTTCCTTGGGCCTTCGAGATGGAGCCCTGGTGTTCAGGTAAGCACTCTCCAGTTGTCTTCAGCATCACCTTGTGATTTTTCTCAGACAGTGCCAGTCATGCCAAACAGAGTGATGCCAAAGTAAGCCAGCACCCAGTCTGCTGGAATGGACTGTTGCCTGAAGGGCCAGGCTTATCTGAGGCTCCTGGTGTTTCTTTCCAGCATCCACCTTCTAGAGCATCAGTTGGCAAATTTTAGCCTGAGGGCCAAATCCAGCCCATCACCCATTTTTGTAAATGAAGTTTTGTTGGAATTCTGCCATACTCATTCACTTATATGTTATCTGATTTCTTTCATGCTACGGTGTCACACTTGAGTAGTTTCAATAGGGACTCTATGGCAGAGCCTAAATTATTTATCATCTAGCCCCTTACAGAACATTTTTTGACCCCTGTTCTAGAATGTTGCTGCTGTATGCTCCCCACTTGCAAATTAGGATGTAGTAGAAAGAGGGCTTTGATAGTGCCGAGCATGGATGTGAGTACTCAGCTCAAACTAGCTCAGACAGATGAGACCAGCTAAGGTCGAGAGACCTGCCTGTAAATTCTAACTCTGCTCCTTATTAGCTGTGCGGCCTTGGGAAGGAGATTGCCTGCCTTCCAGTCTCCCCCTGCAAAGCCAGATTCACACGTCAGTAGATCAACCCAACATTTGGATTTTTGTAAATGCTTCTTGGGTGATACTGATGAGGCAGTCCTGGAAGTTCTTACCTCTTTTGAGTCACCTGAGACTGTTCTCAGATTTGTCAAATGGATAGCTGTGAAGTAGCTAAAGGACGACCTAGACCACTTCCCCTCACCACAGTGGGTGGGAGCTGGGTTTCCCCAGGGCAGGCACTGGCTTGTGTGACATGCGGACGCTTCAGTAGAGATTGTGGTGGTACATCCTCATTTGAGGTTAGAAATACTTGTCCAGACCCATGATTCTCAAAACATGGTCTCTGGACCAATAGCATCAGTTGTCACGGGAAACTTGTTAGAAATGCAAATTCTCAGGCCCCACCCTTGGCCTCCTGAACCAGAATAACTCTAGGGGTGGGGCCCAGCAGTCTGTTTTAACTGTTTCTCCAGGTGATTCTGTGTCCGTTAGGGTTTGAAACCCCTGCCTGGTCTCTGGATGGTCTATCTGCTCTATGGGGGGAGTAATTTCTCTGGCTTTTCCTGCTTTAATTCCCCCTCTGGTGACTAGCACAAAGTCACTAAGTGATATGGACTCGGTTGGACTCAAAACAAAGATGATTGATCTGTGGAGAAGATGAAGATTTAATTTTGGGGCTTCTGTGGATCATGCACAGGGATTATTGACAGCCAGAGTAGAATAATGTTAAGTCCTTTCAGTTTGAATAAAAGGCATTTGGAGAGGAAATGTCACTTGTCCAACATCACACTTGCTCCTAAACAGCAGAGCGTGCTGAGGGACGCCATCCTGCGATCGTCGGGGACTTGGGAGAGAATGTGTGGTTGATGGCTCCAGGCCGGCCGGTGGGAGCACCGTCTCAGCTCCCTTTACCCCCTTGGCCCTGAGGTCAAACACAGAGCTCTTCACACCCCAGTTTCAGGCTGGCTGCCGCGAAGCCATTTTCTTGTGGTTTTCCTGTGGTTAACCTCACCAAGGCCTCAAGTACTTGATTGTGCCCAGAAAAGGGAACTGAAACAGTAGCTCAGCCGTGGGTGGGAGGCCCAGCTTCCCCCCTAAACCGCGGGCCCCGGACAGGGGAAGTGTGCTCAGCGCCGCCCTACAGCTCCCCCCGGCTCAGGCCAGCCCCTGTTTTCCCCACCCCTGGGACACCCTTCTGACGGCTCCCCTGCATCCCAGACATTTTTCTTCTATTGCAAGTTCTCCCTCGGATTCTGAAAATGGGCCTGATGTGTTTCTTTTAGCCTGGAGTGGTGGCTATGTTCTGTGTGAAGGATGCCCCACTTGGCCCCCCACCGAGGTGGACGTCTGTGCCCACCTGTCCCTGGGCCTGGAGCTGCAACGTCACTGCCTCAGCCTCCCTTCCTTCCTCTGGGTAGTCACTTTGCACATCCATTCACCCAGCACAGATGTAGGAAGCACTGCAGGAGGCTGGGCATGGAAAGGAATTAGAGTGCAGGCCAGTGGTTTGAAAATGTCATCGTACAGAGTCAGTGGGGTGGGGGTGGGGGGCTGGTCTCAGAGGTGGATTCCTGGGACCACCACCCAGAGATTCTGATGGCCCAGGGCCTTGTGGGGGGCAGAATCCGATTGGAAACGATCAGGAACTGCACCCTAAGAAGCAGGGTCTGAAATGGTCAACTGCTTGGGCTTCAGAGTCAGACATGTGGCCACGTGACCTTGGGCAAGTTACCCTCCCTCTCTGTAGAAGGCAGAAGCAAACAGTCCTGAGGACTGAAGACTGAATGCGTTAATTCACGTGAAGGGCTTAGTGCAGGGTCTGGCCTATCTAGCTGTTAGTGGTACAGATTATTAAAATTATTATCTTGGAGCACATGTTTTCTGGGTTTCTATGTACAAGATTAAGTAGAAGAAAGGGAATCAAAGTGTTCGGCTAAGAGTATAGTTTTTGGTGGTTTTGTTTCATTATGTTTTATGATTGTGTATGGGGCATAAAGCCCAGTGAACGGGTTTGTGAAAACCACCTGATTGATAGGCTTTCCCACTCTTTCCATGTGACCTTGATAACATTTTCATGCAACAGAGAAGAGGAAGAGATCTGACATTAGCAAAATGCCCTGTGTGGCAGTTCAAAGGGGGTATGACTAAGTGAGGGGGGGGGTCACTGCATGGAGGCAGCCATGTGGTTTCCAAAAGGCCTCACCTGGTGGCTCTTCCTGGCGGCCCACCTCGGTGATCAGCCTCATAGCTCCCCGGGCACAGCAAGTTGAGCAGGTAAATTTGGAGCAGAATAACCAAGTCCCACTAACCAGATTCACAAGGCCTTGCTAGAGAAGCCAGACATGCATTCGTCTGTTCATTGCTTCATTCATTCATATGTTTCTACCTTTTCTTTTTAAACTGAGGTGTAACTTCCATGAAGTGCACAAATGTTAAGTGTACAGCTTGATGACTTTGAAAAATTTTTAAACACATAGACACCTGTGTAACCACCATCCAGAACAAGATAGAGAACATTTCCCACACCCCAGAGGGCTCCCCCATGCCCTCTCCCAAAGCAGGTAACCATTATTCTTGGTCCTTTATTATTGTAAACAACAACAACAACAACAGGGTACCTGGGGAGGCAGCTGGTTAGTTGGAGGGTGGGTTAGAGCGGTTGCGTGTGTGGGAGAGTCAGGCAGTGGAGAGGCCAACCGAGCTGCCTCCCCAACTACCACCTCCCAATGAGACTGGAGTCCTGGCTGCTGGGTTCACTGTTGACTCCCTTGAGCACGTTCTGGCTCTTTGCATGAATAGGAGCGTTATCAGGTTGGAGAACAGAAGAAGAAAGCCCGTCTTTTGTCCAAACGCAGCTGAAGGTTTCCATTCACTGGATTACAATCACGTTCCAGCCTAGCCTCCCTGAGATTATCCCCAAGTCACCTTGATTCTGAGATCTGGGTGTTCCTGACCTTTTTCGTTACATATTTACAGCCTGTTGGTTCACTCTCACACATGACTACTCTTCCAGGAGAGGCTTGATGAGTTTAACTCTTGGTGGCAACTTTCTACTTACTACTGGTTCCTCCAGATATATTGTCAACCTCAGATATGAGCTGCATTAAAGACTGCGTGTATTGGGGATGGTGGGGTTATTTGTTTGGATCTTACTATGTACCATGGTCTTTTATGTAATATTCCCTACAGTCCTTTAGGGAAGGTATTAGTTCCCCCATTTCACAGAGGAGGAAACAGTCTCAGAGAGATCAGGCTAATCGCCAAAGTCACAGAGCTAGTCATTGGCAAGACTGGGAATCAAGGCAGGCTAGTCCAATCCAAGTGCCCACACTCTTTCTGTTACCCCTCGCTGCCTTTCATTAAAGCTACATCTGGTGATTCGGCTCAGTTTCTGCCAACCAGCTCTCAGCCCTGCTTCATCCTCATTCATTCCTTCAAAAAGTCATTTGGCCACTAAATAATGAAATCTGAAAATCCCACCTCCAGGCTGCTTCTTACAAGGAGACACTGGCAGTGGGAAAATTCATTAAGAAGCCATAAACTTGGGCACCTGGGTGGCTCAGATGGTTAAGCGTCTGCCTTCGGCTCAGGTCATGATCCCAAGGTCCTGGGATCGAGTCCCGCATCGGGCTCCCTGCTCCTTGGGAGCCTGCTTCTCCCTCTGCTTCTCTCTCTCTCTCTCTCTCTCTCTCTCTCTCTCCCTCTCTCTCTCCATCTCTCATGAATAAATAAAAAATCTTTAAAAAAAAAAAAAAGAAGCCATAAACTTTTCAGGATCAGAGCGACAGCTATGTCTCTCAGCTCATCAGGTCACCCAAGTTGTGTGCTTGGTTCGGTGTCAATGGGCTGGGGGACTTCTTGGAGCTTCCGTGATTACAGAAATGGCCCATCGTGCTTTCCCTGGGGAAAGCCAAGTGCTTGCTCTTGCTCTTTTCTCAGAGTGAGTGCATGCAAGAGCTCAGTTACTAATCCACGTTTCCTTTCAACATTCCTATTTCTTGGCCAGTGAAGTCACAGAGAGACATGTCCTCTTATAAGCTGAGGAGAGGTGCCCTGGTGGAACACATTTTCTTTGAAAAGCGTGATTACATTAGGCTTTATTACATTATCGAGGGGAGGTCTAGGCAGTTGGCCCAGTGCCCTGCCTGGAGTAGTCACTCACGAAATATTTGTTGAATTGAATTAAACTAGAATTATTAAATGAGCCCTGGACTGAGAGGGATATTTCTCTTTGGTAAACAATATGTGCACATCTTCTGAGACCTGTAGGGTATAAGGGTATCTGGAAACTGAAATAGAAAATACAAAGCTACTGAGAGGGCCAGATATCAGAGTAAAATGGGGATGGAGGAGCAGATCAGACACCAAGTTAAATCCTATCTGTAAGCTTTGGGATTTTAGGCAGATCCTCCTGATCTCTTTGGGGCTTAGCCCACTCTGCCATGTTCTGTTTTGTTTTGTTTTTCAGAAAGTGAAAACACATGTATGAGTTTCTGAGAGCTGCAATAACAAATTACCACAAATTGGGTGACTTAAAACAATATAAATGTATTCTCTCACGGTTCTGGAGGAGAGAAGTCCGGCACACGGGTGTTGGCAGGGTTGGTTCCTCCGGGGGGCTCTGAGGGAGAATGTTCTATCCTTTCCCCCCAGGTGGTGGTGGTTGCTGGCAGTTCTTGGTGTTTCTTGGCTCATAGATGCACCGTTCCAATCTCTGCCTGCATCTTCGTGTCACATTTTTTCCTACCTGTCTCTGTCCCCGTGTCCAAAGATTTCCCCTTTTTTATGAGGACATACTGGATTTAGAGCCGCGCTAACCCAGGATGACTTCATCTTAACTAATTACATCCGCCAAGACCCTCTTTCTAAATAAGGTCACATTCTGAGGTTTGGGGGAGACAATATTCGACCTAGTAAACACATTACAAATGATGAAGCCCTCCTTGTTCCTGATACTATAGGACTGATGCTTCTGTACATGGGGCCAAAACCAACCAACAAACACCTCGAGGATGTTATGCTAAATGCAAGAAGCCATTCACAAAGAGACAAATACTGCATGATCCTACTTGTATGAGGTTATCGAGAATAGTCAAAGTCACAGAGACAGAAAAGCAGAACGGTGAGAGGCCAGGGAGCTGGTGGGTGGTGAGTGGTAATTTCAGGGGTGCAGAGCTTCAGTTTTGCAAGATAAAATGAGTTTTGGACATGGCTTGCACAGCAATGTGAATGTACTCAACACTACCCAACTAACCCTTGAAAACACTTAAATTGGTAAATTTTATGTTACGTATATTTTACTACGATTAGAATTTTATGAAAAAAAAAAACTTTTTGGGGAGTTGGGGTTCATTCATGGCCTAGCCTGGAAGCCTAATGCTTTTTATAACATTGTTGTATTTTGTTTTAAGGAAAGTACATTCTGAGTTCCAAGGAATTTTTGCAGTGGGAATTGTTCATGGCTGCCTGCCTGTCTGTATTTCACTTGATTCTGTCTGCTTCTTCTCTCGTGCCGTTAGCTATAACCTGGGCAGTGGCGTGGCGTCCATCATGGTTAATGGGTCCTTCAGTGATGGTCGGTGGCACCGAGTCAAGGCTGTTCGGTGAGTCCCCACCACAGGGTGAGACAGAGCTGGAGCTCAGCAAGAGCTAGATGTGCTGTCCGCGTGCCTGTGGCCCCAAAGTCCTGCTCCCCAACCTTGCCTGGCATCCTACTGCTTCTGACCTGGGTCATTCAGCGTGTTTTGTTACTAAGGTCCCCCTTGCTTTTCCCTAACACTGACAGGCCAGAGGGCCTGACCTCCCAAGTATGCACTCAACAGAGACCTCCCAGAGAAAGAACTTTTTGATGACTAAACTGGAAGAGGGCCTTGCTATCTTGTGAGATCTAGATCTTTCTAGTGGGATAAGATTTCAGGGCCTGTGGACTTTGAGGAATGCTTTACATCTCACCCACTTTTTTTTTTTTTTTTTTTGGACATTACATTACCTGGGCTTTAGAAGCTGTGTGCACCCTGTCCCAATTACATATCTCCCCCCTCACAGAGGTCACTACCCTGACTTCTGATTAACCCCGGGTGAATCAGTCCTTTAAAATTAGTTTTACTACCTCTGTCCATATTCTTAACAGTATATTCTGAGAAACCAAAGAGCAGACCCAAACTTAGCTCTGTAAAAAAACAATGTCAATCTTGCCATTTTAGATGAGGGTTCCCGGAGTTGAGCTGAATAGAATGTGAGGTTCAGGTTCCCTGAGCATTCACCGTGGTCCTTCCCAGGGGGCCCATGGGTGAGGTCAAGAGGTGAGGCTGGGAACCCTGGGGCTACCGTGCTCAGTTTCCTCCTCAGCTCACATACAGGCGGTGGTGGGAGTAGCTTTGCTGCACCCCACTCTCCTGTCCATTCCTTATTACCTTAGAAGTCGATACCATGTTTTCTCAAACCCAAGATGCCATCGATTATAAGACACAGCCTCATTTCAGAGATACAAAAAAATGAAAAATTCTTAGATGAAATAAAGTGGGGGGGAAAAATTGAATTTTTTAGAGTAATGGTGAGGGGGGTGGGAAAGGCTGGTCAGGCAAGGTAAGCTGTTGGAGGCAGTGCCCATCACAGCATTCAGGTATGAGATTCTAAAACAGCATATCCAAAGTGGGGAGGCAGTGTATGATCTCGAGGGTGAGGACAGAACAGAATTACCTCTAAAACTCATTACTAGAAGAGTTGCTACCAAGACATGAGGCCTGGCCAACCGGATTTATATTATTGTATCCCCCCAAAAAGAGTAGAGCCAGGAAACTCTGGAAGGTGAAGGAGGGACTAAAAGGGGAATGATTGGTTTTAAAACCTTTCCTTGAATTTACTTGAGGAGTTAGAACCCAAGCCCCTTTTCCACCTCATCTAGCTGGCACACTGCTCTCTCCCTACCCATGGGAAAATAAGGAAAGGCAGTTCTCTGGAGAAAGTGAAATAAGGTTCTGAGCTGGTGGCACTAGGCATAACTAAATACTGGACTACTGTGTACTGTATAAACTATATAAACTAGAGCTGGGGACTGGGTGCAAGCTCATATGTTGAATATTAAGAACCCCATAATTCTTCCCCCAGTGAGATTCCAGAATGCTGGGAGCCAGGCTATCCCCCACAATAAGGAAAGTAGAAAATTCAGATGTCCCCCAAGAAAATGATTGAGCCAGATCCCAGCACTATGAAGCCCCAGGCAGCAGAAACGAATCTACACACAGAGCTTCCAATCTGCCTTTTAGTGCTTTTTTCTTTTTTAAAGATTTTATTTATTTATTTTAGAGAGAGATAGAGAAACAAGTGGGAGGAGGGGCAGAGAGAGAGTCTCAGCTCCCCGCTGAGCATAGAGCCTATAGTGGGGCTCGATCTCACGACCCTGAGATCATGATCTGATGGTTAAAACTGAGCCACCCGGGCGCCCCAGTGCTTTTTCTCTTCACTTAACTATGAATGAAATGAAACTATGAAACTATGAAATGGCCGTCAGGAATCACTAGGCATTTGAAAAAATCTCCAATGTAAAAGATGGCTAGCAGAACAAATCAACATAACAAAGCAATTTGAAGGAAACAAAGACTTGAATGAAAAAATGATAAATGATAAAATATGATATAAATGGTAAAACATATTACTGTTGTCAGAGAGATAAGAGAGACCAGTAATCCAAGAAACAAGAACAGTTTGCTGTAAAAAAAAGATTAGAAGATCAATAAGGAACTCCTAAAAAAAAAGTGCAGCCTGGGTTGGTACAGTCCTCCAAGATCTGTACAAACAGGTGGTTTTTTGAAGAAGGTCCCTGGGACCAGATAGTTTTGGGAACCAGCATAGAAAAAGGCGAAGCCCTTGCCACAGATGAACACCTCCACTCCACTGTCCCCAGAGTCGCTTTTGGATGACTCTCTGGGCCCTTTAGAAACTTCTCAGCCATTCTTTGTCCTCCCCCAGAGTAATCCTCTACCTGCTTCATTGGCTTTCCATTTTGCTTAGAATACTGTTAGAACTCGCCACGGGTCCCCGTGTCCCTTCCACACCTCCCCTTATAGTTCTGTTCTTCTCTGGCTCCCTTCAGGAGAAATGCTTCTGGCCACTCTCCTCCCACTTCCAGAGTTCTCTGTGCCCAGCCTGTGCCAGCCCCCTGTCTTTTCTCTCTTTAGCATTGCCACTCCCTGTTTGCATTACCCTCCTCCTTCACCTGACCTACCCAGCCTCCAGAGCTCATCTCAGACGGAGTGTCCCTTGAAGCTTTCCCTGACCCCCTCTCCTCCTGTGCTCTGCGGCATCCTGGCATTCCTCTGCTGCAGAGCGGTGACACGGTGTTTTCATGTACAATTTGAATTTTTTTGTTTGCCTCAGGAAACCATAAATTCCTGAGGGCCAGGAATTTTTTCTTTTTCATTTTTGTGCCTCCGTCATTTAGCATAGTGCCAGGCACAGAGTAGGTACTTGAATACAGTTTTATTAAAATGAATGCATAATTGAATTAAGCTCCAAAACTGGTGGTCTCTACAGGGATGGCCAATCCGGAAAGATAACTGTGGATGACTATGGGGCCAGAACAGGCAAATCACCTGGCACGATGAGGCAGCTCAACATCAGTGGAGCTCTGTATGTGGGTAAGTGACCTTTGACCAAATCTAAATTATGCCAGTGTCTTCTTGTTAGGCCTCCATTTGTCATGGTGGGATTCCCCCAAAGAGGTGCACTTCACCAGATCAAAATACTTAGAAATTGGGAAGCTTGCCATATAGTCTGTTGTTCCATTTTCTGAACTTCTGACTCATGGCTGAGGGGGCAGGAGGCACTTAGATGCTTTTGTGCTTTGGACTGATCCACCAGGAAAACCATGCTTTTCTTGTTTATAGAACAAAAACCTGCCTAATATAGCTCCGACAGTTCCCTCTGAGGAAGGAGGATCTTTCTTGTCCCCTCTCAAAATTAGAATGAGTAGTATTTCTGTAAATAGTTTAGAAACCACTACTGCAGACACATAAACACGAAAATAGATCTCTATCCAAATGATATTTCCTAAAAGTGAACTTAATTGAAAGCTTTCAATATCAGTGTATTTCTTTTGGGTTAAGATGACATCATTTAACTATCTGCTGCCTTCTGTTGACTTTATACAACATTTCAAAATTTCTCAGGCACTGTTTGATTTTAAGTGGTCAGTTGGGTCAGCAGTCACACATGAGGTGGGTATTTATAGCCTCTGGTTGTGTGTCAGGTCGATACAAGTCCATCTGTTCCTTCAAGGGTTACTATTAATCAGACAGATGCTCTGCACTGAGCAGTTGGAGGGGCTCACAGCCCTCACCCATCCTGTCAGCCGAGGGACACCTTGGTCAATGAAGACTCAAGTGTCCTAACGAGACCTGCTCCCCTCCGGCTCACCCCGTCTCCCTCTTGCTTCCTGGCAGGTGGAATGAAGGAAATCGCTCTGCACACTAACAGGCAATATATGCGAGGCCTTGTGGGCTGTATTTCTCATTTCACCCTGTCCACCGATTACCACATTTCCCTCGTGGAAGATGCCGTGGATGGGAAAAACATCAACACCTGTGGAGCCAAGTAAGCCCAGCTGGGCTTGCCCAAGGGACACGGCCTTCTCTGCTGAGAATCCCCGGGGCCCCGCGAGCCTGCCTGCTGCCGCACACGGAGGCACGGCGGCCAGGTGTGTTTCTTCCCATCAAGGAGAAAGTACCCCCTGATGAGAAACTAGAACCAAGACAGGAGTCCCTGTGTGGCCTTTCCTGCTGACACTCTGTGGGCCAAACCTAACGGAATACTCTGTGTAGGAAGCGTCGAACTTTGTCCATTGAATGTGCAGGGGCTGCCAGAGATCACACATCAATGCAAATTCCAGAGCCTATCTGCTGTAGCTCAGTGACTGTGTTGTGATTCATGGTGAATAAAAAAAGAAAGAAAGAAAAAAAAAATAGAGACCCAAAGGGCAGTATTAAAATACTTCCCTCCTTCCCTGACTCATGACACTTTTACTGACAGCAGAATGACTATTTGACCTTGAACCTTGAATTTCTCACCTTGGCCCATGAATTATTTAGGATTAATCCCTTCCACTCCTCAGTGGCTGGTTCAGTACGCTCTGACTATTCCATGAAAATCAGGAGGAGGGGAGACTAGGCATGGAGTCACAGAACGCTGCCCCCACCAAAGTTTACCTTTAATGAAAACTCTCTACTTTTTATAATGCAAATCGAAGAAAACAGGCACCATGATTTTGTAGATGTCTTTTTGTATGTGTATATTTTTATAGCTGCAGATTGTCCACACAGTATACTTTTGCAAGTTTGTGTGGACAACCCTGAATTCTTTGCACACTTCCTAAAAATCTTCCCCCAGAAAAGACTTGTTTGGGCCCTTCATGGCATCCTCCGGAGTGGGGTAGTTATCTCGGGGCGGGCAGCTTAGGGAAGCTGACTCTTCTCTTGCAGTAAATGTTGATGGCTCAAGGAGATGAACATGAAGCTTCCCACATAAGCAGATTAACAGGGACATGTGTTACGGAGGAGGCTCACTGTCATATTTGCTTTAGGAGAGGGGGAACGTCTGTAGTGAATCTGAATAAAGGAGATGGAGAAGGCTAGAGCTCATGCGTTCCGTCTTTTACTCATTTGGGGGAGGTGTTGCTGATGCTTGCAGAAGTCACGTCCGCAAATGGACACCGATACAATTAGTTCATGAGCTGTAGACACGATCCCTGAAAGTAGAGTCTCACAGTGGGTGATTATAAGGCTGTTCTGGGGCAGGGGGTGCCCTCAGCATGGTCTGAGCGTCTGGGCAAGAACTGGAGAAGTGGGGTGCTTCCTCTGCCTCCTTGGCGGGGACCCGGCAGACAGCTGGCTCACTGGCAGATCCCAGGACGGGACTTGCTAAGGGAAAGGTGAGATGAACACTGTCCCCAAAGAGGAGGGAAATAGGATCTGAATCACGTACGAGCCTATAATTTGTCATGACGTGACTCTGGCGTGTGCAGCCTGTGTTCAGCGGAGACTTTGAGCTTTGGGTGAAGCACGGTGGTAAGCACTTTGAAAATTCTGAAAACTGAGTAAGTGAACTAGAGACATTCCCCTCGAGCTTCAGCCTTCTACTTCCTGCCTTTGGGGCCTCCGAGGACCAGGACCCTCCCTCTGGGAGGAATAACAGCAGCGATGGGAGTGGGGACAGGGACTGTAGCAGTGGCAGCCCCGGTAATACCTTTGTTCTTCTGGGTGTCAGCTGGGGAGTGCAGTTTACAGGAAAGCCACGTGGGAGAAAGGGGGCTGTTTTTTGTCTTTTTTGTCTTTTTTGTCTGTTTTGTTCCCTAGCTTAATGAACTGCACACTCTTCCTGCTAGCGTCCAGCTTAGAAAATACAGAATTATCATATTGTTATATGTATCCCTGTATCCTTCCATTTCTAGCGTACACGGTTTCCTGAACTTTTCATGGACTTTTATGTCTTTGCACAATCTTTTTACGCTGTTTCCTCAGCCCAGCATATTACATTCCTTAATCCAACATGTCTGTATTCTCTGTCCCCTTCAGGTAATCGATCAGAAGGTTCTGCGTCAGGGTGTCTTAGAAAGTGGGTTTTGCCGGCTCCCAAACACCCTCAGCTCCACCCCTCTTCCTTGGAGACTGCTAGCAGCCGTGCTTCCCCAGAGAGAGTGGGGTTGCCTTCATAGCATAGTTTCAATCCATTGCCTCCAGCCAAAAAACAAAACAAGACAAAACAAGAACCCACCCAAAAAACACCCCCAAACAAATAAAACACTGTGATTTTAGCAAAATATGCAGCTGAGCTGAAGCCAGGAGAGTTAGGTTGTAGATGAGCCACCGTTCCCTGCAGGTGTTACCTGGACAAAAATGCAGTGACTCAGGGACAAGGGCCTGGGAGTGTGTGTTGAAGCTGATGAGAATTGTGGGCCACCTTCCCCCCTGGGTGGGATGCAGAAGGGGTTAGAAAGGGTGACCCCATGGTGGGCTGAGGGCAGGGGAGATCCTGCTGACAAGAGGGCAGCAGAGTAGGGTGACACCAGAGGAGCGGATCACCTGGGTGCTCAGGGTCAGAGAACATGGTAAGTATATCCCAAGCCAGGAGCAGGGCTCTTTCACCCTCTCGGTGGACAAAACCCAGGGGAGACGGGATGTATTTGTAGGGGAGGTGGTTGTGGGGATACAGACGGCATTCTGAGGCTTGACCAGGTGGTTCTTTGGGTCTCAGCTGGACCCGTTCACATGTGTGGCAGTTGGCTCATTTAGGATGGCCTTGGCTGGGGCGGTGAGGTGACTCGAGTCTCCTCCGTGTGGCTCTCCTCCTCGCGGGCCCAGAGGATAGGCTGGTATGCCCTTGTCACTAGAGAGGAAGGCAAAGACACTCAAGTAAAGGTGTAAGGCCTTCGACAGCCTACGTCTGGGAACTGTGCATGTCCCTTCTGCCACATCCTATTAGTCAAAGTCCATCGACCGAAGAGATGAGGAAACAGACTGCACCTCTGCGGTGGAGAGAAAGTCACCCAGCAAAGGGCCAGACACAGCCAGGGTACGAGATCTGGGCCCTTAATGCCATCCGTCCCTCACATAGGCTGTTGAGAGAGGGCGTGTGGTGCGGGGCCATGGCCCCCCCCCCCGGCCACAGTCCTCCTGGGAGCGGGGATGAGGTCTGTGAAGTTGTCAGTGGCCGCCCGGCCAGACGGGGCCCACGGAGCAGCATCCGTCCCTCCTCCACACCTGCTGTGCTCTGTGCCCCCTCCTTTTGCTACCCGTTGCCTGACACTTATGCTATTACTCTGAGGAGGGGGATCTAGGAGGGGAACAGGATTTGTGCCCTAGCTTTTGGGTAGCGGCTCTGTTGAGAGAATCCTGAAAAAGCTGCCTGGGCCCTGGGCTCCTGAGAGAGGTTTGAGTAGCTAGGGAGCTTGGAGGTTAACGGCATCCCTGTCCTGCCCGCCAGGGCTATCGTGAAGCCCGGGTTCCTGAAAACCACCGTTTGTACCCTGGTCAGGATCTGAGAAAATCCCCCACACTTCCATGTGCCCTAAGCAAGGATGGCTGGGGGGCGGACGGGCGGGGAGGACAGGGGCGTCCTTGCCATTCCTACCAAAACTGACTCTCTCAACCGCACGGTTCCTCCAAGCCCGGTTGCAGGATTTCTCTCAGGAAGGTCTGTGGGGTCTTCTCTGTCCCCACACTGTCCCAGAAGCCCATGAGTGGCAGCTTGACGACCCCGGGCCGTCGGGCAACACTCTGAATGGCTGCCCTGCTCTCCCACCCTCTTGCTTGCTCTTCATTTCCGGCCCCAGGCCCGTTCCAGCCTCCGGGCCTGCGCCAACACAAACAGGCCTCAGGCTCCCGGACGCGAGCCACCCGGGTTTCAGAGTAACGGGTGCTTTCCTTCCCACTTCCCTCCTCGCCTTCCCCTCGCCACCCGCCTCATCGCTTCTCCCCCTTGCAAGCGAGCTGCCTCCTCCCTGAGTGGGAGGAAGGATCTCGGAAATGTGCCCAGAGCTGGCAGGCCCAGCGCTTTGCACTTGGAGGAAATGCTGCATTTTTCACCTTTAACCCAGAAAAATATGGTTCTCAGAAAGCTTGTTTTTAGCACTGCGAGTTCCCAAAGGAAGAGGAATTGGGAGTAGGAGCGGCTCGCAACCCCTCTCAGCTCTGACAGCCAACCCCCTGCCCCAGAAGGCCGCTCTTCTTTGGTAGGGAAGCGCCAGGGGCAGCCTGCAGCGGCCCAGCTGCTGGGGAAAAATAAAGGCAGCTCCAAGTAGAAAGACATCAATCTTTTAGGAGACGTCTGGACAAAGCATTAGCCGCTCCCTGTTCCCTTTATGGCCCTCTTGCAGCTCTGGCCCAGTCCAGCCGACACACAGTAGTTGCCCCTGAGGATGGAGGTGGGGTTGGGCTGTGCCTGGCACCAGCCGGGACCCTTTGCTGATCAGGCTGTGTGATGAGCCTGTGTGATCAAAGGCAGGAAAGGCATCAACATCAGAATCCCAAACAAGGGATTTGTGGTGCTTCCGCCCACTCCCAAGTGGCTTTTTCCCAAGATGGAGAGCGTGGGTCACTCAGCTGCATCGTCACTGGGTATTTCCTCAGCACACACGAAGCAAAGAAGGCAAGTAGAAGGGCCCTGCCTCAGCCCAGTGAGGCCGTGAAGTACAAGGTCTGAAGGCACTTAACGCTGGCAGGTTCTTAGTGGAAGTGACAGGCTATGGTTCGGAAGTTCCACGAGGCTATATTCAGGCGACCACACGGACTGGCTTCTGGGATAGCCCTTGTGAGTCATTAGGCTCCAGCCCCACGTTCATATGTTTAAGCTTAATATCAGCCCTCCTTTGATGACTGCCAGAGCAGATGTGCATGGCCTGTTTGGCTCGGGAAGACAGAAGCTGGCCAGAAAGACTGGGCGACTTGCCGTGGTCCTACCATGAGGACACGACCATGATGCTTCCTTGTGGACCTTTCCTCCCCCTCACCCCGGCCTGCAGTCAGACGCTACCGGCCCAAGGACCCCAGGATTGTTCAGTGGCCTTCTGGAGCTTCCTCAGGTTGGCTGTGACTGGTAGCCCAGGCCTGTGGGTAAGGGGATTGGGGCAGAGGCCAGGACCCAGGTGTCTGCCTGCCAGTTTCTCGTCAGAGCTTCAAGTCTGCCTTCTTCCAAAGTTCTCTTATCTCAAGGACGCTGGAGGCAGAAACCAGAGCCATTTGGTCAGAACGGGATTCAGGGACCCACAGTATGCAATGAGGTCTGGGTTTGAAGTGTTTTCTCTTCTTTCCTTTGCCTTCCCCTCCACAAATAACCTCCAGAACTCAGGGGAGTTGTTGCAAATTATTTCCAAGCAGAGTGTGCTCCCTGGGCCCTTGCCTAGCCCCGGCCAAGCCAAGAACTGAGAGCGCAGGGCAGGCAGCAGAAAAGACTCCCTGCTGCTCCTCCTCCTCCTCCTCCTGCCTGTGCTCACGGAGACATCTTTGGTCCTAGAAAGTGCATGGCTCGCGGAGCATTTTTCTTTTCCTGGAAGGATGTGAGAGGAACACTATGTCTCAGTCTTTGGGATGAGGTGGCTGCTATTTGGCTCTTTGTCTCGCAGACCTGCTCAAGCTCCAAGTGGTTTACAAAGGCACAGAAATTTCTAGCACATGGTGTGACCTCCCCCAGTGTCCCAGCTGCCCACCTCCAAGCAAGGGCCCAGCCTGGGGCTTCAACCTCCTGGGACAGCCTGGTGACAGGGCTGCAGCTCTGACTTTGCTAAAAGACAACTTGGGTTGGAATGTCTCTGAGAAGGAAGGCCAGGGGAGCTCAAGAAATTTGCTCAAATATCCTCATTTAGCAACAAAAGTAACAGGCACCAGGCCAAGGGCTGAGCTGCAGGAAGCCCTGTAAGGAAATGGGCTTCAGGAAGGCAGAGGCCAGGGGAGGGAGCTGTCAGACCCAGAGAGCGTGGAGGAGAGAGGTAGGGATGCAAGGCTGCCGCACAGTGACCCGGGCCCTGGCTGCAGATGTCCGGTGTTCCCGCTGGACTTCAGCTCACAGGGCACCTGGGGGCGTGTGGGTGTGATACGGGGGACTGTCAGAGCAGAAAATGGGCCCACTGGTTGCCCGGGGCCACATATCTGTGAGCTCTCGAATGAAGGAAGCTAAGTGATGGCCTGATCTAGCCTCTCAAACAGGGCTGGGGAGGTAAAATGATTTGCCAAGTGTTGGGATCTTATTCACAGTGACATGACTGCCTCTTGCCTGGCAGCCTGAAGCCCTTGGGGTTTGTTCAGAGGCTTTGGGGCGGTTAGGATGGAAGGATGCAGAATGATCTGGGTCCTCCCAAGCATTGCTTTGGCGCTCCCTTTCATAGACACGTGCCATCACACATCTGCTTCGTGAACATTTCCTGAGGATTCGCTATGTGGGAACCAATCCCAGAATGAGACACCGGGAAGAAGGTGAAGGATAGAGAAGACTTGGCTCCTGAAATCCAGGTGTCAGCTGGGGCTGTGGTCCCGTCTGGCATGCTCAAGGGCCACCTGCTCCTTCAAAGCCTGCAGGAGACTCTCTTTCTGCAAGCCCAGTCCCTCCTGCGAGAGCTCTTGATTAGGTTAGGCCCACCCTGGATAATCTTCCTTTTTATTAACAGCAAGTCGATGGATGAGTAACCTGATCATGGGAGTGACATCTTGTCTCCTTCAGGGTCGGGCTCACACTCCAGGGAATGGGAGGGTAGCAGGCCTGTGCCGCAGGGGCTGAGACTCTTGGGGACCGTCTTGGACTTCTGCCTACTACAGCTCATCAACCCTCACCACCAGGCTGTATACCTCCACACAGTACTTCACCGGAAACCAGATTTGTTTGCCTAAGACACATTTCATGTCATGTGTCTCCCATTAAAGAATGTGCCACTGTCTCGACTTCCCTACACTAGGAGTCTGACAAAGACTCCTGGGCTAAAGGGACTTCTGTTCCCAGAGAGCATCAAAATATTTCAAAATCCCTCCTATAGTTCCTGAAAATCCTGTTTCCCTTGGGTCTAAGGATCCTTACCAATGACTGAGGGCCCAGGATGGAGTTCAGCTGCTGGTGTGGGTGCCCTGAGGACTGGGTGAGACTGAGCCGGGCAGCTGTCTTTTCTAGTGGCCAGCCAGCATGAGCCCTGAGCAGTCCCCCACTCTGAGCTCCTGCTGCCTGCCCCGCCCCCCCACCCCAACCCACCCCCCTGCATCTTAGAGGAAGTAGCATGTGAGCAGTAGAACTCCGCTTTAGGTTGGAATCTTCCTTAGTTGGTAGGAAAAGACCCATTTAATGGCATAGAAAAGTCGACTGGGGAGTGCTTGAGTAGAGCGTGCCAGTGACTCCTAGTGTGAAGCTCAAGTGTTGGTTTTTAGTCCCAACCAAATCAATGCCAAACCTCTTTGCCTGGCTTTCAAAGTCATCCCCTATTTAATGAAAAGTATCAGCGGTTTTATAAGTGAATAAGAACGAAGGAATTCAGTAAGGAATAAGGAATAGGAAATTTAAATAATATATCCATACACTAGAGTGTTATATATCCATGAAAGAACAGTACGATATAAATATTCCGTTGATATAAAAAAGATTTTCAAAATAAGCTAAATAAAAGAATCAGGTTTGAAAACAGAATATACAATATAACCCTCATGTATGTGCACACATATATATGGAAATGTGTAAATATTTATATACACACATTCACATAGGAAAAACATCTGAAAGGGTAAAAGGCAAAGTGTGAAAAAGAGCTAATGCTGTATAAGAAGAATGTGATTTTTTTTTCTTTTTATTTTCTAGTTTAGCGAGGCTGTAGTGAATATTGTTTTGTTCACTCAGAATATCACCCCTCTTCTTGTGGGGGACTGGTCGTCCTCTGACTCGGAATGTGTAGTTTGTGTACAAGCGGCCTATGCCACCGAGCGAATGAGACCTGAGGCAAGGCTTGTCTTCCGGAGAAGCAGATATGCAACTGGGGGGAAGAGAGGTGGCGACAGAAATGGGACGACTTAGTCATGCAGATGGTCACTTGGAAGGATACAGACCCAAAGAGAATGACATAAATTTCGAAGCGGGGAGGAGGTGCGGGTGTTGGTGGATGCTGGGGAGCGGGGGGGCTCTCCCCTGTGGTCACTTCAGTAAAGCCCATTTATCCTTTACCTGCGCTTGTCAAAGAGGTCTGAGGATGAAGACAAATTTCCTTGAGGGAGAACAAAGGCAAGCAACAAAGACTTGAGCACCTGGGGTGAGCAATGTCTCCCCCAGTGGACGTGGGAAGGAGTATCTTAGGCCACCACAGGGAGCCTGCCGTCCTTGCCTGAGGCATGCGAGTTCAGCGGGACCCCTTGTCTTTCCATGGTTGGAGACTAGACCCCAGGCGGGTCACCTCTCTGTACTGTAACGTAGTTCCTACATCCGGGAAACACGTTAAGTCATGTACTGGCTTTTCAAGGTCGTTATTTCAAGAGTACGTAACAAGCACTTGTCATGTGGCGGACACTGTGCCGAGCCCTGTGGATGCAGCGGCAACTGAGGCGCCCCTCAAATTCTGTGTCAAAGAAAGCATTAGAATTGTGCTTGGTGCTCCAAGAGGTGGGGGGGGCTGCACAGAAGTGGGGTGCGCGGAGAGGTGGGGCTGCTGAGACAGCGGAGGAGACTTCTCTGAGCCAGCCATGCTTACTAGCCTAAGACGTGAGGATGGAGAAAGTCACCCGGCGGAAGAGAGGTCGAGTCCAGCATTTCAGCAGGTGGAACAGGTCCCGCGGTCCATCGAAGCAGGACTCTTGCCATGTAACACCCCTCTGGGTAACCGTGGGATGTGACCTCAGGGGCATCTAACCCGAGTTTAAGGCATTTACACCTTTAAGGTGACGGTCAGTAAGAGGCATTCCTGACGTTCCTGGAGGGAAAGAGGCACGGGTAACAATCCCACATCTACCCTGTTGGGAGCGTCATGTACACTCTCTGGAATCCTCACAACCACTTTGCAAAACGAGGTCCTCAAGCCCCACCGTTTTGAGCCCAGGAGGATGAGAGGTTGGCTGATTCCCCCCACCCCCCGAGGGGGGGGGCGGGTACTAGGTGGTGAATGCGGCCAGGAGCCAGGCCTGCGCAGCTCAGGCAAGGCGGCAGCCACCTGGCCTCCCAGGAAAGGAAAGGAGCCACCAACGGGAACAGAAAATTGGACCCTAGGCCTGTTTGTGAAGGGTGCGTGCTGTTGGCTGTTGGTAACTGGGCAGTCTGGCCTCTTGAATCAGAACCTGCCCTGGACAAGGTGAGTGGGGGTGTGTGCAAGCACCTCGAGGGATAGGAAGCTGAAGGCTTGGCTCCAGCCTTGGAAGGCTGTCTGCAGCAAAGACATGTTTCCATGGCAGTGAGAAAGCTGGCTGGGGCCCCAGGGGTGGGGGCGGGGGGAGGAGTTAACATCTGAGCTGGGACCTCAGCCTCGCTCTCACCTTTCGGAAGTCGAGAGACGTCGGAGCGGCCCAGTACACTCCACTCGCACTCATTTTAACATGATTTCCACTTCCCAGTTTTTATCAAAATCCTCCTCAAAAGCTTTTCTTGTCTCTTTAATCTGAAACTAATCACTCTGGGATAAAATCCACTCCAATTTAATTCCAAATCAGTTCAAGACATCTCTTGTAAAATCAACTTCGCTGGTTCTCAGACACCGAATAAATGCTTTCAATGCCGTATTTCTGTTAGTCACTCCAGGGGTAGGGTAATGGATCAAATTTAGAGGCCTTTCAAAACTAATTCTTACACAGCTCTTTTGTAAACAACTTGAGTTTGTAAACTAACATTTTAAGTGATGTTGAATACTACACATTAAGGAAAAAATTCATACAGCTCTACTTTTCTTTCCCCTAATACTTCTATCATTCCTCTCTTTCTGACCTTTTCAAAGTTCCTGGGGTGGATGGTGCTTACACATTTTGGCTCAAGAATCCACCATCTGGGAAACAAATTATGCCCTGACATCTCCCCGGAGGACAGACCATATGTATGCGCTCTTCTAGGACTTAAACACGAACATGTGTTTCACAACCAATTCGAAATTGGTCTACGGTTTCTTCAGGTTAAATTGTAGCCCATTCATATTTTAGTTGTGACTCTGGGTAAAGCGCAGGCTACAAAGGACTAAAGACTTAATTTCTCCCCTTATGAAATGCTACTTAAGATCACTTCACACTTTAAAATTACTGAGGTTTTGCTGAATCAATGACTGTATTTCCAAATTCAGTGACTTGGAATTAAACTGATTTTGCTGTATTCCCAGAATCCCCAGAAATGTTTAGGTTGTCTTCAGAGGAAAAAAATTAAAAACCATACTTTCAGGACCAGTATTCATTTTTTGTTTTATGATGTTGGATTCCCACTTTTTGATTGTTTTTATGCTAACTTCTCTGGGACACGGAATATAGATTTAGTGGAACATACGGAAGATTATGTCAATGGCACACCAATGTATTAAAATATTAAAAATTTAGTTAGAGCCCCGTGTGACTGCTTCATAAACCACTCTAATGCTTATGAGAATTAACAAAAGTATTAACAATAACAAAGCAGAGGCTACTGTTTCCTAAGTGCTTAAGACAGGAGAAAAAGCAAACAGTAATGCCTAAATCCGTCAGTGTAAGTTGTAAGAAAATATATTTATTTTTCCATGACAATACTATGATAAAATTGTTAAATACATGCATTTTAAAAACAAACATAAGTAACATCTTTAGAGTTAACAGCCAAGCATACTAGTTTTATGTTTAAGGTGTCTTAGTAATAGGTTACTTATATTCTACGTTCTTGATATAACCATGTTCTCCAAAAGATATGGAAACTAAATTCTGAAATTATACGATGATATAAAATGTTCAAATTTTCCATTCTTACAGCAACATAATCTCCAAATTTTCGCAAGGCGGAAAACACTTCAGTTGTCATCTCTGTTAAGTGGAGTTGTTTTACTCCATATTAAACTAGGAATTCTGTGAATCAGAGTGAATCACACCAATATACTGCAATCTATAGTTTGCTTCCTCTAGGTGTGTTTTTAAAGGTTTCCTTATACGATTAAGCATGATTTTAGGTACAGAACATCACAAATGATAATTCGGGGTTAAACAAAGAAAGTCTGTAGTGGTAACATTTCAAGAAACGAAAATGGGACATTTTGGATGTGCAGTTTCTCCCTGTCTTTCAGCTACATTTGCACACACCTGACCAAAAAATTAGTAAACAGTTACTAGTATTTATATAAAAAAAATGAAAATATTTAACATACAACAACCCCTTTAAAAAGACACTCATTCTACAGACAACCTTATAAAAGACAAAAACTTCTATCTGTTCACAGTATGTGTATTTTGTAAACAGTAATTCACTATAATGCAATTTTGAGAGTAAAAAAATGGCAATTTCCTAAACGTGAAGACCTCTGACTTATAGCCAGCTAATGAGAGACAAGAAAAGGCAACACATTCCTTTGGGATAGCTGAGTATTTTTAAATGATTTTCAACCTTTGGACATACTTGTAAAGGCGGTACCATCTCAAATTTTGTATGTCTTTCTATCCAGGCCAATCTTTTTCAAGCAATGCTGAATTGAAATGTATTTAAGAAAAAGCCATGCTCCTTTTTGAGAAAATAATAGGAAAGCACAAACGCCAAGGTAGCACAGAATACCTACCCTTCCACAACAACGAACTGAATAGGTGTTTCTTTCTGTGTTTTGTCTTCAACTATTCATAACATATTAATCTTTTTCCAAAACATTATGTCGGAAGGAAAAAATTAAATAAAAGGGTGTATCATAAATAATGGGAAAAAGTTTTGGAATCAAACTGGGGGCCAAACATTTGAAACATTTTTTAATGAAAATTTAGTATTGTTTTGTATGATCGATTGCCAAAATACTACTGTTAAACCTAACAGTTAACTTGTCCATGTTTCATTGGAAATTGTATTACCACCTAGAAATCTTTCTGATGTCTTATAATGGAATGTTTAGGAGGAACAGGAAGTTCAGAAATTGAAAGTTACCCATTTTTAAAATGGAGTAATTCTGAAGGGAAGTACACTTTAAATGTGTAAGGAAATTCAATACATTTAAATAAACCATTCAACCAGGTATACAAAGTATTTTTGGCTTAAGGGCAGCATAAGGTCTTTGTTGTTAGTTGTTTGGCTTTTTTAAAGTTCAGATTGGCTAGTGCAAAGGAAATCTTAGAAAATATATGTAAATGTAATACAAATTGATTTCCTTATCAATGAAATATTCATCCCCCCCATCACATCTCTTAGTTTTTAGGGTGTTCAGTTATAGCAATAAAAAAGTAATGTAAGTTACTACTGTTTTGTATTTGGTTAATATTCAATCAGTGAAAGCTTACTTATTTGAGAGATTCTGAATTTATTTTTTCTATGGTTCTTCAGCTAGGCACTTGTAATGAAAACTTTCAGAAGGTTTCCCTCTTAAAACACTACTTTTAATTTTCATAAAAATGTTGCACAGTTAGAATTTATCTTGCATAGGTAAATTCTGTCTGCAACTTGGACACTTATAATTCAAAATATTAACATTCTTAATATAGGGAGAAACAAGCACACTCAAGGTTAAAAAGAACAGAAACCTGTCAATTCAGCATCATAATTGTAAGAATTTGAATATATTCTAGATCAAATCACATCCCGTGGAATTTTACCACACACACTACAGCCTGACATATCAATTAACTGAATGTTCTTCTTAATCCTCCATACAGGCACTAAAAATAGCTCATTTGTATCATAACTGGCATGAATATGATCATGTCATAGTTAAGACAAAGGCACAAACTGAAAAGAAATAAAAATCTCACCACCCTATCGAAATAAGAGGTTTAAATATTAATAGCCCTGGTACATAATCCACAAAGACATAAATAGACCAAATTTAAACCAAGTGATTTCCAATGATATTCTAAGGTCATGTCTAAAGGATGCATTTCCAGTAAGTTTGGAAAATTTCTTCTGTGAAAAATCTTCTGGATATGAAAGGCAGGATGGGCAAGGTACCATGGAATTTTGTTTCAGCGGGAAATACCAGTTTAAAATAAATGCTTTGAAGAAAGTTTATCAAGAGAATGCATGAGTCCTTATAATTAGTTAAGCTCACACATCAATGTCTTGTTGGTTTGCTAGAACAATGCTGGTTGGTACGAACATGTCCCAAGTTTTGTACCCATTAAATAAAAAGATGCTATGGATTCTCACAAGGAGAGAGGAATAAGATATCTAATGACGCTTTTGCCTGAGTCTTTCCCAAGTTTTCACTCAAACTGGAGCTACTTCTTGAGTAGATTTGAATCTTTCAGCCAATAGTCTTGGGCTAGATCCTCGTATAAACCACCCTTCGTGAAAATTGCACATTCTGGAATGGGACTCTGTCAATAAACAATCACTCGTTGAATTCCCACCATGTACCTAGTCTTCTCTGGAATTAGCTAATGATCTCACATTTGACTTTTGGGATGCCTAAGTTTAGACTTTCAAGATAAAAGGGCATTTTATAAAAGATGCAAATTTTAAATGGTTCAACACAGAAACAGTAAAAATTACTTTAGAATAAATAGAAAAAAAAAGTCTCATCAGATTATGTGCCTGAGCTGTCAAAAAATTTGAGATAACATTTTCCACATTTTGAGATGTTAGGGAGTACTTTAATTTCAAAATACTATAAACCTGATTTCAAATTCCTTTTGGAAGAAAATATTCCCTAGTCTCCTTCACTAACCTACATCTAATTATTCAAACGCAGAAAGGACTGCCAAGTTCTTTATACACAAACCATATGAAGACAATTAAGAAATTACAGGACTAATGATTTCCAACAAGAATACAAGTTGCCTGAAGTTTTAATAATGTGACTTTTACCACAGTTTCTGAGTGCAATAGTACTAGATGTTCTAAATGCAGTCCTTCAGATCCATGAGCCGTGAAAGTAATGCTGGTATGGAAAACGAGGCTGATCCTTTCACCCTTAACCTTTTCCATGAATGGCTGCTTGAGTCTAAGCTGTAAGAACACAGCACCTCTATCACCTAAGCACATAAACACACAACTATCCTGATACCCGGGGCCACAATCTCAAAGCCAGGCTTCTACAGTTCAGCACGTTGATGACTTCAACTGTACACGGGTACTAATCCATGCAGTACATAATGTACAAGCTCTACCTAAATGTCAAAATTCTAGCTAAGTCTTCTAAGAATATTTTTATACTAAATACTGTTTATCTAAGAGGGCCACTCACAAGAGAAATGCAGTCATAATGACCACCAGAATCTCCATTCCTCACAAGGGAAGCTTGATCTGAAATTGGTTTGTAAGTGAACTGGCTTATGCAAGATAGGAAAATGTGTCCTAATACCGACTATTATTAAACAGACATTGTGGGGCATAAATGAGTTCAGATACTTAAAGAGTTTTCTAACCAATGACTAGGCTTTAGTTGAGGAAAGAGGGATCTCCCAATTATTTTGCCAGTTGGGAAGGGCTGAAGGGAACACATCTAGCCTCCCCCTCCCAACTAGCCTTTAGTGTCCCATCCCCCAGGGAGAGGGGCTAAAATGACTGGACAGAGCGTGACCAACTACAAGACTGCTTTTCACACTTGAGCATGGTCCTGACATTGACAAAGAGTGCCTATTTACCAGGTGCCACAAACAACCTGATATGTGACAAAGGGAGGTGTCTGCTCTCCCTGTGTTGAGGCTGCCCCCACATGACCAGGTAGGGCAGCAGGGGCGAGGAGGGGGGGGCGGGAGGTAATGACTTTGGATTTGCACAGAGGGTCTGTCTGTCTTCAACTCAGTGGGGAAAGACAAACCACCTGCTTTGGCCTCAGCCCTAAACCACATACTTGTAGGCATATAGCACGTTACAAAGAGCTTGCCCAGTCTAACAGTGTTGCTCCACTTCCCATTCACCTAGTGATCGCTGTGTATGGAACTCCAGGGGAAGGTGAGAGGTGAGCAGCACTCTGACCCTTTCTCATGCAGGAAAAGCACTGAAGTCTTGGAGAGGGTGAAAGGACTCAAGAGCCCACTGATATTCACCGTAAGCCAAACAAATGAGTCATTATATAGGTTAGAAAGGGCACCGGATCCAGATGGCCACAGCTGCAATGCATATATGCTGATGACAGAGATCCAACAATTGCTTCTGGCCTTTCCCCCATTCTCAGTTTAGTGTAGCTCAGACCAATAAACTTTTACCTTGGCCAACACTTATCTAAAGAGATGAAGTCCAGGATCCATTGGTTTCAATGGTGAACAAGGCAGGAGCTGGGGGCAAGAGGGGGGGATGGAAATGACAAGCTTCAGCAGGGAATGCAGGCAGCCCCAGGTCTGAGTGTCTGGGGTGCAAGCTGAGGAGAGGAGCCCAAGAGGATAAATAAAAGCAGCAAACTGTCAGGGATGGCTCTGGTTTGAGACATTTTTCATTGTTGAAAATCTCTAGGAGCTATTCCATGGTTTTAACATATACTAATTGTGTACATAACTAGTTCTGTTTCATTCCACGCGTCCATATATCATGAAGCTCAAAAATTTAGTTGAATTCTAGCAATTACCATCAGGATTCAGTGAGTACCCAAAGAGGTTTGCCCCTTGTCACCGTGTGGCTTTTTTCCATGACATGGTTTTTATAAAGAAACATGAGGACCTAGAAAAAAAGGATAACCAATCCATTATCACAGAACCTCAGATGATTAAATAAAGAAAAGAAAAATAGGCACATCCTGATGTATTCAGGTATTTCCAATTTTTCTGGTGCTTTGCCTTAACTCTCCAAAGACAAAATACATAGACAACCTACGGGTGGGGGAGATGTAAGGTACACTTTTTAGTTTATTCTGCTTTTCCAAAACCCACATTCATCCTAGACATCACTTACGGAAAGCAAGGGCAGGCGGGGAGGCTGTGAAGACATGCAGTCAGGGACGGCTCACACAGCAACCACCGCACCTTTAACACGGGCACGCCCACCCATTCCAACGGACCTTGCCACAGCTCGCATGCAATAGCCCTTGAGGAACTGTTCCTGTAGGAAGCATGATCTTTTCAGTTTTAGATTTAAACATTTGAGGACTGGGTCAAATAGTCTAGACTGATGATCATTTCACAAGGAGAAACTGCCAAAACGCCTGATCAGGAGGAACCTTTGCTACGAGGAGTCAAAGGTCACCACTGCCCGGGTGATTGGAACTCTGTGACACGGCGTTCTCGGGAGGCGCTGAAGCCGGTCCGAACAGTACAAAGAGTTAATGCAGCGAGCGTCTGTGTAGGAGTCACCTCAAATAGTCAAATCACTGCAATTCTAGGTTTATTGGTAATATTGGATTGGCTCCTATATTTATAAAACTGACACTGTGTCACAAAAAAACAAAACAAAACAAAAAAACCCCCTCAGATCTCCAGTCTTTGAAATTTCGGTCTTAAATATTAGGGCAACCAACTGCAATAAGGGAAGTTCGCATGCAAGCTACAGAGTAAGGGAATGGTCTGCAAAACCTCCCAAAGCAAGACAACATGATTCTAATTTGGGCTGGTCAGTGTCACGCTCATTTTCAAAGTTTGTACCCCTGAGAAAACTGTTTGATAACCATTATACAGTAGGCATGGAAATCAGCATACTTTATCAAACAAAACACTAAATAGCTGTCACTACATTAGAAATTATATTAATTTTTTGTAAGTGCTGTGGATAGAGGAGACTAATGTTGAAAGTTCTGAAATCTGTGCTTGGTTTTCGTCTAGAATGGAGCAAGGATCAGGCAAATAACCATCATCTGTTACTCTGACATTTTTCTCCCATGCCTGTAAATCAGCTTGCGATTCCATAAAGCATCCATATGAGAAAACCACTAGCAGAACAGAACACGCGGCTGGGGGACTTGTTTTGCATGTGTGGACCAGACAGGATTAGCCACGAAGGGCTTCCTGAAGGTAGAGCACGTGAGAATTCTTTGGCTCCAGTCACGGATTGCTCCAAGACTTGAGCTGCATGGACTGAATGTCTGGGTTACTCTACTTTGGCTGTGAGACTACACTAGGTGTACATGAACACTTGGTGTGCCTTGCGCGCAGTGAGGTCCCCCTCGCTAACAGTACTTCACAGGATCCCTCCAAGATGCGCAGTGCTGGCCTGGGAACGCCAGAACGGAGAGCTTGCTGAGATGGCAGACTGAAGTGACACGGTGACTCTGTTAGTCGTTGGGTTTGTTCTGAAAAAAGTTTGTAAAGGACCACCCTCCCCCATTCGATTTTGGAGAGTCTTCATCTTTAGGAGGAATCAAAAACTGTCGGGAGTTAATGGAGCAGGGACTTCCAAAAGAGACAGTTTCACTGTTGCTGTCTGTGGACCTGGGAGAGTCTGGAGATACTAAGCTCCAAGTATTTACATTGGCCTGGGGTCTGTAGCCTGCAGTTGTGTCTAAGTCGTCCTCCGCCACGAGGTCTCCCACAGCAGCAGGGACGGGGAGGTGCATTTGTGGCTTATAGCCGGCCCCCCCGACAGGGTCGTTGTCTTGGTCTCCCTCTGGCTTCGCTTGGGGCTGGTACATAGACTGGATATCGATGTAAACGACCTGAGAGGTCCCTCCGGCTTCATCGGCGCCCGGGGTCGGCGTTTCCTCCTCAATGACAGGGGGGCAGTAGGACACAACCACGTGGTTCTCGGGTTCTGCATCAGAGCTTTCTTCTGGCCGCTCAGCTACCGGAGACATTATTTCTGTGTCTTCTATTTTTGGAACTGTTGATCGAGTTTCCAGAACCTCAACATTATTTGGGGTACAAGGATTCATTTCCAATGTTTTGAGAGGACTGTTTCCCTAGAAATAAATTATAAATCAATGATTAAGAAGAGTGCTAAAAGCTGCTGCAAATGCCCTTCCTACAAAAAGGGGCATTATCTCAAATATTTTTCTCACAGCTACTTAACAAAAATGAGTCTCTACTATTCTGTAGTGCATACTAGAACAAAGTTACTTTTTTTAAAATTTTTAAATTTAATTTTATTTGAGAGAGAGAGAGAGAGAGAGAGAGACAGCGAGAGAGGGAACACAAGCAGGGGGAGTGGGAGAGGGAGAAGCAGGCTTCCCGCTGAGTAGGGAGCCAGATGCGGGGCTCCATCCCAGGACCCCGAGATCATGACCTGAGCGGAAGGCAGATGCTCAACGACTGAGCCACCCAGGCGCCCCCAAAGTTACTTTTTTACATATCAATATGTTCCCTGCTATTAACAGCTGTGGAAAAAATGAGCAATGGTAAAAACACGTTAACATTCATCAGTGCAGAAGTTCAGCAGATGTTAAAGACGGCTCTTTGCTCAATACATTGTCTGCCGGGTGATATTTGCACGTTAAAAACTTCTCCCACAAGACTAAAAAAAGGAAGCCAGTACTAAAAGATAAACATAAGAAAAGAAAGGATTACCTCACAGACACTCTTTTGAAACTGTAGAGCTTTACAATTTTCTGGATTTGGAATATCAGGGTAGAAGGTTTCTTTAATCCTTTAAATAGAGATGATTAAGTACATTTAATAATCATGATTATCAATCAGACAACAAATAAGTTAGTAAATCATTGGGCTTATTTTGAAATTTCATGTGACGCTTCAGTGAACATCTGAGACAACAATGCAAGACCATTTTCAGTGTGATCAGTCACTAAGCTCTCTGTACAATGCACCGAGAGGCTCCTATCTGAAAACTACAAGCAGTACTTCTATTTCTAGAACCACAGTATCTTATGGATCTTATGAAAATGGAGGCAAAGGATTCAAATGGTGATTGTGCTCTCAGGTCAAAAGTACAACAGGGTCACCGCTCATCTAATCGAATGTCCAGAGTGTGGTGGGGTCATGCACGGTCCAGTACTTCAGGGGGCAGTACTGGACCAGCAGCAGTTCTCTGCTGCTCCTAAAAGGGTCTGGACTCTGAGGGGAAAAGGCTACTAATCATGAGCAAAAATGAAATGCAAACAAAAAGGAGATTTGCTCAGTGCCATAGCATATGTATAGCTGTTAAAAAGTTTAATATTTGAAATTCCTGCAGGAAAAAAAAAACCAATTTTGTTAATCTAAGTCTGAAATGCTCTAGCTTCTAAACTCTCTCATTTTGTCTTTTGTATTAAGATCATTTTTTTAAAATGTGATTTTTCGTAATGAGACTATGGTCACCAAAACAGGGTATTCTATGGTTCTAAACTATTACTACGTTAACTTATAAGCCAGGATTACTAGAATACATTCTCTTCTTTATCACAAAGGATGGCACTTTCAATGCCAGTGAGGGCCGTCTATACGTGAACACAGCCATCTGCCCCAAGCCCAGCCCAGGATGGCTCCTGCCAGCAGACCCTGAGGTATTCTCTCCCAATGGGTCCTGGCTCACCTCCTCCCCTCCCCTCACCTCACCGCCTGCCTCTCTAGCTTCACTCAGACACACAGTCCTTCTCACTGTCTCCTGATGACCAAGCTCTTTCCAATTTCTGGGCCCTCACAGGAGCGATTCTCTCTCCCTGGAATACCCTTTCTCCTCTCCTTACCCTGTGGTAAATGGAACTCCCATAGGGAAGATGTGGTTGGCCACCTCCAGTGACATGGTTCCCCCTCTTATTCCCCTCATGGTGCCCAGTGACCTTCCTGGTACACACATACTTTGTAAGCATGTGTTTACTGGATGATTACGGGTTTAATGTCCACATTTCCCCACTATGCTCAATGTCTGTAAGGATCACGCTTATTTAGTTCACCCACTGTATTATTCTTCATGTGGGAGGAGTCATTCATATTTGCTAAATAAATGAGTAAATGACAATCTTTTCTAAATAGATCACCAGGACGAGTGTGATCCTAATCAGTAACCTTGCACATAGCTATTGCCATATTTATGCCTGTTAAGTATTTTTAGTACATCTGCTATACTTTAAATCATGAGTAAACACAGGAGAAAGTTCACCTTTTACTTTATTACTTTAAAAACCTTTCAATAATTCTTGCTTAATATTAAATCCAGTATTAATTCAGACTAAGCCAACATTTTTTACCGACTAGTTTCAACCAAGTACTTCCTTCTTAACTCATGAAGTGAATAATCACGCTCTTCAGAACACAACAGCAAGAGGAAATGCAGGTATCATTACCATTCTCGTTTCCGGTAGCAAAGGATACTCGTCACCACTCCCACGATGACAGCCACTGCCACTGGTATGAGAATGGCAATAATCAATCCCACAGCTGAAAAGAGAATATTGGATATATTCAAATCACCATTTTAAGCAGGACATACAGAATAAATTCGTATTAGAAGATACTTAAATTGATAGATTATTTACAGAAAAAAAAATCCTACCTGCTCCAGGGATACTGAAAAACTATTAAAATATGAACTCCAAGCATTTTAGTAATTTTTACACTAGTACTTAAATTCTTCAGAACAGGGCTGAGCGCTATTGACACGTGAGGCCGGATTCTTCTTCCCCGTGTGTGGGGCTACCGTGTGTACCGTAGGGAGTTCAGCCGCAACCTTGGGCTTCCACCCACTAGGTCCCAGTAGCACCTCACAGTTCTGAGATCCAAAACTGTCACCAGACATTGCCAAGTGGCCCCTACAAGGCATAATGGCCCCCGGCTGAGAACCATATCCTCATGGTGCTTTATTTAAGTGTGTGTGTGAAGTCCAACTCGGGGCTAGAGAATATGGCGTGATCCAACTCAAGCTCTTCACTGCAGACAGTCAAGCCCATCTTCCCTACTCTCCGTCTCAAAGTTGTGAATGCTGGGGTTTATCGTTTTTTAAAGGCTATTTCTTCCACTCCTCCCTGGATATGTTAAAAATCACATTTAGAATAGGGCAAGAAAATGTTAAAGTGGGGGGCACCTGGGTGGCTCAGTTGGGTAAGGGTCCGACTCTTGATTTCAGCTCAGGTCATGATTTTGGGGTTGTGAGATGGAGCCCTTCATCGGGCTCCCAGCTCAGTGGGGAGTCTGCTTGAGATTCTTTCTCTCCTGCTGCCCCTCCCCCTGCTTGCACACACACACACACTCTCAATAAAATCTTATTTAAAAAATGTTAAAGTGGGTCAGCTTTATATAGATTCAACATGAATTTAGAACTCCGGACTTAAGATGTATCCTTCATGCATTAATTTCTCAAGTACTCTTAGGAAACAGCTTCAAATAACTGACAAGAATAAACACGAACTCATCCCGCGGCCTATTTTAACACTGCTGGCTACCTGCTATATACATGCAACAACACATGAAATTTTTAAAAAGGGGGTTCCTACAACATAAGCAAAACTTGCTAAAACCTTATACATTTAAGTACGGAAAGCACCTCAACGGCAATAATTAACTTACAATTTTCCTTCGTCACCACAAACATGCTCTTCTCTGGGCCCATGCCACCATCTGTATAGGCTCGCAAGACCAGATGGTAGCTTGTTTTACCCTGAAGATCAGCAATTCTCAGTGTCTTCTGGGACAGGTCAGTAATATTCTTAACCTTTATGTCGGACCGACCTATTTTTAAAGGGAAGATTATTATTACTCATCTCTACACCATTTTTTAAACCCCTATTCATATCTCTTCCACCACATCCCTTTCAAATGAGTGGCTGCTGGCTACCCTCATGGCCAGGGCCTGTGAGTCAGCCAGACCCACGTCCAAGTTCTACCTCTGCCAGTTAGTAGCCGTGTGGTCTGGACCTAGTATGGAAATTACTCGGAACTTGAGTTTCTCTAACCCATGACACAGACCATCACAACTTCCCTCCCTGAGGCTGTGTGAAGTTTTCATACATTCTCTAGAATAATCCTGGCATATGGCAGATAATCAAAGTCCCTTCTCTTCCTCGGGGCATGAAAGTGCACCACCACCCGCTGAGGCGGGGTTAAGGCCTGGGGCCCATCCTGCCCGAGTGGAGTGAGAGACCCGAGGGAGAAAAGCGCACCGGAGTTCTCAAATGAGCCGCTAGCCAGGAAGGCTTTGAATCATTTCAAAAGAAGTATGAAGAATTGTTTAAACTACTGTTTTAAAGTTTTAATCAAAATAATGGAAGACAGTAGTTTGAAAAACTGACAGCACTAAATGCTAAATGGCTAACACCACAAAGTAGCAGCTCCCTGCTTGTAACTTCCCCGCCAAACCCCATCACCTGTTTCTTTGGGTATTTAACTTCCGTGTTTTGAGATAAACTCACACTGGCAGTGCCTTGATTTAAAACTTTTAGACATTACGTATTGCATGTCCTACAAAGAAGGTGCAGCTTCGGTGTTCTCAGCACCCCGCCTCCCTCTCATCCCACATCATTCACAGACACACAATGTTTGGGAAATGCAGTGTTTACATTACTGTGATCATGTAAGTGTGGATTCCTGCTAGACAAATTGCTTGGTCTGCTCATGTTTCCCTTATTTTTCTGTTGTTTTAATTATGTTTTTTCCTCATTTGCTTAATGTACCAATCTCTAATTCCTCCCACATCCTCCTGTGAATATTCAATGCGATTTTCCACATGGCCCAACGCAAGAAAATCCCAGTGCCGTGACTGGCTGCCCAACCCCTGCCCACACCCCCCCAGGGCCCCGTCCCCAGGGTATCCGCTCCAGACCCAGGCCTTCCCAGCTCCTGCCCTCCCAACGTCCCTGTCCTGCCTGCTTCCTCAGGCTGACCCACTGTTCTAGAACCAGCGCCTGAGAAGGGGACACGGGGAAGGAAGTATCTGCAGCTCGACGGGTCTGAAAATGCCTTCATTCTGCTCTCACACTGGCTGCCACTGACAGAATACAGACTGCTAGGCTGAAAAGAATTTTCACTCAGTATCCTGAAGACATGGCCATGCTATCTTCCGGCATCTGCTGGGCTGCTGAGAAGTCCGAGGCCCCTTCCATTCCTGAGGCCTCGCACTTGAGCGACTTTTCTCTGTTTCTAGGACTTACTCTTTATGTATCAGGTGCTCAGGAAATTCATGACAACCTACCTTGGTGTAGACTGTTTTTCTATTTATCTTACTGTGTACTTACTAGGTGTTTTTACTCTGTGTATCCTGGTCTTTAAGTTCTGGGAAATATTCTTACACTCTTTCTCTGGTTAATTACATTCTTACACTCTTTCTCTGGTTAATTTCCTTCTATTCCCCCCCCAACCCCCCGCCCCGACAGAACCCCATGACAACACAGGTCTCCATGTACTCCAACTTCCTCATCTTTCCACTCCCAAGTTTTCTCCTCAGCATTTGTCTAATTTGGGGAAGAATTTCTCTATCTCCCATTTAATTTCTCTATATTCTATTTAATTCTTTAAAATTTTCTTTGATTCTATTTTTAATTTTGATGAGTTCTTACCTATCTTCTGACTGTTCTTTTTTATAACATCAGGTCCTTTCAATAAATACAGGGAATCGCAACTATGTGAGGACAGTTTTGTTGTTTTAAATTTGTTTCCCTACGCTGAATCTGTTTTCTCTAATTTCTTCTGGTTTCTGTCCCCATGTTAGAATCTTTCTCAACCATGTGGTTATCCCTGGCTGCTAGTCACGGTTAAGAGTGAGCCACTGGAAGGTCACTGTGAACGGGTGGAGCTTACTGGTTGGTAGGTTTCACTTACCACTGGTGGGGAATGACCAGGTCAATTTCTGGCCTTTCACTGGGACAGCGCCCCAATATCAGCACCTTTGGTGTCTTTCCTCAGGAACCGTTTTCTTTTTTCCAAAGAAAGATCCTCTAACCTCATCTGGGGAAATAGGCCTAGCTGAAGATGTCCTATTAGCTTCCATGAGAGGAAGGAGGGGCAGGGAAGGTCACACTGCTCACTAGGGTGTCCCCCTCTTTGGAGGCTCTCTGGTTCAGTTTGTCTTCAGGCAGGGGAGCGAGCACTCAGGTTAGCTGTATGAAGCTGGTGTACGACTTGGGGGTTCTCACTGCTCCTTACAGACTTTCAGTCAGCCCTCACTGTTCAGCCCCTATCAATCCTAACCACCTGCCTCCAATCCTGGCCCACACAGGGCGAGTCAAATTATTTCTCGCTGAAGCCTGAATGTCCACCTGGATTTCACCATCCTCCAGGTCATCTGTCCCACTCCATCACCCCCAAAATGTCCAAATGTGGTGTACTCCTGTCTGATTCTCTTTGTTTTTGTGGCTTTATGCTTTTTTTTTCCTCTTTAACTTTAGCGACCAATCCATCATGTCTAAAATACTAGAATTTTAACTGGTAGAAGTGTAAAATTTCTGAACATCTGGAGAAAAATTTCACTAGACTCTGGATATTTGTAAAACTTTATATGTAGGATTTTTCTCATTCACAGACAACTGTGAAGGTTCAGGTAATGCAGACCTTAGTGGTCTGGGGGAGGGGCACATCTAATGCCACTGCGCAGGGAAGTGCCTTAGCTGTCAGCAACTGCGTGCAGCATTGTGGTCTCAGCTTGTCCGACGGGCATTAAATAATTAAAATGTTTTTTTTCTGAGGTGAGGTCATTAAGGGAAATGAGAGCTCTCAAACTGAAAAGATGATATGCTTGTGTTATGTGGCTACGTATAGGAAACATCTGACTCCCAACAGAAATATAATTTAGGGAAAAGCCAGAAGTCTGCATAAACACTACTGTATTTGTAAATCTGAAAATTCTCTATGGTCTTTTGGACATACGCTTACCAACTGTCAAGGACTGACTGTACCTTTAAAGATCTAATAGATGCACATGTCCCCAGTTAAGTCAGTTAAGCTTGCCAGCTCATCAAGTCCACGGCTAACTGTGTGGATGGCTCTTTGTCAGATAATAGCAAGGCTCCTGAGCCCTTCTTTGGGTTCCTGAGCTTTTCCCCTCCATTATTAGAATTTTTTAGAAAGACTTTTTTTTTTTTTTTTTTTAAATAACCTATGTAAGATGCTATTTTATGCATCATACAAGATTGCTAAGAGACGCTCTCTGTCCTACGGGGTTTATAATCAGTCTGCAAAATAAATAATTTAAATGAAAGATGGTACATGTCATTTATCACATACTAAAATTCTAAAATTCTCATATTCATACATTTTCATTTACCTACTTTTCAGTTTTAGAAACCGGTATTACATTACTCAGCAGCACTTCCTTTTCTTTCCTTGTTTTTTGTTTTTGTGTTTGTTTTCTGTCTTTTTGTGTGTGTGTATGTGGGAGGGGGGTTAATGAGAACTTCTAGAAAATACTGTTCTTGCTGTAGTGACTTACCTGATTCCAAACCCCTTATTTTAGATGTGTCTCTCTCTCCTTTTTCAAAGTAAAATAAATATCCTCTTAAAAAGCCTCTGAGCTCTTCCACAGGAATATCTTCCCATTTTACTAATATGGAATCTGCGGATGTATCCTCAACAGTAAAATCTGGCGCAACAATCGGAGCTGTAAAGGGAAAAGCGTCCACAGCTAAAGGAGAGCTTACGGGTACAGAGTAAGACACCAACATTTAATGAGAGTCCTAGCCTCAAAAATAACTGAGTCTGGGATGAGACCTTTATTCTCTAGTAAGTCACACTTTCAGAGATGCTCTTACAAGCCCTGCTCCTGTGAAGCTCACACGCTAATGACCAGAGACACACAGGGGGGGTGTCACAACATACACACCCGGGGAAGCAGCCTCGGCAAAATCTGTAAGCAGCTACTCACACAGAATCGTGTTTCCCCTCTGCACACAGTCTTGAAGTTAATGGTTTTATTAAACGTGTTGAAGTGCAAATTAAGTCTCTTTGACATCAAAATTAGGATTTCATTTCCTCAATGACAACAGTAAAATTGTGAAATATAAACATTAAAGAAATGAAGTTTATGTAATCACGAGTAATTTTATCATACAAATTACTTTTCCTTCCTTGAACTAAACATGTCAATTCAATCTATTTTTAGAATTCAATCTTGCAACTGCTGTTGATTTCTAATTTCTCATGTTACCTTGGACTCTAAGAAAACTTACCCACTTAACTTACCCAGTTCTTCTATATATCCAATTACAGAACGTAATAACTGATATCCTTGATTTCTGCACCCATACAGAAAAAAACTGTATCTTACACCTGGTCGAAACTGATCTACAGGAGGAACACAATTAACTTTCGTAAGTACATATTACTACGAACATCAATTTTTAGAAATATCAAACTTATAGTCACTTATTCTGAAATTTCCAAAGCTAGCTGTTTTCTTATCATAAAAAAATACAGCCATATTTTCAAAAATTGATAAATATTCAGAGTGAAAAATGACTAAAGAAAAATTAAACAAATTCACTTCTGTTGTAATGAACAGTATTATAACATGATGCAGCCTTGAAGGGAGAAAACAGCAGTCAAGGCTTTCATTTTGTTTCTTTAAATCAAGCAACGAAGACTTCTTTCCAGATTTGGGCCAGGGTCAGTTTACTAGCCAATCCCAGGTCCATGTCAAGCCTCTGGAAAGCCCTTCCTGCCCTAGCCAAAAAGCAGATATCAACCTTTCCACTCTACCTTGCTGCTTCAAGGTGTGCTGGCCCATAAAGTCTGTTTCTCTATACAGCTTTGCTACTTAGTGCCCCTGAGTTAATTTCACAAGACACGCAAGAGAAGCATCTTAACTTCAGTTCAAAAAGCCCCTTTTGAAATACCTTGACACAATGCAATGTGTGAAATGTTGGGAACACAAAGGTGGACACAGTGTGGCCCATGGCCTGGAAAGGCTGGCAGAGTACTGGGGAGACAGATGAATGGGGGTAACCAAGACACAATGTTCTAGACTACAGGGACCTATCACAGGCTGGGGCACCTTTACTGTGGGACCAAATGAGCCTAAGAATATCACGAAAGGCCACCAAGAAGTGACATCTGAATAGGGCCTTAAAAGGCAATGAGGAGCTCATCAGTGGTGGTCCAGGAAGAAGATACTGCCTGGGGGGGAAATGGCAGCATGTGGGATTGCATTTAATTAGTGGAAAGCAACTCTTCTGGTGTGGTGAGCACCAGTTCTTCGATTACGTTCCCACGGAACACCAGTGGTTCTACAAGCTCAAAAGTGAGATGGTAAACCTCTAAAATCAGTGTAGCTTTTTTCTTTGGGGACAGGCATGCCTGAGGTTATTTTAATCTGCATGTAGGTTAGTAAATCTGTACCTAGTGTCACAATGAAATAGATCAATATTCTATAGGGTTCTGCTACCTTAAAAAGAAAAAGAGCCCGAGTGGGGGTTATGACATTACTTCTGTGTTTTGAGGTCATAAATAGGACAGTTGAATGAATAGATGACTAGGTTGAGAAAGGGACGAGAAGTGTCTCCTGTGGCCACGTGCTATCCCAGCAGCAGTCAATAAGAGAGACAATTCCTGGCCTCCTGAGGCTCTGAACTGTTTTGAATTTGAATCCTGGTGCTGTCACACGCTGGTTCTATGAACTTGGGCAAGTCACCTGACTTCTCCGAGCCTTTCTCAACCACTGTGGGGACTCTGCTCATCTGCCGAGCCTTTCTCAACCACTGTGGGGACTCTCCTCATGTGCCGTGACACGGGAGGTTCTCCCTCTAATCCTGCAGGTCTCAAAGCCCAGGTGAGAGAGGTGGAAGAGGGACGAGAATTCGTATGGTGTAGACGAGGCTGGCATAAGGCTTAGGCAGCTACAGGTGGGGCGAGTGCAAAGGGGAGGTGCAGGAGAGGAGGGTGGGGTGTGCCAGGCACCCTGATAAGGGAGGTAGGCTCTAAGAAAGGATAAAGAGACCACCAAGTATTTCAAGTAGAACTGGCAAATAATCTAAACCCACGTGGAGTAATCTACTGGATGGGACTTATCTTCACCATTTGATGGTGAAATAAGTGGGTGGCACTGGCTCCTGGGAGAGAAGTATCAGCAGCTGCTTGCTCTCCTGAGCTTCACCCTGACGTGAGGGAGAACCAGGACAGAGGAAGGACCCTGAGGAGCATCACCACCAAGGCGGCAGGTTCCAGAATTCCCAAGGGTAGAGGCACGAAACACTCATCAGCTACTCAGAAGGAACAATGATGGTGGAAACTGAGCTGTAATATCCAAGGACCAGGCGGCATTAGCCTGCAAGTTACTACATACTCTTCATGGCTGAACTTTAGGCTGCTCCTAGCAAAAGCAGCTTACCTTACAGGACTCCTGGCTTGTCAACAGTCAGGCACTGGGCACTGTTCCCCCCGCCCCACCACATACTGTGCCCCCTGCCACACGGATGCCCCTTGTCCGACATCAGTGGTGATGGGAGCAAGGCCTTTGTTCTCGGCTCTGCCCAGTAACCTGCGCTTGGGCAACAGAGGCCAAGTACGAGGGGTGAGACCACACTGCTTAGGGCTTCATGGTCTTCTTTCTTCAGGAGCATTTCTCCATTGCTTTGTCTCAATCTGTGGTGCTACTTAATATTCCACTTTATAGATACACTGTAATTTACTCATTTTCCTAGTTGCTATTTGGGTTTCCAATTTTTGTGATTATAAATAACACTACGGTGAACCTTCTTAGATGCAATCCTTTGTTGCTCTCTGATTATTTCTTAGAATAAATTCCTAGACAAGTAATTACTAGATTAAAAAGATACAAACCCTCTGACACACATACTGCTACAAAGCACTTTCCAGAAAGGTCAAACCAATTCACACCCACTCCAGTGGTTAAGGGGGAAATGATCACTCATTATACCCAGTCACACCATGTATTGCTCTTTTAAAAATATTTTGTAACAGCTTTCTGTTGGCAGAGAGGCCTTCTGAGAGGCAACTATGAGTTCATCTTACCAGATGCTATTACAGTTTCAGTGCTGTTTGAAGGGACTTTTTTCCAGTCCATAAGGCAGGGTTCAGACCGAGATGAGTTACACCATTTAATAACATAGTCACAGGTCATATTGGGATCGTAATTCCAAGTGAGGAGAATTCCATTTCCCATTCCGACAGCCTGCTCTACTTTGAGATCATCTTCAACAAGAAATAAGTACAAGTTACTTGTGTTAAAAACAATAACAGAAGTAAATCTCATGAAAATGGGCAGGAGTTAGAAAAACTACTTCATTGGACAGAAATTTTAAGAGTGCTCAAACTAGATAAACCTCTAGCAAAGTTTAGAAGTGTTGCTCTGTTATTTTTCCTATAAAAAGGTAATTACCTGGATGTACAGATAAACTCAGAAGCTGGAAAAAGTAATGCAAGGGCACCTCGGACAGGTGGTGATGCAGTAGGCTGGGGTGTACGGGTCAGGGCCAGGACGGATGGGGCTGAGGGCGTGCGGGCAGTAGGGAGGGTAGCAGCACAGGGGGCAGGCAGGTGCAGAGCATGAGTGGCCAGTCCCAATCTCTCTTCTCATCACCCACTACGGATGTGAGCTCTGTGAGAGCGGGCAGGGGCCTGTGCCTGCAAACCCAACCCCGGGGCCAGACCTACAGAGTAGGAGCACGCTAACGAGTGGTGAGCAAGTGGATGGACCAGCCCTTCTCTTCCTCTCAAGCCTATGGGTAGGCTGAAGGGGCTCCTGGAGACAGGCTGAGGAATGGAGAATCGGCTGACATGCAGCGGGATCAAAAGCTGTGGGACCAGGGTTGCCTGGGTGGCTCAGTCGGTTAGGCATCTGCCTTCGGCTCGGGTCCCATTCCAGGTCCTGGGATAGAGCCCCGTGTTGGGCTCCTTGCTCAGCGGGGAGCCTGCTTCTCCCTCTCCCTCTGCCCCACCCTTCCCCGCTGTGCTCTCTCTCACTCTCTCGCTCTCGCTCAAATAAATAAATAAAATCTTAAAAAAGAGTTGAAAAGATACTTGGAGGACCCTAACCAGACCCACCAACTTTTCTTCCTTTAGGAGTGGGTAGTCATAGGCAGGCGCCCCCATTTTGGGACAGGACAGCAAAATGGCGGGGGGGGGGGCAGGGAATGACCTGGAAGAGGAATGACCTGAGAAAGAAGGCAGAAGTGGCTATGGATTAAATATTATGGATTACTGGTAATACATAACATTTAAAGAAAGGCACTAATTTTAAAATTGCACCACGGTGACTTTTTAAAGCTTATATTGAAGATCTAATTTAGACTTCAAAAAGAATTTTTGATCAATAAAGGATTCCTATTAATAAAGAATGTCTTGTCGAAAAGCTGCCATTAGAAATACGTATTTTTTTTTTCCTGCCTAACATTTGTAGAACAGCCCAGCTGATAAAGCATCAGCTCCCGTGGTCTTAGGAGAAATATATGAAAACGGTCCTTAAATAAATGGCTGAAACATTTCTTACTAAGAGTAATATCCACCACCACAACTCTCCAACACTATGCACTAAAGTAACTGGGTACACTTATTTTATCCATCAGCGCAGAGTCTGGAGTCATCCCTAAGGATGAATAACTGCTCTCAATGAATTCTGGACATTAATCGGTTTGTTCCTCTTTATGGATCAGCAGCAGCAGGGGATATGAGAAGAGAGCTGACCTTGTAAGAGCAAGCGAACACCCCTTAAAATGTTTCACTTTAATTTCCTGTTCTTATATACATTATCTTAAGTACTCACCGTTTGGAATTTCCATACTAGCTATTTTAGAAGGTGGCGATGAGCCAACAGAATTTTTTGCCACCACACTGATGATGTAGTCATTCTTATCAAGTTGTAGTTCTGCCTTGTGTTGAGGATCAGGGATCTCAGAAAGGGACTGTGTCTCCTCATCGAGTGAACATGATACATTATAGGAAAGTATTTTCCCATTCGCTTCATTAATGGGTAAAGGCTATGAGAAACAGAAAAATAAATTCTGTCAAGAAACCTGCCAAAACCGGCCGTGTGATGAGGCAAGACCATCAAGTCTAAACCAGGCACCGCCTCAATCATGACAAGGTTAACAGCAGAATCGAGGGAGTTGTGAACAGTGTCAAACACTGATTTAAGAGGCACTGAGGCCAGGACCGATCAGGGAAGTGATGCTGAAGAAAAACTATACTTACCCTAAGCAGTAAGAGCACAGAGAAATTTAAAAATTAAGAAAATGCAAACCAGTCTTTAGCCTCCCATTTTTCAGAAGCAAAACAAAAAAAGTAACAGGAATGACTGCTCTATCAAACAAAACACAAAAAATTATGGCATCAGGGTGGCTGGCTGGCTCAGCCAGTGCAGCATGCGACTCGTGATCTCAGGGTCATGAGTCTGAGCCCCATGCTGGTAGAGAATACTTAAATAAATAAAACTTAAAAAAAAATTATGGCATCATAGTTTTTAAAAAATATTTATTATTTTCTCAAAATAGTACATGCCCATTACCAGAAAATTTGGAAACTATACAAAAGTTTAAAAAAAAAAAAACTGTAAAATGCTCCCATATTCCCATTCTTAAATAGTCTTACATTTTGATATTTTCTTCAAGTTGTTTTTCTAAGACGTAGATTTTTTTATTAACATTGTTTTAATCATACAATTTTATCTTTTTTTCACCTTTCTATAATATACTTGTTCATAATACATACACTTTAATGGCTTTATATTTTATGTAGTATTTTTACTAGTTTACTTGAATATTCCTTAAATAAATGAAATTTAAGTTGTTTCCAACTTTTCACAATACTAAAATAATACTTTGGTGGACCTTTTCATGCCACTTCTTTCTTTTTCATAGTTAGGATTAATTCTTTAATGTGGATTTCCAAAGTAGACTTACTGGATATAAGGAAACATTCAAACCTTTTTATTTGTGGAGCTGAACTGCTTTTCAAGACTACTGCTCCAATTTATACAACAATGCATGGGACCCTCTGATCCAGACTGACCTTGATATTAATACTCTGCTGAAAACACTGCTCCAGAACAGTGACTCTCTGATGGCCTGGTCTATTGGACCCATTATCATCCTAAGGCTCATGGGCTTCATTTGATGCTGCTGACCGCTCACTCCTTCACAGAATCCCCACCCTTGGCTTCTGCTTTACCATTTTTTTCTGATCTTCCTGTCCTCTAACCTTCCCACTCTCCTCTGCTGGATCCTGTTCCTTTGCTGGTCCTTTATACGCTGCTATCACCTAGACCTAGGGGTCCATCCTTGGCCTCTTTCCACCCTGCATGCTCTCCCTGAGTGATCCCACTTACATGCTACTCAAAGCTATGTCTTTAGTTCTGACTTCTCCCCTGAACTCCAGAGCCTCACACCAAACCACCACCTATTAGACTCTACCTGGATATCCCTGTGGCACATATTTTTAGAATACATTTTGAAAAAGTCAACCCCAAACAACTTCATTTTCCACCCAAACATGCTCCTCTTTGGCAAATGGCAGAACCATCAACCTAGTCTCTGAAGTTACAATCACTTCAGTATTTTTAATCTTTGGTTAGGCATTCATCTAGTTTGAACAACATCCCAAACTTTCTCTACACTGAAGTAATGGTCCTGCAACACCAGGCTGATGTGTGGAGTGGGCGGAGTGAGCTCCTATTCTTTCTCCTAATTCCAAAAACCCATGTGATATATTGTCTTCGGATAGAGGATGTATCAGCTCTTAAACCGTTAAGAACAGATACTACACTTGATCTTAGCCGAAAGGCTGGGAAGTGACACACTGAAGTGGTTGTATAATTGTTACTACATCATTATGAAATCTAACAGACAATGTGAGTAGCCAGTGGATTTTCTAATCAAGATTAAGAGGGGTACACAGCCATATACAGACCATCACAAAGCAACGGAACTCACAATGAATTTGCACAAAGACTTTACTCAAAGCTGTACTGCTGTCAAATTTTTGTAAAAATGTTTTACTATCAATAACAAAATTCACTACTTAAAGGAATCCAATTATGACTGCTCTTACAAAATCTGATGTAGAAAACAAATGTTTGTTTTTGATGTTTGCAAATCAGATAAAAATTAGAGCAACAAACATGTCTGCTCTAGTAGAGAAAAACTAGTGAAACCATAATGCAGTTTATATCTAAAAATTGTACAAAACCATGAAAACCTTTTTAAATGGCATATAATAATACAACTAAGGGAAAACAAATTACATATGAGATACATAAAAAGTTTCCTATTCACTGGAGTAAAAAGCATACAGCATCAACACAACAGAGATTCTAACTTGTAGCTTCTTGCTATGTTTCTGGCTTGAGTGAGAGAGATGGAATTCATGAAATCCTGAGGTCCTTTATAGGCTTCATGAAATCAAACTGAAGAACGCTCAGAGCTGTCAGAGAAGATCCTCACCAAACTGACTGTGGTGAATGGGGCGTGATGAGGAGTCCGGGGGGTTGGGAGGAGCCAGGTTAGATTCGCAGCAGGACTGTGAAGAGCCAGTCTCGGAAACCCGCGTTTCTGAATCACTCAAGTACCATTCGTAAGTTAAGTAGTTTAGCCCAATATCGTTATGTAAATATTCAGGAAAAAATCAGGTATTTACCTTCCAATAGATTATTAAATTTTTTCCATCAGAACTCCACTCTCTCCACGTATCTGGTCCCTTTGAAGGAACTAGGAAAGAGATTTCAAAGTTAGCATTTGGAGATGTGTATTGTATGTCAGCTGATAATATCAATAATTGAGACAGTGGTGCTTGAGATTTTTCCCTAGGTTTTTGGAATTCTCCATAAAAATGTGAAGCAGTTCAGTGGCTTCCACTCAGAAATGAAACAATGAAAAAGCTGAGCTCTCAACGCCCACAAAACAAGAGGCCCCTTAGAATGGACTAAGGGATGCTACACCATCTCACACCCTCCTACCTCCTACCTCCCCTTGCTCAAGTCGGCTAGGGCCAAGCACAGGCTTCCGGGGTCTCCTCAGACGCGTTGGACCACCTGCCTCAGGCTTCCTGTGCTTTCCGTGACTGCTCTTCCCTGAGTGCAGAAACTCTCCTCCCCGGGATCATCTCCTCTCCTCCGTATCTCAGCTCTAATTTGACTTTACTAGTGAGGTCTTTTCTAGCTACCCTATTTAAAATTGCAACCCCTCCTCCTGTCACCTTCTTTCCCGAGTCCCCTTTCTAGGCTTTATTTTTCTCTGTGGTATTATCCAGCAAACTATTTCTAAAACTTTATTTCTAATCCTCTATCCTATAAACTCCATGGGCAGAGACTGTTTTATTCAGTGCTATATCCCTGGTGACTACCACAGTTCCTGACACATAGTGGGTGCCCAGTATTTTTTTTTTTTTTTTAAGATTTATTTATTTGAGAGAGCATGCACGTGAATGGGGTGGGGGAAAGGGAGAGAACCTTCAAGCAGACTCCCTGCTGAGTGCAGAGCCCAACATGGGGCTCAAACTATGACCCATGAGATCATGACCTGAGCTAAAACCAAGAGTCAGCCGCTCAACCGACTGAGCCACCCAGGCGTCCCTCAGTAAATATTTGTTAAGTGAATTAATGCTATAATCTCAGTAAGGTATAAATAAAATATTTTCTCTTGACAACAGCAGCTCATCAACTGAAGGCAAAAGCTCCTGTGGTAGCCAGTCTCCAAAGGATCAATACTGGTCACACCTCCTGGTAAGCCTGCCTGTGTGTGGCCCCCTCCCACACCATGACAGCACTGGCCTGTGTGACCAATAGGGTATGACAGATACGATGGTGGCTCCCTTCTGAGGTAAGGTCATAAAAGGCATTGTGGAGGCTGCCGTGTTTTCCCTCTACTCATTAAGTCCAGGAGGAGCTAGCTGCCATGTTATGAGGATACTCTGCAGCACTGTGGAGAGACCTGCATGGTGAGGAACAGCCACTGTGTGAGCCATCTTGAAAACAGATTCTCTAGCCCTCGGCAAGCCTGCAGCCCCCATCTATGTCCACACTGTGGCCTCATGAGAGACTACAAGCCAGAGCTACTCAGCTAGGCTGCTTCTCAATTTCTGACCTATACTCACTGTGAGATAACATGTTTACTGTTTTAAGCCACTGAATTTTAGGGTAATTTGTCAGGTAGCAACGGATAACTAAATACACTGGACTCATGCACAGCATTCAGTTTTGATGATCCAAATAGTTTTTTTACATATATCACAAAGACTTCTCTCATCTCTCTAACCTTCCTTCATGTGGAGAGGCAAAAATCTGGATTAGCATCTATCATTTTCTGTTTTGTTCATTAATTTTTTGGAAGAAGTTTTTTTAAGAAGATTCGTTTATTTGGGGGGGCAGAGAATGCATACAAGCTGGGGAAGGGGCAAAAGAAAAGGGAGAGAGAAAATCCTCAAGCAGACTGCCCACTGAGTGTGGAGCCCAAAGTGGGGCTTGATCCCAGGACACCGAGATCACGACCTGAACTGAAATCAAGAGTTAGATGCTTAACCAACTGAGCCACCCAGGCACCCCTAGAAGAAGTTTTATATTCCCTATATTATCTAGCGCAAATAAAGCTTTTGCTATCTTTTGTTGAATGACTCCTGAAAATTATACCTATTTCTAAGTTTTTTTGCTTTTTACTTTTAAAGCTGACATCTGATTATTCAAGGATAGAATCTCATTCCATCTTTGGAAATTATCATACTCAGAAAACCAGTTACCTAATTTTGTACCTATTTTGACCTCCGTGTACTGCAGAAACTAAGTTCAAGATCTCTGGCCCCATCCGTTTCTCAAGCCTAGGTCACAAATAAAAATTCCAACCAATTCTCTTTATTAACAATTGTCTTCAGTAAAGTCATCTAAATAGGTTACCAAAATTCTAGGAAAGGAGGAAAGTGTCAGAGAAATCACCCATAATCTCATCACAGTTTCGAGTTTGTTTCCTCTGCATCATCTTAGGACACAGCTGCAAACATCCTGCAGACAGGCCTGGTCTTCCCCACAACACAGGCCAAGCGGCTGCCCGTAGGAGCACAAACCTTAAAGCCACGATTTAAGATGTCTGGATGATATTTTACTAGGAGATATTACACAATTATGCAATTCAAGCTTTCTCCTTTTACTCACTTCGGTGACATTTTCTTTAAAAATAAGTTGTAAAATGTCAAGATCCATAGTAATAATCAGCTATAAACCATTGACTGAACTTACTGGCTTCTGTGGTTAAATATTTTTTTTCATTGCTCCATTTGCTCCATTTCCAGAAAGTTTCAGTAGAACAGCGAATCCGAAAAGTATATATAGTATATGGATTTAACTTGTCCACAGCTACAAGATAACTTGAATTTTCTACTCCTTTGATTGTGACATTCCGCTATTAGAAAGCAAATCAGTATGTATATGTAATGTCATGTAAGAATCCACATATATATACACATACACACACATTTTGATAAGCCACCCAAATTTATAACATAAATTGACTAAATGTCCATGTGAGTTTACCTTTGTAAGACTAAAGACACTTCATCCACCAAAACATTTTAATTTTCACATAAATATAAAATCTGTGAAATTACACCCTGTAGTAATATATTTAGTTATCATTTTAATTCAAATACTGGGTCTAAGTAATAATGATCAATTAAATTATGCAGAAAAGGATGATATAATATTGTTAATTGGTCAATGGCTAATGGTAATACAACAAGCCTTAATATACTTTAGTAATCTAAGATGACTTTGAGGATTAAGTACATTAGTCAGCTACATTTGGAAGCTTCTCTGAGGCAGGCATCATCTTATCTATTTTTTTAACAGGGCACTTAGAACCTCTAGTATGGTGCTAAACATGCAGAATATTCAACAAATTCTTATTTAAATTATGTAAAATTAAAATGAAATAATTTAAACAAATCTGAGGATCTGCATGCCTCAGGAAATCCTCTGAGCTCCCAGTTACAAATTATAAAGGAGTTTTTTGGGTTATATTCTGGCATTTGACTTATTTTCTAGCAATCATCAGTAAGTTTCCAAATGAGTATTTTCACTACAATATCTTTTATTTTGGACTTACCACAAATTATAAGATGGTACATTACAAAAGTCAAGCTAAGTATCTGAAATGTATTAAAAAGTCATGTTCTGACTTATAACGACCACATTCTGACTTAGAACTTGCTCCTATTGCTGTACTTGGCAGTTTTAGAAATCACATCTTCTCTCTGGTGCTTATCAGTCCATTAACTGATGCTAAAGGTTATAGCAAAAACTATTAATTCATGTACAAATTTGCTGAGCACCAGCCATGTGACAGGTACTATACTAGACTTGGAAACATTCTGAGTAGTAAAAGTCAAACTCATGTTCTATAATACCCAGGATTATAACTGTTTTCAAGTGCTAAGTATAATGCTGTCATTACATTGATATATAATGTCTTAGTTCTTAGTAAATTTCTATAATAAATCATCTGAGAGCTTCTGCGTATCAATTTCCTTAATTCGTTTTGAAAACTATTTTACCCAAAGTAACCTCAAAGGAAGTTTATAGAAAAATCTTACTCACCAATTCTTGGACTGAGTTAGTTGTGTTAATTTCAATTTGACATAAAAGTTTAATCTTTGCAAAGTTGCCTGGTAAATGCCAGGAAAGTGTAACAGCAGTTGAATTAATATCCTTCACTTTGATTGAAGTAGGAATTCGAGGATAGACTATAAATATAATTTGTAAAGATTACTTTAAAAGCTACTTTAGAATACAATAAATGACAATTTAAAAAAAAACACCCCCCCCCAAAAAAAAACAAGAAACAAGAGAGGCACCATTAGTACCGATCAACAATATTCCACTTAGTACCCGTGGCATACACAAACCTCACTTTTACTGCTGGTATCGTGCCAACAGACCAACCACACTCAAGGTTCTTTGACTGGCATCAGGAATACTAAAAGGTAGTTGGATCATAATCTCTACCTTTAAGGAACCCCTAATTTATTTGGAGAGTGACAAAAAAAAGAGAGATAATGAACAAGAGTATATATGCTAAGTTGGAAATGTGTGGTACAGCTCTTAGTGGCTACAGGAATTGAGATACAAGTGTGGGAGGGAAAGTCTTCGAGTGAAGATGGAACTTAAGATGAGCTTTGAAGGAAGAATCTGACTAAAATTGCTGAAACTGATGCAGAAGAGCATTTCTGATTGGGTCTTGGCAAGAACAGTACAACAGTGAAACAAACTACACACGATGCTGGTGATAGCACATAGGCCCAGGTGAGTGGGAAGAAGGAATCATGTGAAAGTAAGGTTGAAAGGCCGAGGGCAGACAAATACACACAAACACTACCACTCAAGTACAAAATGTAACTGTTCTGACCTTAGGAAAAACCAGGAAACAAAAATGATGAGAAGGAATAATTAATAGAAGTGTACTTACATCTACAAATAGGGCAACAAGATCAGTTGCTAAGCACTTGCTAGTGTCTATTATAATGCATTTGGTTTAAGCCTTTCTCCACTGACCGTGAGGCTCTAAGAGAAGGCCTCTGGACTACAGTGGAATGCCATGGGAATGAATGCTAAGAAGATGGACCATATTTTATTTCTATTTTGAACTACATATTAATAGGGCCGGTAAAAGTCCCAGAATCATCAGCAATAAGAAGGAACAAACCACTTACTGATAAACACAGCAACTTGGATGGATCTCAAGGACATTACCCTTAGTGAAAAAGGCTAGGTATTGTAGGATTCCATTTATACAACACTTCAAAATGACAAAACACAGAGATGAAGAACTGAGTAGATGTTGCCTGGGGACAGGGATGCAGGAGCATGGGGTAGGGGGTACACAGCGGAGAGGTGTGGGGAGGTTTGCTAACGGGGCACCAAGCGGAAGTCTCTTCGTGGAGACAGACCAGTACTGTAGCTTGACTGTGTTGGTGGTTCCGTGAATCTGTACATGGATCCAACCGCACAGAAGCACATCCACGCACACACACCTCCAAACGCACACAGAAACTTGCAAAAACTGAGCAAGGTCTGTTGTAGTCCAGTTCACTGGTCTAGTTTGCGGTATTGTATCAGGGTCGATTGCCTCATCTGGAAATTGTACTGTAGTTAGTAAGACGTCACAAGCAGAGAAAGCCGGGTGAGGTCACGGGGCTTTATTATTTTTGCAACCACTTGTGAGTCTATAATTATTTTAAAATAAAAAGATTGAAAAAAAAAAGCTTTTAAAAATTGGGCAAAAAATTTTTCAAGAATCAAAAACTATTAGATAAAGCCACTTAAAGTTTCTATGTAAATGACTCATACAAATTTTTATCTGAATTCAATAAAATGGTGAAACTTGAAATTATACATTTTAAGGATTTTTAAATAAAACATAAAATATTAAGTAACTCTAAAGAAAATTATAAAAAGGAAGCCCTAGAAGCACTTTTCATTAATTTCAAAACATTTTACCACTTCTAAAATTATTTTTAAGACACTGGTTTATGCAGCAGCTTACCTTTTTCAGTTATGTTAACTAAAATAGTTGATTCTGATCGACCCAGAGGATTGCGAGCATTCAAAGTAAAATTATATATTTCTTGATTTGGACGCATTTGAAAGAGTAACTGATAGCTTTCATTTGTTGGTGCTTCAACTCTTTTAAACCTAACATATTTCCCTGAAAAACTGTGAATTAAGAGAGCAATAAGAAATATTAAGAGATAAATACTTCATTCAGGAAAAAAATGAATGGGTAAATTTCTAATAATCTTTTTTAAAAGTTTTTATTTCTAATTCTAGATGCACTATGTACTTGGCAAAGAAAATGTATATGATTCAGAAAAGAGATGAAAATAATCGGCCAGAAACCTAGAAACAGTCTCTGTTCATATTTGAGGGTTCTTCTAGGATTTTTAGAAAAAGCATATGAATCTAGTCTGTGTGCATGTCATCTGCAGTATTTATGGTATAACCAATTTTATACAGCATATTAGCTTTTATATCTTACTCATAACAAATGAGATATCGCATTTCCCTATGTCATTTAATACCCTCCAATGTGCTCCTCGCTCTCTGACATCTTTCCCTGGTGACTTTTACCTTTCAAATAAAGTATAACTTGTATTGCGTGGGCCCACCAATGCAGTTGGTCTTCCTGGACTCCAAGTACAGACAATCTCTTTTAAATCATAGGTCTCACAGTTCAGTTTTTGAGGAATATCAGGTGGATCTAATAGGAAAAAAATGTAGTTACATCCTATGGGTTACATATATTTTCCCTGAAAACACGTTTCATAATGTTAACTATATTTTGTACAATTTCCTTTAGAAATGAAATAATGTATTGTTTACATTTTACCTTTTGAACAATGCAGGAATTGCCATGCTTTCTGTAGCTTGTTTTTCTGGAGTTCATATTATGTTAGAAATGATGGACTAAAATATACTGCAGAATGACTACTAGCTCATTTGGAAACTTCCCAACAGCAACCTGAAGACATTTTTCCCCCCTTAAATCCTATCAAATCTTTCAAAGGAAGCTGTACCCAACAAATCAGAAAAATCTACAGGTTAAAAGTATTATCTATCATGTAAATACTGTGATTTGAAAAGAAGTACCAACTCAGATTAAAGGTCAGCACCGGTCATATTACAAGTTTCAGAGTTCTTAAATAAGTTACAATGATTATTATTTACAAAGTATCTCTTGGTAAAATTCTGCATCTTCCTATGTTCAAAGTGACTACTGCTCTTCTGTTTTTGTTCTTTATTGGAACACTCCCTCTGGTTTTGCAGGGGCAAAACTAGAAAAAAGAAAAATGGGGGTTTTCTGTGTGTCTTAGACCTTTAAAGTAATAATGCAAAATTCTGCAGTTGGACACTAATTATAGAAATTGATTACCTCTGTACTCATGTTTAATCAAGCATACACAGAAACTGGTGTTCTCTGTCATATTTACCTTATCTACCAAATTATCTTTCACAAGTTTTTAAAAAACAATTACGTACTTGTTGCAAATTCTGTAAAATAATTTTATTTTTTAAGAGCTAATCTTTAAAGACAGTTCTTAGACTGTTTTAGAGACTTAGAAGGACATAGAGAATTTCACATACCCTCCTGAAGCAGAATAATGTCCGTCAATGGTATTTTAGGTAATATTAAGAGGAGTCATGAGTTTTTAAAATCTAACAACTGCATAAGCAGATAACACTGATATATTTGTTTTGAAAATTGTTTTAAATCTAAGGCTAAACTTTCAGCCATTTTATTAAAATGACATACCAAATTTTTGGGTATACTTAAAATGCCGATTATTTTAGTATTTGGCAGATTAATGTTAAGGTGAAATAGTTAAAATCCAAATAACAGAAGCAAATTAGAAAGAAGCGGAAGCAAAGATGGAGGGAGAAAAAATAGGAGAAGGCAGTATTTGAAAGGTAATGTACTATCTTCTCAATCAGCTGAAGCTGGATAAAAACTAGGTATAAATCAACTGTATTACCAGCAAACAGAAAATGCAATTTAAAAAACAGCCATTTTTATGAAAATATTTTCAAATGAGAAAGTATGAAATTTGACATGTGACATAAAATATTTACACACTCTAATTCTATGTCACAATGTAGTATTTTAAAATTCATGAGTATGATGAAAGATTAATACTTAAGTCAATTTTTAATGAAGTGGCACTATCTATGAAAATAACTGATTGAATGCATAGTGTTTATAAAATATTTTGCTTATAACTAAATTAGCTCATGCATAAACACTGAAAAATATTGGTAAATATCCTATCTGTTGGATAATAAATGTATTTGCAATTACAATAATAAACTGAAGAGGAAAAGACACTTTTACTAGCACCAAACATCAAACTCTTAGGAATAAATTTACTAAAAGATATATAAGACCTCCTATCACTATAATAAATCAAAGAAGACCTAACTAAATGAAAATATATACATGTTCCTGGTTTGGATAACTCAGTATAGTGAGAATGAAAGTTCTCTTAAAGTGGTCTCCTAAATTAATAAATCTAATGTAACTCAAATCAAAATCCTGGCAGGTTTTCATTGTGTCTTTTCAATATATGGTGGGTTAACAGGATATCCATAAAGGAAAGAAAATAATGAATCTTAATCCCTAACTCACACCACAAACTGCCCTTCCTGTTAAGTTCCTAAAGAAATCCCTCTGAAGGGAAATTCTATCGCTGCTTCTGAGTTAACAAAAATTGAATAGTTCAACCCCAAATGCTATAAATGAAGGTGAAATTATGAATTAAATAGGCTTGTTCTACTATTATGTATAGAAGAGTAGAACAATGGGGCACCTGGGTGGCTCAGTCGTTAAGTGTCTGCCTCCAGCTCAGGTCATGATCCCAGGGTCCTGGGATCGAGTCCCGCATGGGGCTCCCTGCTCTGCAGGTTGCCTGCTTCTCCCTCTCCCATTCCCACTGCTTGTGTTCCCTCTCTCTCTGTGTCTCTGTCAAAAAAAAAAAAAAAAAAGAGTAGAACACTATTGGAAACAATAAAAACCTGATGAATAGTCTCATCTTCTGATTTTTAATTTTTCTCTTTCATACTTTCAAGTGGATATCTCACTTTTTGGTATCACTTATCATAGGGTAGCCTCACTCCATATACCATTGGTTTTTAACTTACACTCCATAGTCATTTGTGAGGAATGTTGCAAGTCCTTCCCTAAAATTCCATTAGGAAAGAAATTTTCTTTCAAGTTTAAATTTGAACATAATCTCTCTCTCACTTGAATTCCAAAAGTTACAGCCATCAAACTGAGAAGTGCATCTAACCCCGGTTATTCCCTTGGGAATATATGAGCGATGCAACATAACTCAGCCTAAATTTCACTGGAAGGAAAAGAGAGGTGGAGAGCTGCTGGTCTAGAGCACCGCTGAGAATCCAGAAAAGGGGAAGAAAAATCACCACGATCCAAAGAAAAATCACAAAACCCACTCAGTACATTCCACACCCTTTGATCATGAGACCCTTTAGACCAAACTCAGCCTCTGATTCCGAATGCTAGGGAGGAAGGGAAGCAGCGCTGCTGGGGGCAAAGCCATCCGTGCACCACATGCCAGTTACCACAGGAGAGGGGACAGAAACACTCCAAACACAAAGTCCCTGTGGACATTCAACACAAGCTACATAAACAGGGCAGTCCCTCACAACAACTTTCGGAAATGTCATGGAATTTTAGAACTGTGGGAATGACAATGTTAATAAAGAAGCCCCTGTACTATGAGGCATATGTTACAGAGAGGACACAGCGAGAGAGGGACCCTTCCCGAGCCTGTCCTCCAGCAACCCTCTTCTTCTCAGATATACTACTTTGAAAGCTAGAGAAGCACATGTTATGCCGTCGAAAGATTTTGTGGAAAATTCATTACTGTTTCTTTAATTGGGGGTTGTTTTAAAAGGTATGTTTTTAAATTTTAATTTTAAAAAGACATGTATGTTTATATTAGGTGGGATGTTTTAAAATTTTAATTTTAAGAGGTGTGTTTTAGGTGGAAAATTGACTGTGAGTAAGCCCTCGAACACAGGGTCAGGGGCACTGACCTCGCATGCAGTCAGAAATCTACATACAGGGCACCTGGTTAGCTCAGTTAGAAGAGCATGCAACTCCTGACCTCAGGGTCGTGAGTCTGAGGCCCACGTTGGGTGTAGAGATTACTAAAACAAACTTAAAAAAAAATCTACATATAGCTTTTGACTCCCCCAAAATTTAACTACTAGTTTACTATTGACTGGAAGCCTTACCTATAAACATAGACAACTAACACATATTATTTTGTATGTTATAATGTGTTATATTCTTACAATAAAGTGAGCTACAGAAAATGTTAAGAAAATCATAAGAGGAAATGCATTTATAGTATTGTAGTTATTGAAAAAAATCCATGTAGGGGTGCCTGGGTGGCTCAGTTAAGCATCTGACTCTTGGTTTCGGCTCAGGTCATGATCTCATGGGTGGTGAGACCGAGACCCATGTCAGGCTCCACGCTCAGCAGGAAGTCTGCTTGAAGATTCTCCCCCTCTGTCCCTCCCCCACCTCTTGTACACCCATTCCCTCTCTAAAATAAATAAATACTTAAAAAAAAATCCATGTATAAGCAGACCCATGCAATTGAAACCTACTTTGTTCAAGGGTCAACTGTATATGAAATAATTCCTAAACAATGTAGTATTAAGAAATGTTATATACAAACTACCCTTGACTCAGCAAAACTGTTAACTTAAGAATTTAAAACTAAGCAGCTGGATGTTTCAAATCTTACTACAAAAGCTACAAGTTATATAAATACAAACATACAGAAAACGAGCTTAGAACTCATCTTAAAACAAGCAAAAATTCTGGTGTCTTCATATTAAAAAAAAATAGAACTGTCCATGTCCCTGGAAATAGCATTAAAGCTTTTAAAGAGGCCCAAAGCAGATCAATAGGAACTCTTTAATATTATATACTTACATCCTGCGAAAATAACTGTCCCAAATATGTTATCTTCCGTTGTGAAAACCACATTTGTTCCGCTATTTGCAGAAACAGAAATATTATGGATCTTGATTGCCACATTTTCCCCATCAAGATGGATAAGGGGACAATTTGTTTGGCCAATCTGCGCTGATAACACTTTTTCTTGAGTCACACAACAAAATGTTATATCTGAGCCTACAAGTATCACTTTGTCTTGAGGAAAAACCTTAGTCTGAGAATCAGGTGACCCTAGAGAGAACAAAAGGAATTACAAATACCTTAGAAGTCTTTTACCATAAAATAGCCCAGTGTATATAAAACATACTATAAAGTGTTTTCTAATAACGGCGGCCCAAAGGACCTTTAAAGGAGCAGGACATATACAAGAAATAAATAAAAACCACGTATATTTTATCTACTTATGGCTGATAATGGGGGAGCGGAGGGGATTTCAGGCCAATGCCCAAGGTCACAGGTTAATGTCTAAGAAGTCTGAAGGTTCAAACTAAATGGGTTTATATCCATATGTGAAAAATCCATACCAAGAAAATGTCACTCATTAAATAATTCCAGTCCTTTGAAATGATTTCTATGTATTTAGGGCAGACTTCTTACTTTCCATCAGCCTGAATATATGTTTAAGTATTCCACATCCTAAAGAGCACTTTTTCCTTAACCTCAACTCTCTGCAGGTTAAAACCACACCTTTGCTTTTATTTTCCTAAACGTCCAATCTTTTTAATTATCTCTAGTTTCCTTTCTATCTACTTAGTCTCTAATCTACCACAATCTGGCTTCTACCCTGACCATTCTACTAAAATGGCTCGCTGATCTATTTGTTCAGTCCAATGACCACTTCTCAGTAACCCTTGCCTTCAACATCCACAGCATCCGACATGTTGCCTAAACTCTAGCTTCTCAAAACTCCCTTCTCTCTTGGGTTCTACTCTGAACCCTCTGGCTACTGTCTTCCACTCTGCTGGCTCTTTTTCTTCCATCCTACCCTTAGACATACCAGCTTGTAAGACATGTGTCCCTGGTCCCCATTTTCTTTCCCCGAGTACAGCAACCTCTAGATTTAAACAATTTCACATCCCATGTATGTTGATGACTCTCAAATATATATCTCCAGCTCCTAGTAATCCGTTGGATGCCAGACTTGTATTTTCGACTGCCTGAGACATCCCTACCCAGAAACTTCCTAAGTACCTCAAGCTCAACATATTAAAAAATGAATTTATCTTTCCCACCTAAGTCATTCATGTATTTCCTGTTTCAGCGGAAAGCATCACCAGCTACTCAGCTGTCCAAACTAACAGTCACCTTTGGCTCTATTTCTTGGTTAACAAATGCACAGTCACTAATTTTAATTCTGTCTCTTCAGTGTTTTCATACCTTTTGCCCCTTTTCCTTTCCAGACCCACATGCCCTACTTTACGCCTTCACTGTCTTTTGTTCAATGGCAGTAAGATCCCCCTTACTTATCGACGTGCTTCTAGTCCTTCCTTCCTCTGACCCATTTCTCCATGTGGGCACTAGAGTGGATAATCTACAATGATAACCAGCCTTCTGAAGGACTTCATTACACTGTCAACAATTTTTCAGGCCTCTCTTACACTGCCAACGTTCTACCTGCATATGAGTTTCATTCAACGTGCAGATGATTTGGGATTTGGGTATACTTACAGATCCCCATGTTCTCTGCAGCTCATAGGGATCTGCTCTGTGGGCAAGAAACTAGAAGCCATTTTTTTTTTTAAATATAGACTTGATCTCAATAACATCTACATAAAATTTTTAAATGTTCTTCAATGCCTACCAGTGATCTGCAAACCTGGATGTTTATCTAATGCCTTCAGAAGATCTTTAAAAACAGATTCCTGAATCCTATCTCAGAGTTTTTAAATCAAAATGTTCTGGGACAGAGACCTGGAAGATCCCCAGGTGACCCGCATGAAGCCAAATGGCATTTGGAGAACTGAAAGCTTACACTAAACCTTACCCTTACGCAAGACTAATCTAATTCATTTGAGAAACGAAAGCTTTTTAAATGTAAGCTTACAAGAAACGTTCTTCAGTGGGCTCCAGTCACTCCACTCTTTGTGACCAGAGAAATGAGGATCATCAACATAGCATCTAATTCCCACAGAATGAGTGGCGCACTCCAAGGGCATGTCTGAGGTCCAACTCCAGTGATGAACTGTATCTTTACCATTCACAGTTGTGTTGTGGGTCACCTAAAAAATGAAGACAAACACAAAATAAGATTTCTAAGTAGTGATATGTTCTGCTTCCTTAAAAAACACAATAAAATGTAGACAATCACCACTAAGTTAAAGGCTTGCCCTTTTGTACAACCATCTTGGTTTTCTATAAGGCATAATAGGAGAGTTACAGGAACAATAATGATGATTCATTTATGTTTACTTCTTTTTTTTAAATTCCAGCATAATTAACATACAGTGTAATATTAGCTTCAGGTGTACAATATAATGACTCAACAATTCCATACAACACCCGGTGCTCATCACGACCAGTGCACTTGTTTACTTCTTCAGTTTTAGGCTCCACTGCATGATTATACATGATGTTAATATTCCAAACATTCAATACAGTTCACAAATGTACCATTGCCAAAAATGATCTCCATTTTTCATCAAGAAAAAAAATTAATGGGTTTGTACTTCCAAGAGTTAAAGGCAAAGAAAGGAACAGCATCTCAACAAAATAACTGTTTCAGATCAGATTTGTTTTTATATGCAGCTTATAGTAAGATAAAATATTAATCTCAACTGTGAAAAATGGGAAGGATTTCAATAAAATATCAAAGATCTACTAAAAGAAACCTTGGGAGCTCCAGTTAAAGACAACAGATTAAATAACTGTATTTCCTTTTCTCTTATCTTCTGAAATCTTTCTAAAACGAAAGTACACAGATTTTTTTTTTTCCTAAGGCATAGATGCACAAAGGCAAAAACCAGAAGAAACAACACCAATGAAATTCTGGATACTGGAGAGCTGATGGACAACAGTAATGGACTCAGAAGACCTGAGAAAGCTGAATCTTAAGCCTCCAATGGAAAAGGCAGAAACCACCTGACTTCTATCATGGAAATGCCAAAGGGCTCAGGAAGGGGCTGTACCAGGCTCCCCTAGAAATGCAGTGAAGGTGAGGCGCAGAACAGAAGACTGCTTGAAAGTTGTTTGAAGAGATTTTAGGTACCCAGATTTCCCTCCCACATTCTGTGCTACCAAAAGACTACCCTTCTTCATCTTGGCAGAATGGAGATTTATGATCTGGAAAAGTAAAACACTACCTCTGGAATGAAGAATCTCAGAAAGAGCAGAGAATGGGAAATACTGTACCCAAAACAAGGGGATTGCTAACCTATGCACTATGAAGGCTGGGATGCTCCTGCCTTCTTCTCCTACTCAGCCCTCAGGATACTGATGGCAGAGTTGCTACTTACCAGGTAGGAACCTAAATCAACTTTCCTGGGGCATATGAACAGGTCAAGCTAAAAATCTAAAAAAATAGTATTAAGATTTTGTCAACTAGCCTGGTGTGATTCCATCCTGTGCAGCTGTTCTGTGGAACAGTAGTCGTTTATCTCTGTCCACCTTCTCTCCCACCTAAGTGCGTGCCACCACCCCATGGAAGATTCGATGGACATGGACATGAGCCCCCTGAGGCCCCAGAACTATCGTTTTGGTTGTGAACTAAAGCCTGACAAGGATTATCACTTTAAGGTGGATAATGGTGAAAATGAGCACCAGTTATCTTTAAGAACGGTCAGTTTAGGAGCTGGTGCAAAGAATGAATTGCACGTTCTTGAAGCAGAGGCAATGAATTAAAGCAGTCCAATTCAAGTCACACTGGCAACTTTGAAAATGTCTGTACAGCCAACGGTTTCTCTTGGGGGCTTTGAAATAACACCACTTGTGGTCTTACGGTTGAAACGTGGTTCAGGGCCTGTGCATATTAGTGGACAGCACTGAGGAGCTGTGGAGGAAGATGCAGAGTCAGAAGAGGAAGAGGAAGAGGACGTGAACCTCCTTAGTATATCTGGAAAGCGTTCTGCCCCTGAAGCGGCAGCAAGGTTCCGCAGAAAAAGTAAAAACTGCTGCTGATATAGGTGATGATGAAGATGACGACGACGACAATGATGATGATGATTCTGATGATGAGGAAGCTGAAGAAAAGCCTCCAGTAAAGAAATCTATATGAGATACTCCAGCCAAAAATGCACAAAAACCAGAATGGAAAAGACTCAAAACCATCAACACCAAAAACAAAAGGTCAAGACTCTTTCAAAAAACAGGAAGAGATGCCCAAAACACCGAAAGAACCTAGTTCTGTAGAAGACATTAAAGCAAAAATGCAAGCAAGTATAGAAAAAGGTGGTTCTCTTCCCAAAGTGGAAGCCAAGTTCATCAATTATGTGAAGAATTGCTTCCGGATGACTGACCAAGAGGCTATTCAAGATCTCTGGCAGCGGAGGAAGTCTCTTTAAGAAAATAGTTTAAACAGTTTGTTAAAATTTTCCGTCTTATTTCATTTCTGTAACAGTTGATATCTGGTTGTCCTTTTTATAATGCAGAGTGAGAACTTTCCCTACCGTGTCTGATAAATGTTGTCCAGGTTCCATTGCCAAGAATGTGTTGTCCAAAGTGCCTGTTTAGTTTTTAAAGATGGAACTCCACCCTTTGCTTGGTTTTAAGTATGTATGGAATGTTATGATAGGACATAGTAGTAGTGGTGGTCAGACAAATGGAAATGGTGGGGAGACAAAAATACACATGTGAAATAAACTCAGTATTTTAATAAAGTAAAAAAAAAAAAAAAAAATTTTGAAAAAAAAAAACCCAACCTAAACAACTAAAAAGAAACCCCAAATAAAAATCCCTGGAAAAAAAAAAAAAAATTCCAAATAAAAAAAAAAAAAAAAAATTAAAAGTCACTCACTTAAATGTGAGCAGCAATGAAGATGACCAGAAATTGGAGAAAAAGTTCTAATATGAGAGTCAAAGATCAAAACAAAGAAAAAAGCAACTCGAAGAAACAGACTATACAGAAAGAAAAAAAATTAAATAACTGGTATCCTCAGAGATAAAGATATTGCATCCATAAAACAAACAGAACAGACAAAAGGGATCTCTTGCACATTTAAAAAAAAAATCTATTAATAGAAATTCAATAGCAGGAATGCAAGATCAAGTTTAAGAAAAACTGTTCAGGAAACAGAGCAAAATAAAATTACAGATGGAAAGTAGGAACAATTAAGAACATTAGAGGACCAGTCGAGAAGGTCCAATTTCTGAAGAATTTCTGTAAGGAAAAAAATAAAAAAAGGAGAGAACAGATATGAAGAAATCAGAGACATAAGACATAAAATAAGAAAATTTCCCAAGCTGACAGACATGTGTTTTCAGACTGAAAGGGGCCCAATGACTGTCTAGTACAACAAAGGAAGACAGACCCACAAGAAGAAGCAGATGGAACAATGTCTTCCAAATCTTGAGAAAATTCCCCAACCTACAATTCTATACCCAGCTAAAGTAGCAATCATGAATGAGTGCAAAATAGACATTTTTTAGAAATGTCACATCTTAATAAATTCATCAGGTAGCATTTTACACTCCCATCAGAAGTGTGTGAAAGTTCCAATTGTTCTGCATATTCTCAATATTTGGAACTGACAGTCTTTTAAATTTTGTTAGCAACCAATTTAAATTAAAAAAAAAAGTATATCTGCAAGCTACCATTATAGGTAGCAGAGAATATTTATAATAAATAGCAAATACCTACTAGAACATATGCTTCCACCAAAATGAGGAATTAAGAGGAAGAATTCAGGAAAAAGAGGATCCATCACAAGAAAATGGTAAAAGGAATCCCCTGGATGATGATGGAGACCCCCTGGTCCACAGCTTCCTAAGAAATGTGCCAAGAAAACACTGAGATTTGTCCTAAATGGCTTACGGGTATACATAGGTATTAATCTCTTCAAACCTAGTGTTGGCTGGTAGGAGTGGAGACAGCCAGAGCTCCTGAGAAACCTCTGGCCACAAAGAGTCCTCAGCTATTTACCACACTCTTGCTCTACCAACACTATACCTACGTGAACCCTATGTAAACAGGGCTGAGAGGTAAGCCAGAAGGCCTCAGAGAGAGCTATTCACATTTAGCTGATAAAATACTAGTGTGTTTGAACAATTCAACACAAGATTCATACAACTTGGAGAGAATTTAGGATTGAATTAATGGGGCACAAAAATAGCACTAAAAATACAAGAAGCTGTGTCCCCCAAAAAGGAAAATAATAGTATATGCTACTTGGTTTAGTTGTGGATAGTGTTTATATAACTATAATACAAACAATGAATGCCAGTCTACCAAACATTATCACAGAATGATACAACAATACAGGAAAAAGATGGGAAATGTGAGAGAGAGAGAGAGAGAGAGAGCAAGCACGCCAGCATGCAAGTGTGTGCGCCCAGGCCAGGAGATGAGAGGACTAAATTCTCATCTCCCACTGTTACAATAAAATGCTGCTCAAAACTGAAAAGAAAAATTAAGGAAGAGCAACATAAGCATGCTATCTGGACAATGGAAATAATTAATAAAAGAATCAGCTAAAAGAACTGAAACTTGTTGTTTACACGAAGAGCAAAATGGGAGGGGCCGAGGGTGCTGCAGAGCTCCCAGGTGTCACTCCTATCCTGGTCCCCGCAGTGCGCAACTTCCACACCCATATGTGAGGCCATGGGCAGAAACCGTCAAGTTCTAACTGATTATTATTCTATTCTTATTACACAATCACAAAATAATAGCAAAGTGACAGTTCATAAGCAACTCTGCCTTAAATAATGATATTAATAACATATAATTACAAACAGAAAGGTCACATTTTACTACAGACCTGCATTACTTGCCCTCTCATGTTTCACTTTTTAAAAATTCCTTTGTTCTATCTCTATTTTTCTGGCCTCGTGCTCTATTTCCCCATATAAAGATTTTTTTCAAAGATCAGATCCCCAAAAGTACTACTTTGCCACTGCCATCTTGTGATGCATCTTGTGGCAATGAGTTACAGCACCTTAAAAATAGTATTTCCATTTCTTTATGCTTGATTTCACTTACACTTCCAAGAGTAACCCTCTTATTCTAGCATCCCTTAGGTAGGCCCCAAAGAAGTAATGACAACTAGTAGTTGTATTTAGCAGCTTTATAGATATTGGTATCATTTACTAAAGTAAATACTTGACACCACTTCACAAATGAGAAAAAGGAGGTTTTGGGAAGTTACCCAAAGCCACTAAGTGGTAACCCACCCAGCACAAAACGTCAGGCCATCATAAAGAGCTACACAGTACAATTTTAGATAAGCAAAAGTTTTAAGACAACTGTGGTAGAGCAGTATCAAAGCTAACTCCAAATTAGATTGACAGGAAAGAACTGCCATTAAAATTCAAGAAGAAAGACGGCATTTTAGGCTGAGGAAATTAGGATGGGCTTTAAAATAAGGGGTAAGATTTGACTCAGGTCTTGAAGTGTACCTTCAATTTGCACAGGTGCAAAGGAAGGGAAGGCATCTTATACAAAAACAAATACATCTATTTTGTAACAGAAACTGCAGTGGTTAAGAAAGAGCACAGAGTCCTGGCTCCACCACTTCATGTCTTCCTGTGTCTCTGTAGCTTCATCTATAAAATGGGAATGATGCTGACAGTGCCCCCCTCGCAGGTCTGTGGTGAGGATGCATGGAACGACCATATACGGAGCTTTTAGAACACTGTCAGCAATGGAAGCACTGCGCGCACGCGCACGCCAGCTACAGTTAGGGCTGCCACTCATTTAGGAATGTAATACACAGTGTCAGAAAGGAAAACCAAGACAACAACTATGAAATACAGGTTCATCCTATTTTTTATCTTTACAATCTGGCTTATCTATGTACTTAGGCAAATAACTGTAAAATCATGAGATAGCCTTCTAATTCTTAAATCTCTAACTAAGCATATTTCAAATCCAATGAGAGGGAAAGGGAAAAGAGTAAAAGGACAAAAGAGGGAATTCCCACATACCCGCTGTCAAAACATTTCACAACTATTCCCCATTCTCCTTTAGATTAAGAGGAAACTAAAGACAGATCATAGGGAATCCATTCAGCAACAAAATTTTTTAAAAAATAAGAGAAAAAACATGTACTATTAAAAGTAAGAACGTTATAAGCTTTGCGCAGTGGCAGTATCGTAGCCAATGAGGTTTATCCGAGGCGCGATTATTGCTAATTGAAAACTTTTCCAAAAGTAAGAACGTTATTTCAGATTCAGATAAATTCAAACTTAGAGGCCTATACAAAATTTCTCTACAATTACTATGACTAAATATGTTTCAAAACGTTTTTATGTTTATAGTATGACGAAAGTAAAAATAATAGTAAATTATACGTATATATTTATTTATGTGAAAACATGCACATAAAAAAAGCTGGAAACACAAAAATAACATTTATTGTGGTCAAGTGGTGGAATCATGGATTATTCCTCCTTTAATTTCCTAAATTTACTAGAATTGGTAAGTAATACATTATTTTAAGTTATACACTATTTTAATAGGTGATTTGAGTGATAGCACATAGTTTTTAATGATATCTGATCTACTTCCTTAACAATGTAAAAGTTCACTGATACCACCTTAAAAATCTTTTTAAAATTACTTGGTTTCTTTAATGTCACAGGAAAGAAAAATCTATTTTGGTTCAAACTTACTAATTTTACAATTTCCATATTTTCTTTACGTAGAATTTTAATTTCCCAGATGACATTTAAATGATATGGAAAAACAGAGCCTCTGTCATTCCACTTTAGGTGTAATGTGGAAGTTGAGAAATCAGCCGACAAATTCAAGATCTCTGGAGTGTCTGGAATTAAGGCTTGAAAAAAAGAAAACAAAAGACATGACTCAGTAATGATTTTTCATATTGTAATTCCATTAATCAACTAATTTTAAACTCTATTCCTTCCGGATCAAAAAATAATAAAAAACTAAAAGCAAACTCTCGGGATACCTGGGTGGTGCAGTCAGTTAAGCATCCGACTCTTGATTTTGGCTCAGGTTATGATCTCAGGGTCATGAGATGGAGCCCCTTGTCCAGCTCTGCACTGGGCATGGAACCCTCTTAAGGTTCTGTCTCCCTCCACCCCGCCCCCTGCCTTGTGCACGCGCTCTCTTAAAAAAAAAAAAAAAAAGTAAACTCTCAAAGTGATTACTGAAAAAAGAGAATATATGTATTTATTTGCATAAGCAGTTCCCAATGATTCATCCGTCAAATCCGAGAAAATTATTATCAAATCCTAATATGTCTTCTAATACAAATAGCCACTGTGTTCCTACAAAACTCTAGTGTCATCAGTCTGGAATCTGTAAGGAGGCAACATCAGAGAGAAGTAAAGGAGCTGCCTCTGTATGACTATAGGTCAGGCCTAAGAAAATGCTGGAATACGGAAAGCCTGCTCTCGTAGAGATCGCCATCTGTTTTCTCTGATGCTGGCAGAAGTCACCCACTTGGGGATGCTATGAGCCATTCCTGGTATAGGTATCTGTAAACAGCAACAAGACCATAGGAATGACCAAGGCATTGAGTGAGGGAGCCAACAGGGTACTGTGCAGAGGTGGGAAGTACTCAGCAGGATAGGAAGTCCTTCAGAAAGGCTAGGTAAGCTGTGGTGTGCAGGGCTCTGAGAGAGAGAAGGTGATTAAGTGGGAGACCACTGGGGAAAGGCTGACCAGAGTAGCAAGGATACGGATCATGACACATCAGCACGTGCATGAAGGATATGGAAAAGGAAAAACTCTGATGGGCATTTCAAAGAAATGACAGGATCAAAGAAATGAAGGATTAGTATAGTAAGAAAGGGAAACATCTAAGATTTCCTCAAGTTTCTGGCCTAGAAAGGCAAAAGGAATCACGGACATTGTGAAGAAATGCGAGAGACAGGCTATTGATGACCAAGAGTCAGGGAGGGACAGGTCAGTGGAGGGGTCTGCCGACAGCGAGTGAGAATGGGGCCCATCAGCACCATGGACGCAGACTCAAGAGGAACTCACTGAGTGTAGCTGAAGAAACAGACTTGAACGCACGACTCAAAAGAGCCGAAGCTTGTTTGAGAGTTGAGAACTACCAATAGACAGTCACACCTTCAAGGAACCAGAGAACCCCAGCAAGAATCCTGAGAGGCAGAAGGAAACCAGAGAAGATCCGGCACTGCTGAGACTAAAAGAAATCAGTTGTCATTGAGGCCAAATCAAAGAGTTCATAGAAGAAAAGTGAGAAAAGACCACCAGCACTGTCACTGGTGATAAAGAAGCCTGGGAGGGTAGAGGGCTCTGAAGCCGCAACACAAAAGGTAAAGAAAAAAACCATGCTCAAGGATATGGTAGCTTACAGGGAGAAATGGTTAAAAAAAAAAAAAAAAAAAAAAAAGGAGGGGGAGGCAGAAAAAGTAAGGTATTCTTTTAAAATCTTCCAGTCTCCCTACCTAAAAGGGATGAGTAAATTATTCAATGAAAAACACGTAAGGTGTGAGCCTGTTCCGTTGTATGAAACACAGGCTTTCTGGTATGAAGGGCAGACAAGATGGGGACTCTTGTCTTGCATGTTCTCTCTTCCAACCACGGTAAGTGAAGGTAAGTTAAGACAGCTCCAGAGACACATGCTCTTGGCCCATCCCTATCCTAGCACTGTCCCATGGAGCACAGGGCCGGCTAGAGGAGTCACGGCAGGCCCAGACTGCAGGACTTTACAGAGGTAGGGTAGCTGAGTGTGCTAAGTAACAAAAATGGCAGAGCAAACCAATATAAATTAGTCTTGGAAATTAAAAACAAGTTCTTATTAAATTTAACTAAAATGTGCTGACCACAGTGCTCTATACTGGATCTGTGTAAAATATCTTCGGCTGGACAGGAAATAGTACCTGTGGCTTCAACTAAATACTATACAGCAAAGTCAATGGTTTCACAGCTACCTAAGGACAGTGGAGGATGCTTTACAGGACAAGTTTTAAGTAGGAGCTGCTTTTAAAACAGAAGGAGCCACTATATCGTACACCTGAAACTAACAGAACAAATACTATATGTTAACTGACTGGAATTAAAATTAAAAAAACAAAAAAAAAAAAAAACAAAAACAGGAGGAGCAAGAAGTTGCCTTAGTGCCAGGAGAGGGAAAGTTCAAGGTGCCAGTGTGACCACAGAGCAGAGGCTTCTGAGAACATGGTTCTTTCAAATGCTTCAGGCTGTCACGATATAGTAACTTAAAAATTATGAAACATGCGAGCATTTACACTAAGGCAATATTTATCTATCAAAATGCTCCCTCCCTGGAAAGTACACGTAATTTACATTTTATCTAAACAGAAGTGGGCTATTCTTCAAAACACAAGTCATAGCCAATACATATTTCAAGCTAAAAGACAGTAACAATCACAATTACGCAAATGAAAGGATTAAACACACACACATAGTACACTTCATAGTATACTTCCCCACAGTAAAATGGAAGTTTCCCTAAGAGTCCACAAACTATTATCTGCATTTCTTTCCAGCTAAAATAGACACTTGAGGACAATATTAACTTGCTTTCTAGAAGACACTTTTCAGCTGGGAAATAAATTTAATCACTTGTGTTTGTTTATTTTTTTAAAGCTAGTACATCTTTACTCATAACCTCCATGCTTTTCTTGCTTAAACATCAGAGGATGGGAGCTTTCCCAGCTCATTTATAGGATCCACATTATTTATTCTGTCTCAGCCAGATCTTATTTTCAGGTTATTTTAAGAAACTTACACACTAGAAGTCTTACAAAGACTTATTTCTGTGTTTGCCCTTGTCAATTAGAAGCTTAGTATGCATATGTACATATATGAAATACCTTGTTTGCTTTATATGTATAGTGTTGAAAGCATCTGGAGAAAACTTAATTTCTCAAACTTTAATTCAGTAGCAAATTGCCAAAAACCCAGATCCTCTAAGGCACGGGTACACTATCATTTCATACCTTCTCCCAAACAGTAAGTACTCAAAAGATTTGCTGATGCATCCACCTCCTTTTTATATTCATCTAGTTTGATTTTCAATTTTCTTATCAGTATTATAGTAGTAATAGTAATATCTTATTATTGAGATACTATTAATCTAATATTCTAATAATCAGACCCAGTATTATTAAAAATGCTATCAACAAATTACGTGATATGTAAAAACAATGAACTATTCATCCAGTAAGTAATCTAGATAATCTGTCTTGATTTGCCCTTCTAATTCTTTCTGTCAAACACTGTCATCTTCAAGTAGCTTCCCAGGCAGAACCTTCTCAGTTACCTGCTGAAAAATCAAACAACACAATCCGGCTCTCTGACAGAGTCCTGGGGAATTTTTTAAAAATCTGGAATAAAACTAAGATTCCTTATACCTTACTATAAAATAATTCCAGATGAGTAAAAGATTTAAATCGAGCATGATAACAAAATCAAAAGCTCAAAGAAAAAATAGTGAAAGATTCTATTTATATAAAAATGAAAACCAGGAAGTTTAAATTTTAAACTTGGAAAATTATTTGTAGCAAATATGATAGAATTAATAACCATAATATAGAGAGCTCTTATGAACCGATGAGGGAAAAGATGAGTTTCAACACAGAGAAAATTGAGAAAGGATACAAGTTCAGAAAAGAATAAAAATGGTAACTTTTTAAAAAGAAGTAATCACAGAAATGCAAAAACAAAGTGCTGTAATTGGGGGGCCATCAGATTGAAATGGCAAAACTAAGAGAAATGGACAATACCCAGTCTTAGCAAAAAGTAAAGAACAGGGCGCCCCTCTAATAGGATTTTGTGGAAATGCAAAGAGACTTGGAAGTTTTAAAAAAACAACTGGCAATGGATATTAAAAGTCCTAACAAGGGGATTATCTTTAATGCAGCATTCCCAATTTTAGGAATTTAGCCTAAGGAAATTGAAACATACATGTGCAAAACAAGCTCATTAAAGCATTGATTATAATTCTGAAAAACCAGAAATAAAAATCTCAATGTTAATAATCAATCACTTAACATATTTATGATACCTCCATTCAGTGGAATACTATGCAGCCTATAAAAATAATACAGATTTAGATAACAAATTGAAAAATCTATGTCTTCTGTTAAGCAGGTTATAAAGTAATATAAAGCTCACTGCTTTTATGTGTATGCATAGAAAATAAATTTAAGTGTTAGCAGTATTTTTCTGTAGGTACTGAGATCATGGCTGATCTGTACAAAACATTCTCACACAGATCTCACATCCAGCTATAGAAAGAAAAGAACAAACATGGCTCCCCTTTTGATCCTGAAAGGCAGTGAGACAGATGCGAAGTTCCTGGAAAGCTTGCTTTGTTATCCTTTCAGAATCTGTTCTATCTCAGACACAGACCACTCCCAACAGGCATCTCATCTATGAAATTGGACAGGTCACCAAGTTAATTATATTTTTCCCCTTGTTTCAAAGTAAGTCATCCTTATAAGACTCATTATAATATCATTCTGATGCCACACCATAATAGTTGTCAGGAGCAAACAAACCTGCCTCCCCCTCCATTAAGAGTCAAGGCTCCTGGGGTTTCTAAGGTTTCACTGTGTAGCAAAATTTCCATCTCCATCAGCCTGGGTCTATTTCATGACTCCACTCAGCCTGTAACCTTCGTCATAGGCATTCAGTCAACACATTTGTAAAAGATGCTCAGCACCTGTGAGGCAGTGGGCTAGGTGCTAGGTGTAGAAGAGAAACCCCCTGCCCTACTTGAACCTATTTTCTTGTGGAAGCGACACACAGTAAGTGCCTTATCACATAATACATTAGTAATGCAACTGTGAGAAATGCCACGAAGGAGAAATACACATTGCCTAAGGGAATGTTAAGAAAGGAATAGGGATGGTCAAAGACCACTTCGTAGAGCACGGGACACCTGAGAAATTCTGAAAGGTATGGAGGAATCAATGAGGCGAAGAGGTGACGAGAAAAGTATCCAATGTGGAAAGGATCGTGAACTCTGTGACATCTACTTTTGATTGACTAGACAGCAGTTGGCTTCCTTCCCCAATCTTGGCTGTGCTCTATAACCCACAGTATGGTTGCTGGGGAAATGCAAGCATTAGTCTAACTGCCATTCAAGAGAAGAGTAAATTTCTGCCAATTATGAAGCACTGCAATACTAAGCACAAAGGCACTGTGCTGAGTTCTTTTTTCTTAAGATTTTATTTATTTGAGAGAGTGTGGAAGCAAGAGAGAGCACAGAGGGAGAGGGAGAAGCAGACTCGCCACTGAGTGGATCCTGGGGCTTGATCCAGGACCCTGCGATCATGACCTGAGCCAAAGGTAGACGCTTAACTGACTAAGCCACCCAGGCGCCCCGTTGCGGAGTTATTTTCTAGTCAATTTTCTTTTCAAATACTTACAGACATTTTTTTCATTTAGTGTGAATTTACTTATAAGATTTCCAAAATCATACAGAGGGTTTATTGTTATTTCATGATCACCAGGTAAAAGAGCAGGGATTTTAGTATTTGTTTTCTCTGATTGATAACAAGAATGAGACCTGCAACAGAAAAAAAAAATTTTAATTAGCAGATAAAATTAATAGTGCAACTTTCACAAAAACATGATTAACACAAAATGTGGTGGAAAGTATGTTCTTCCGTACAAAAACATGATAGGTTATACTGCATCTAAAGACTGAAAAAAGAGAGGGTAATGGTAAGTGCATCAGTGTGGAGGATGAATAACCAGACTGTACCAGAGAGTCGAGTGATAAGCAGAGATGATTATTTCAAGAAGCTTGGGATCTTAGCATGCCCTTCAAACTCCCACCAACCTTCCCTCGGCAGCCTTACCTGGTGCCGCACACCCCTGCCCCGCTACAGCCCTGCCCTTCTATCCAAGACCATCATGAGGTCTCAGGCTGAGATGGTGCCTCAGATACTGAGGACAGGAATGAAACTGGCTGCTTGTGACCCTCAAACACACCCTCAATCTGTCCGCAGCTCCTCTGTTTTGGTCTAATGTTCAATGTGAACAACACTTTCTCTTCCCCTCTGCTTTCAAAACTCTTCCAGTTCCCCACCCATATCTCTTGGACAAAAGTCGGTTTTCTCCCCTTGGTTCCACAGCCCTTTGAACCTTCACAGAGCACATTCACATTCTTTTTATTGTCCTTCATGTACATTTCTAACTTCCCATGCCAAATGGAGCTCAAGCAGAGGGACTCGGCAGTGCCTCATGTGACCCTGCCCAGCACCCCACCTCTTTACGTCTACTCCGGACTCCGACTTAGACAGGTTGGCTCACCTCCTGTCACCCTCACAGGGGGAGGCTTCCTTAGGTGCCAGTAACACAAAACCACTTGAATTTGCTAAATCATGCCATTTTGTAAGTTCATGCCATGGAACCCATATTCTTTCAGGCTGGAATGTCCTTCTGTCCTTTTTCTGAGAAACTGGGTCTTCACACTCCACAGTCACACCTTGGACAGCCTCTCTGGGGCCCCACACTCCTCAGTCAATGCCCCCTCAGCCCTTCACATATAATTTCCGTCAGCACTTAACTCATGGTGATTTGTTTCTGTGAACTCCTGCAGAGCCAGAACAACTTCCTCTCTGTGTGGCCTGAGGTAGTCATTCATGCTATTTACCAAATGTTTCAGGTTCTCCCATTCTGGATTCACAGCAGGACTGTACTTCCTGCTGAAGCAAGGCAGGCGATGGGACTTTATTTGCAGAGAAATGTGAGTGAAATTCACATCTGTCCCTTCCAGAAGAAAGCTCTGGAAGCCAGTGTAGGCTGTGCTCCCTTCTCCTGTCTTCATGCACTGGAGGGTGAGGGACCCCTAGGTTTGGGGCCCCAAGGAGAGACTGGGGGCAGAGATGCTAGCTGACCCAAAATGGACACAGAACACAAGCAGGAAATAATCCTTTATTTTCACAGCAGAAAATAAGGAAATAGGATTTTAGGGCTGTTTCTGCAACACAACCAAGCTCCTCCTGGTTGACAAACATACCACAAAGCTTAGGCTAACACTCAATAAACCTATACCAAACAGGAAAACAACACCCAAGTAACATTTAAATGCACACTTATGTCCATTTACATGAGGGCCACCCATCAGCAAAAGGGGACTTGGAGCTGCCCTGCTCAACAACTCAGGTGTTGCCGAACCACTCAGAGCCCTGCTGGAATCGGGGAAAGGGAAGAGAATGTTCCAGTTTGCAGAGAGCCCAAAGGCCTCACCTCTAGGCTTTGGAGCTTGTGGCCCTCTCCCAGATTACCTGAGAGGGGAAGGTGGGGTGACAGAACCTGTTGCTAGCCTCCTAATGTCCTTTCCCCCTTTCCCCTAATAACTCAAACTCACGGTTTATCCAGGCACACTGCCCCGTCTCTTATGCAAATAGGCTTTATTATTCGACTAAATTCTGCCAATGAGATGCAAGCAGAGGTGTTGTGTGGGACTTCTTAGAGGTCTCTTTAAAGAAAACTTTTCAGGGTTTTTAAAGAAAGCATCCTTTTCGGGGCACCTGGGTGGCTCAGTCGTTAAGCATCTGCCTTTGGCTCAGTTCATGATCCCTGGGTCCTGGGATCGGGTCCTGGGATCGGGTCCTGGGATTGAGCCCTGCATCAGGCTCCCTGCTCGGTGGGAAGCCTGCTTCTCCCTCTCCTGCTCCCCCTGCTTGTGTTCCCTCTCTCTGTGTCTCTCTCTGTCAAATAAATAAAATCTTTAAGAAAAAAAAAAAAGCATCCTTTTCCTCACTGCTTTCTGGAATGCAGACATAACAGCCACTCCTCAAGCATCCTTGAACCATGAGATCACATGCTAAAGCTGGCAAAGCACCATGATAGAGAGGAACCTGGGTCTCTCATCAACAACCATGCCAGCCTTGAACTGCCTATTCCAGACCTGACGTATTCTGTTAGGCAGAGTCAAAACTTGAACCCAATTGATCTAGACAGATGTTGGTTTGGGACAGACCAGTAAAACTTCCCTATAGATCAGAATCCACAGCATATGAAAGGGGTGTCCTATACAATATTCATATAACACAAAGTTTTGGCCAGGAAAAGGGTTTGTTTCCCTTGATATAAGATTCAGATTTTTTAGGAAATAGACAGCTAAGATTTAAAATTTCATTAAAAAATTTCTAGAATCAAATCTCTATGCTCTAATATTAAAGACCTTTAGGTTATAGCTATTCATTAACCAAAGTATTTCTATTACCTGTTTTCGATGCAAACTTCATAAACAGTACCACGGCCTGCTCCAGAGGGTGCTTTCCAAGAACAGTCCCACACTTGCAAATTGTTAGTTATACACTTCAAATCACGAGGAGCCCCTGGAGAAGGAAACACACACACACACACACACACACAGAACATGCTTAATAATTTAACGGCACCATGAAAGGCCAACATATCAAACCACCTTTAGTCATGAGTATGAGCATATGCGCCTGCACAGAATCCACGTTCTTTGTGCAGGGATGAGCCTGCAGTCACAGAAGGGGCTGGTTTTCTATTTCTTTTTGTAGCTGTGGATTAAAAAATGAGAGGAAACCAATGGAAGTAAGCCAACCACTAGACCACTTAGGGACCGAGCCTCCATCAAAGTTCCACCTTCAGCCACTAAGATAAATGGAGGGAGTCAAGGAGGAGACCCAGAGAGGGCCTGGAAGAATTTTATCTACAATAGGCCCATTTGCCCCCATTCCTCCCCCCGAATAAAGTAACTCTAAGTAAAAATTACGTGTTTCCCATGCCACAAACACAGCTTCTAAGCATTCCTAGCCACACTGTCCCACTGCCTGTTACCAGACTGCCACCTACACAGAAACCCCACAGCCAATCTTTAAATTTGTATGAAGCAGGGGTACCTGGGTGGCTCAGTCAGCTAAGAGTCTGCCTTTGGCTTGGCTCGGGGGTCCTGGGATCTAGCCCTGTGCTGGGCTCTCTGCTCAGCAGGGAGTCTGCTTCTCCCTCTGCCCGCACCCCTGCCACAGTCTCTCTCTTTCTCTCTCAAAAATAAATAAAATCTTTAAAAATATTTTTATGAAGCATATTATATTTAAATAGTAATGAACTCACACAAGTCTCTGAAAAGTATGTCTTCTGTGTAGGCCTAAACAACTGACAAGTAACGAATAACTTAGAAGACTGTAATCCTAATAGTATTTATTCATACCTATAAAACAATACTAGGTCACAGAATACATTCTCACCATATAATGAAAAACTGTCATGCTAAAAAGAGAATGAAAAGAAAGGAGGAGGGGTACAAGAGGGAGAACAAAAGGAAAAAGTTAAGGAGGAGAGGGAAGAAGGGAGGAAATAGAGCAATTAGACTGTAAAAAAAGGTTATTCCATCTCAGACTCTCTCTATAAATGTCTCTGAAAAGGTTTTAATTTTTACATGACTGGCATGACATTTACAGTAGCAATAAATTACAAAGCTACTTATACATGACAGAAAACAAAAACATTAGAAGCACTCACATTAGAAATCATCAGTAACCATACTAAAGTTATTTAACAGTGATCTCGGGGGAAAAGAGAAGATCTGTTTAATTATGGAAATAATATAAAAACTCAGAGGCAGAAGGATGATAATGTTCTTTATAGAAATAAGCTAGGTAATAACATCTACACAAACATTCTTAATATATTTAAAGAAGATGAACACAACATATTATTAAAGAAAGAGATTTAGATTTCATTTATATGACATTCGGAAAAGCAAAATTATAGACAGAAACTAGGCCAGTGCTGGCTTGCGGTAGGGAGAGAGGAGCTGAGTACAGAGGAGCAAAGGGAATTTTCTGGAGTGGGGAGTGTTCTGTATCTTGATTGTGCTGGTAGTTACATGACTGTACACATTTGTCAAAACTCACAGAATTTTATCCCAAACAGGTGAACTGTATTGTATGTAAATTATACTTTTTTTTTTTTTTCCTGGGGAAAGACTATTCATGGGCCTTTTTAAAAGAGAACAAAAGTACACAGGAAAAAAAATGACAAAGAAATGGATTTTTTTTTTAAAGATTTTATTTATTTATTTGACACAGAGAGAGCAAGAGACAGAGAAGACAGAGAGCAAGCAAAAGCAGGGGGAATGGCAGGCAGAGGGAGAAGTAGGCTCTCCACTGAGCAGGGAGCCTGATATGGGGCTCCATCCCAGGACCCCGGGATCATGACTCAAGCTGAAGGCAGCCGCTTAACTGACTGAGCCACCCAGGCGCCCCAAAATGGGGTTTTAACCATAAAAACCTGAAGGAAAGGTTCGATAAAGACACAAGATCACCTCATAATCAAAATAGTAATAGCAAAAAAACAGCAACGGCATTGCAATCAGTTCATTCTCTAAGGCTCAGATGCACTTACCCCTTTTCTGGCTATTTACTTGGTTCATTAAGTACAGGAGAATACATGTTAATAAGAGCCACTGTAAATCTGAAGTCATCCCCATTCTTTTACTATCCACCATCCAGGACGGTCTTCTCAAACGTAAGGAAAGGTTCATCATCATCCGTACAAAGTAGTCAGTCCTAGATGAGGAGAAGAACTTTCAAATGGTGTTCAAAGTGCTGCAAAGAGACCTCTTGCACTATGCACAACAACATGGAAAGTGGATACCCGCAAATGCACATACTGTACGTTAGTAACTCTGTAGACTCTAGACTCAAGCTGCCTTGGCTTTAGGAGATGTGAAGAATCAAACGCAACTGTTGCTTTAGGGATCCATTATAGGATAAGTTTTCAAATGACAGGCTTCAAGTTCAAGATTATAACCAAACACATATTTCTCAACACTCCATTCCAATACTTCTACTACAGTATAGAAAAGGAGTGAATGAAACTGAAGTTTTGACAACTTTCAATGATATATGGAACATTTTTAATTTCAATTAATATAGTCATTTATGACAAGTAATATTTTTCTTTTTCATTTACATTGTGATAAAAGTTTCTATTTCATGTAAATTTAAATGAAGAAAAAATTAGGATAAATAACAGTATAGGGAGTCCACAGATGTGGCAAAAATAGGGCCCAATACACACAAATGACTCAAGTGCAACAAACACTACAACAACTATAACAGAAAAGGGACCACTGCCTTATAGATAAGAGTTGTCTACACACATGGGCGAGCAGGGACTGAAGCCGGTGCGCTGTGGAGAGGGGGCCGCAACGAAGGCAGGCACTGTTCAGCCTAAGAGCTCCTGAGACACTTGTCAGCAAATGACCAGAGAGAGCCTACCAAGTGCCGGGTCCCCATCCAGGCACTGGGGGTGCACACTGAACCAAAGTCCCGGCCCTCCAGGAGCCTGGAATCTAGGTGGGAGATACATATACATAAACTACTAAGAAATTTATGATCTTGATATGTGCTTTAAAAACCAGAAGAAGTCGATGTGTGTGATTCAAAGTGTCACCTGAGCTGAGTCCTGACTAATGAGAAGATGGCGAGGAGCAAAGAACAGCAGCAGCAAACAAAAAGGACAAGCTTACTAGGTTCAAAGGTCAGGAGGAGCAGCCCAGCCCAGACCCTCCTGGTCAGGCCATGAAGGCCTCCAGGCCATGGAAAGGATTCGGAGTTTAAAACACAACAGTGGATTCTTCTCTCAACCATGTTAATCAGGGGGGGATCCATATCTGATCAGCCCTTTGGAAGATTTCTCTAGCTGCTACATGGAAGGTGGACTCTAGGGAAATGGAGTAGAGGTAGGGAAACCAGAGTCCAGGTGAGATCACCAGTGGTGAGGACTAGGGTTCTAAAAGCAGAGGTGGAAGAGATGGTCAGATTCAGGATCTGTTCTAGAGATGGAGGGTCTTCCCAATGCACTAGAGGCAGGGCAGTGTGGTGATTTAAGAACATGGACTGGACATCTGGGCTTTTTCCATATTTTGGCTATTGTGGACATTGCCGCTATAAACATCGGGGTGTGTGTGCCCATTTGAATTACTATTTTTGTATCATGTGGATAAATACCTAGTAGTGCAATTGCTGGGTCGTAGGGTAGCTCTATTTTTAGCTTTCTGAGGAACCTCCATACTGTTTTCCAGAGTGGCTGCACCAGCTTACATTCCCTCCAACAGGTGGGTGGAACTAGAGGGTATTATGCTAAGTGAAAAGAAGTCAGGCAGAGAAAGACAAATACCATATGATTTCACTCATATGTGGAATTTAAGAAACAAAACAGATGAACATAGAGTAAGGAAAGGAAAAAAAAAGTAACATAAAAACAGAGAGGGAGGCAAACCGTAAGAGACTTTTAACTATGGGAAAAAAACTGAGGGTTTCTGGAGGGGAGGTGGGTAAGGGGATGGGGTAAATGGGTGATGGGCATTAAGGTGGGCACTTGTTACAATGAGCATTGGGTGTTATATGCAACTGATGCATCACTAAATTCTGTGAAACCAATAATACAATATATGTTAACTATATATGCTAACTTGAATTTAAATAAAATCTAAAACAAAACAAAAATGGACTGGGGCTGAATCCTAGCTTTGCTACTCGTTATGTGGCCTTAATCTCCCTGTGCCTCAATTTCTTCATCTGTAAAGTGGGGATGATAACTATATTTCCCATAAGTTTGTTGTAAAGATTAAAAGAGTAAATACGTGTAAAGGACTTAGCAGAGTGCCACACACGTAGTAAATGGTGTAAGTGTATTTAGTGTGTTGTGGGAGATACAGGGAGAGGACAGGAAGCAAAGATGGCTACAGATTTGGTGGAAACATAACAATGGATGGGTGGTGGTGCCACTTAAATCCTCTCTGGGTACATAAAGAGGGAGGCAGTGATTTACTGTTTATAGGCTGTTTATAGATGTTCTGTTTATATCAGAGATCTGTTTCAGGACCTCAACCTTGTCATGTTCCTACTTCCAAAACAGAAACGGAGGCATTCCCTACAGAATGTAAAAGAACTACCCAGGAAATGAGAACAGCTAACAAAGACACAAGTGTCCAAGAGGAAAGGCTTCCACATCTGACACTGAGGGCTTCCTCAGAGTAATGATGTTCCCATCCGCTCCAGCTGAATGAGGCCCGCCAGCTGACAAGTCCCCCCAAGGCACTGAGAACTCCTTGTCAGACTTCATAGTGCCTCATTTTTATACTGGAACAGACAACCAAGGATCATAAAACATATAAAGCAAAGCCTAAAACAATAAAAAGAAATTCAGAATAAACAGGATCCCTAGAAGGAAAATAAAAATTACTCCCAGAGAGAAAAGGGATGATGCAGAAAAGAGGAAAACTAAAAAACAGAAAAACCGTCTCTAAACAGTATTCTAGAGTGAATATGGCACAGCCCTGAAAACTAGAAAAGGATGAGGGCGCCTGGGGGGCTCAGTCGTTAAGCGTCTGCCTTCGACTCAGGTCATGATCCCGGGGTCCTGGAATCCAGCCCTGCATTGGGCTCCCTGCTCAGTGGGAAGCCCGCTTCTCCCTCTCCCTCTGCCTCTCCCCCTGCTTGTGCTCTGTTTCTCTCTCAAATAAATAAAATCTTAAAAAAAAAAAAAAAACTAGAAGAAGAGGCAATGAAAGGAATAATCAGAAATAAAAATAGCTCTTACAAGTCAAATGTATTGGCTGATATTGAAATTTTTTTAAAGACATAAAATACTGAGCAATTTTTCAGGGGGAAAAAAAAGACAAAAACAGAACATGTGAGAAGAGATGTAAGAACAGGCACTTGACAGAGGAAAAAAGATCCAACATCTAAATAACTGGAGTCCAAAAAGATAATTCAGAAAACACTTTTCTTAGCAAAAGCAGATGGCAAGATCTCTTCTTGGCTCTTGCTGAGTACTGTCAAAAACTCAGGCGACAAATCTCGAGTAGCTTATATAATTACAACCAAAACAGACACCGGGCACAGACACACATTTCAAAAGCGTTCAACTATTTTCTGGCCAAATGACTCCCTAACTTCCGGTGTCCCTGAGCTTACACAGTAGAATGAAAATGTATTCATGGAATGTCTGAAATGCCAGCTGCTAAAGTTATAGAATTCCATAGCATGTGCAGGAATAACTGAATAAAGGAGCCCCGAACGTGACCAAACCGTAACTGAAACAATCACAAACCATATTCATTGACTGGCTGAACATCATCTTGAAATGAAAACAGTCCCTCACTACAAGTTTGGAACTTGTTCCAGGAAAGAGATGCGTGTCCCATGAAGTAGCAAGATGGGTCTGGAGGCCGCCGCACTCTGGACCAGGTCCAGTGGACGCCGACTCTCATCCTGGCTCCACGGCTAATGAGCAGTGTGACTGAGACAAATCACTTGATCCCTCCCGGCCTCAGGCTCAGGAGTGGCAGCACGGGGGCCAACTCTGCTCAGGGCCCACAGGACACACTTCCCAAGGGTAAGGTATAATACTGTGCTCCTGCTGGCGGACCACGAGCAAGCAGGCAGACCAGTACAAGGTCAGCGCCAGCAGCAGGCGCTGATCAAGGACACCACTGAGGTCAGCGGTGGCAGGCCAAGGTGCAGGGTGTGCTCGGGAACAGGAGGGTCAATGACAGCATCACCAACACCTGCTTAATTGAACACAGTCAGGATGAGAAAGAAAACTCTTCTGTCGTTAACATTTATGTAGAAAACAATGGTGAGCGAAGTCACTTAGGCCACATATTATGTTTGTAATAGATCCGACTTCTCTACTAAGCAAAAATTTCAAATGGACTCGAGGCCAGAACAGGACACGAACAGAGCTTTCTAACGTACTTTAAGGGAAAAAGGACACGTGAAACTTGTTTCTGTTCCCTTCCAACAGAAACACTGCCAGATTTTACTTTTTTTCCCCAATAAGTGATGCCTTGTTCCTACAGGAGTGCACATTTTTAGAGAGTTTCCGAAATTAGGATCACTGTCACTTGCTGCAGCAGCAGGTGCAAATGCACATACCTGGAAGGCGAAACAGGTGACTAACTCTCCAGAGGCAGGTGCAAACTGGAGCTCGCCAGCCTAACCTAGAGGGGGCAGCAGTGGGCCTTGTTTTGCCAGATTTTCTGACTTTTCGAGCCCAGGTAGAAACCTGGGAATTTATATGAAAAACTCAAATTTGTAAATGTTAAGGAACTAATTTGTAGTTTTTAAATTTCTAAATTCTAAAAATTTTAAATATTCTAAATTTGCCAAACAAAATATGTCTTCAGACTATCCCACCCGCGGGCCACCAGTCTGTATCCTATGCAATATAACTATCTTAAAGGATTAAAAAAATGTCAACAAACCTTCTCTTTAAGGAAACTGATCAAGCAGAATCAATTTATAAAATTGTTGCAATGGAAAGAAAAAAAAAATCTGTTCTTTGCTTGTTTTATTTCTTTATGTTGTATCCCGAGCTCAGTCTTAGGGTGTCGGGAAGACAGGCCAACCCCGCGTGCAGAGCTTTCTGTCCCCTCTTGTGAAAACGGAACATCACAAATGCTTTACTTTCTCCTCAGCCTTGAACACTCTGGTTCCATACGTGAGGTTTCGGTCCTTTCTGCCCAGGATAATTAGTAAAGAGAGCTGAAAGAGCAAAGTAGAGGCAGAGGAGGAGCAGAAACTGTGGTCCAGATAGGTTTTGTTTAGTCTGTTTCTTCTTTCTGGTGGGGTAAGAGGGGAGGGAGCTGGAGAGGGAGGGGGAAATGTGGCAGAGAGCTAGTTCATTCTGCTGGCAGGACTCTCCGGCACCAAGGCCAGCAGGAATGGGCCTGAGAAGCACCTGTTGGGTCAGGAAGACATGAATGAAGAGGACCCAGAGCATCTTTTATCTCGAGAATCTATCTTTTTGTCATCCCAATGAGATACTTCCCTTGTCACTGATTCACAAAAGGAACTGCACACTGGAGGGAGAAAAGCCATTAACTACAAGGTAAGATAAACATGTCTGCAGATCACCAAACCTACGCTGGAATGTTTACCCCTAGTGGGGGAGACTGAATGGAAAGTAAACAGTATCCATAGTGCTGATTTCATATTCTTCTTAGTGTCCCTTTCTTTATACTCTTTTTTATTAGGGGACAAAAACATTGTTGAAAAACTGGGACCAACAGCTACTCTCCTAACTGCATTCTTCACGTCCATCTCCCCCCCCCCTCCACACACACACAAGATCTTCAGTTCCTGGAGCACTGCCTTTGAAGAAGGCTTTTCAGGAACACATACTTTGTAGTTAGGGAGACACCACTCTATTGTAAAGTGAAGTGTGGGGATCTAAGTAGAGTGAGACATACCTATGAAAAACACAAACCTGGCCGGTTTGTGAAAGCAGACTGAGACTAGACTGTGTAGGGAGACAGTAAAGGTTTTTTCAGGAAGAGGGAAGCTTGAAGGAAGCGGTGTTTTCAGGGGATTAAGAGACAACTGCAATAACAAAGACATACAAAGAACGATCGATTTTCAGCTGCAAAAAATCTAGTTCTCAAAGAGCCAGCCAAGTAGGCAGTACAGTGAATTTACAGAGTACATCACTGAGGATAACTGTATAAAAGAAAATCTTAAGAGCTTCCAGGGAGGTGAAGGCCAGCCATACAGGGCTCGGAAATGAGAGCAGCATGGGACTCTGGACCAGGACTCTGGGACTCGCTGCATGAGGCTCACAAGCCTTCCGCCGTCCTACAGGGACAGCGCTAGCTCGATCTTCAAAGCAGGATGCGGGGGTAGAGGATACACTGGGTGTGTAGTCACCAAATGTGATGGGGGAGCGGAGAGGGTACAGCAGACTTCCTAGCACTGAAGGCTAAAGAGAACATCTCCAACATTTCACGCGAAATTATTTTCACACTCGAATTTTATACTCAAACTACTAATTGAGAGGATAAAATACATTTTATAAAGATGTCCCAGAACTCAAAAGATATACCTTCCGCCAAAAAAGTGAGGTAGGAAAAAAATGAGAAAACGAGAAAAATGATCCATGCAACCATAGCCCCACGCCCTCCTCTCTGATCCTTACCATTTCCAAGCTGCCATATCCCGTTATGACACCTTACATTTGCACAAATTTTCCTTCTGCCTGGAATTCCTTTCTGAACTGCTCTCTGCCCCCTCTATTCCCTGGGCAGCCCCAGTAGGCGGTAGGAAGAGCCCGCGGCAGCCCCTGAGATCCCTTCTGGTATTCCCTAGCAGGTCAGCTGCTCCTTCTGTTTCCACAACACGTTAACGACCTCTCCATTTCAGGGCTTGCATGAACTATGATGGGGGGCTAGCCCTGCTTCTGTAAATGAAGGCTTACCAGGACCCAGCCATGCCCATGTATCTATGTGCTGCCTATGGCTGCTTCCACATTAGTGTTAGGACCGAGCAGCTTCCACAGAGACGTGCATGACCAGCAGAGCGTAAAATACTCCTGTAACTACCCGGCCCCTTACAGAAAGCTTGCTGGTCCCAGCCCCACTGCAGCACTGCCCGATTCTGCAATTCCTCCAGCAGCCGGTGAGAGGATGCTGCCTCCTCTTGGTTCACCGTACACCCCCAGGATCCAGCACGGTGCCTGGCACTGAGCAGACACACTCCAAAGCTGGCTGATGGCTAACCCCAGCACTCCCAACACTGGAACCCAAGTCAGAGCTGTAGTTCCCAAACCGTGCAAGGCACAGAGGCAAGTGAACCAGGATATTACAGCATAGTTTAAAGGAAACAAAGCAACATCACTGTCCATCACTGTCAGAACCTTTAGCTTAAGGTAGTTCAGTTTCAACACCAGCCCACGCTACATTCCTCTCAATGACCTCGTATCTTGCAAAGACAGGGTCACTGGTTACTGTGATAAAACACAGGTACCATCCACTCAAAAAAAAAAAATGTAGAAATGGAAACGAGGGTGGCAGTGTCCGAACTGTTTCCAAGGTCTGAGAAGCCATGCAGTGCTCCACAGTTTCACACATGTGGCTTTCTAAGAATAAAAGAAAAATGGGATTTTTCTTTTAAGCTGTTATGCATTATTTTTCCAAACTGCTACTCAAGTGTCAGGTCATAAATACTAAGTTGTTTGGAACTAAGTACTTCATAAGAATTGTTAGGCATTTCCTTTGACCTGGGGGCCCTGTAAAAACAATGCAACACCAAGAGCACCGTGAACCAAAAATGTGGGACTCTAAGTTAGAGGCCAGCTCAACTGCCCAGAGATCCCATTATCATACTCTAATCTGAATCTGCACGCAGGAAAATAATCCTGAGATGTAACTTTTGCTGTGTTATAAGAATAGATCTTTGTGGATTCTGCAGGATAGTGTCTCCCCAGAAGAACTGCAGTTACTTCTTGGTCTGTGATTTTTTTTGTTCTTCAGGATCCTGACATTTTTCTCCTTCAGTCTTGGTCATCTTCACTCCAGTGAGGACTTCCCTGTTAAGTGAAGAGCCTGCTCACTGTCAACTTCAGCATGTCAAAACAAATTTGCATACATCACTCTCGTGCTTAAAATCCTTTGAAGACTCCCCGTTGCTCCAACATCAAGTTCCTGGCCAGCCTGGTGAACAAAATCCTTCCAACAGTCTTCTCCACTCCACCCTGCAGCGCGCTGACTACCTCCAGCTCCCCACACTCCCCACAGGCCTTGGGGTCTCCCCTCAAACCAGTGCCTCTGTGGAATGTGCCCCGTGATGTTCTCCACACCTCCATCTCCTCCTATGCTCCATCGGAAGCTTCACCGCACTGACCAGTGACTTCTATACACTCGCCTCTCCCCTCTGCTGGGCTGTCAGAGGGCCTGGCATGCAACAGCCTTCGATAAATGCTAACAATGTCTATCACACAAATGAACTTGCTTTTGCCTTCTCTCACAAGGGTGAAACACCCTATTATTATAGTGAAGAAACGACCCGAAGGATGCTCCTTCTTGTTCCAAAAACTGCCAAGGGATCTTTAACATGCTGGGAAGACGCACAAGAGCAGCTTACCTTCAAAGCCAATCAGGAACAGCTCTATGCCCCAGTACATGCTTCTCCACAGTCACCCAGAGCAAGATTTTTTTTTTCAATTTTAATCTCTTCCAACTGTTAGGCCATAAATGGCATTTTCTTGATTGTGGAGTCAAAAATACCTTTCAGAGGTCTACTGGTAATCTGCAATGCTTTATATGTAAGATGCTTATTCTGTCTTTTGCCCATTTTTCTAATTAGATGTTAATCTTTTCTTCACTGCTTGAGAAGAAACAAATCCCAACACCATACCATAATACTTGTATGAACTGTTACATGCATTGCAAGTATTTCCAGTTTGTTTTCTTACTTTTCAGTGAGGTTTCTGTTTGACTTTCATTAAGTCAGATTTCCCAGTTTTGTCCTTTATGGTTTCTGACCATAAACTCTTTCTCAGGCCAAAGCTGTATAAACTGTCACCTATATAGTTTTCCAGTACATTAAAGGCTTTTGATATGTGAAACTTTAACCCATATGAAATTAATTTTGGTGTACAACAGGAGTCAGGAACCCAGGCTCCCTCCAGCCCCCAAAGATTGCACTTATCCTAACACCATTAATTAAATAATCCGTTCCTTCCCCCATCGACTAGAGATGCCATGAAGAGACCATTCCTTCTCCATGTCCTTGTGGGACTCCCTTAGCCCACTGCTCTTTCACCCCATATTTCTTCACTGAACAGCATTATCTATCCTGTGGCTTTCATCATTAACAACTCATGACTTCCAAATCTGTATTTCCAGGACTGGCCTCTTCCCACTCACAGATTAACCATCTGCCTACTAGGCAACTGCTTGCTGATCTACACACATCCAATTCAAATGAGGTCCTTCAGGAATGACAAAGTATTTTGATGCTACATATCCACTTAGATATCTCACAGATCCCTCAAAATCTCCACAGGTATAAAATTACACTCACGTTTTCTTCCCGACCTGCTCTCTTATGCCCCAGTCCTTGTTCATGGAACCAGTCTTCTCCTGGGTCACCCTTAACTCCTCCTTCTTCCCCAGCTCTCCCACCTACTCATCAGTTTTACCTCCTAAACATGACCTGTCTTGCTCCCTATCCCTCACCCTTCTCTCCACGTCCACTGTCTGGCAGGCCCACAGCAGCATCTCGGCACAAGTACTTGAATCACAGAGTAATCCACCTCATGGCCTCTGGCTTCCCCAGTGACTCGCCTGGCTTTTAGCTTCTCCATCTCTGACCCTCACTGTCCCTTCAAGCTCCAGGTGTCTGACCAACTGCTCAGACTGCAGGTCCAAACTCAAATTCAAACTTCAGCCCCACAATCTGATCCTCCTCTTCGGCTCCCTGTCCTTGGGGCATCTTTGCTTCCTGGTTCTCACAGACCATCACGCCCAGATTCTGGCATTCTCTTAATGATCCCGCTGCACTTTGCCCCATTTCCACTTCAGGCATCTTTTGTACCATACCAGGTATTATGGAGATTATTCGTTCCTTTCCTCCCACCCTCTCTTCCCATTAATCGTAAGCTCCTAAAGAGCAGAGATTTAGTTTTGTAACTCTCTTGCACCTAAAAGGGCTTTATATGCACTATATATTCAAGATCTATTTAGTGAATTGAACAAATCCACCCAAATGGCATCTTTGGTGAGGACTGAAAACATTCTGATGACACCCAATTGTTTCTTTACATTCCAAAGAGAAAGCTGAACGATATGCTTTTGAATGCACCCCTCTGCTACAGAAAAAATTATGAATAAAAAGATAAAATTGAGTCAAATTATTGGAGGCTTTAAAAAAAATACATAGAGTAAAACTATCCTAAAACCCCTTTCTAAATCCCAAGAGGAAAAAAAAATTACATAATAGTTTTGTGTGGTTGAAATGCTGGTTTTAACTAAGTCTACTGTGATAACACAGAATTTACAAATATTATTTTTCAGATATCATGCACTGTTGATGCACTATTTGCTACAGGCAGTCACTGTTTTAAGTTCTTTAAATGCAGTATCAGATTAAATCCCCATAACCACCCACTGAGCTCAGTATCATTATCCTCCCTTTCTTTATAACAAGGAAAACGAGGCACAGATAGGTTTTTGACACTTGCCTGAGCTCACACAGCTGGTCAGGGGCAGAACTTGGATCTGAAGCCACGCCTGATTACCAACTTCATCCCTAGACCATGACACATAAATGAAAAATGTGGAGTGGAAAACCCACTGAACCAGAGTCACGACTCCTGGGCTCCAGTCCCTGGTTCATCACAGCCCAGGTGGCAGGTAGGTGACCTCGGACAAGTCTCCTAACATCTCTAAAATCACACAACGATGACCCAGGGCCTATCTTCCTACTTTCCACGTGCTAAGAAATGCAGAGCTGTTTTATTCTGAGGACGCCCTGCTTGTCACCTTGAACCAGCAGATCTGGAATGCCATGAGGGACGCTGCCCAGCTGAATGCCGTCCCTGGGGGAAAATTCCACCTGCTCTCCCAGGCACTGCCAGCCATCACATCATGCCCGGGGTCAAACAACCTGTTTCGGGGAACAAAAGAGCAAATGGCTACCACCTTCCTGTTCTCCTCCCGACTCTGAAGTAGACTCCTAATTGGTTAGCTCTTTAACTCAGCAGAGGCAAGCTCAAACCCACTCTGAGGACCAGCCAGATGAAGTGAGCGAGGCTGGCCACGGGGAAGGAATAAGGCACGCACAGCTGAGGTGGGTAGCCTCCAGCTCGCACTTTACTTCTATACAACCACCAGGTGGGATCATGAATCCAGTACAGTCACAGACCTTCCAGATTTTTGAAAAGGGACAGGGATGCAGGTTTGGTTTGGTTTGGTAACGTGAAATCTCCTTATTTTTAAATGCTGGCAACTAATTCTTTATGAAACACTATGTGGGCCAAAGAAAACACATTTGTAGGCCAAGTACAGTTCGTAGGGCACCAGTTAACAACCTGTTTTCAAAATGTATTGGCATTAAAAAATTCTTGACTTGCTGTTGAAATAATCTTAAAATATAAACTGTTTGAAGATTTATATTTCAGTGCACAGATATTGACCAAAATGTGCCTGAATGTTTTCTTAGCATTCTTTGGGGTTGGAATCTGAAAGCTCTCTTCTCCGAAAGAATTCAAACGGTCCTTTTCTTTTCTTTATGGTATTATTTAATTCCAGATCTCAAAATCCTGAGCATTATTTTAGAATTCAAATGCTTCTCAAAAGAAAAAAAAAAGAATTAAAACAAAATCTTTAGCTTTCGACCATAATCAACAGCATCTTTTAAGTATCTGGAAGGACAGTACTTCACCTTACATTCACTTGAAACTTCTAAATAGAATGGAATAGAAAATGAAAAATACAACAGAAAGAATTGGTTTCTGGCCAAACTGTTTTGGAAAGGGATGTTTTGTGGGATGTTTTGTCAGGAAAGCAGATTCTACAGACGAGAGACATGTGAGCTTGACATTGATCCTGATTACAGAACATATCATTAAAGGGATCCTAAGCCAATGTACCTCAGCCCCACCTCACCCCCTCACTTGATGAGGCTGCTGATCTGGGAAAGCAAGCCTCAGAAACAGACAGGAGGTATTTGGTTTGAACAAGATCTCTTCTAAATGCCCGAAAGATATTTATGAGCAAGATGAAGAGATACAGGTTGTATACAAAACAGTAAAGGGGGTCCTCTCACCACCACGTGCTCAACCTTACTCGAGGGGTGCTAATTTTTGCATGATGTCAACCGGGACAAAGATTACCGACAGAAATGGCACAGTTCTGTTTTTCTTGATCTTTTCATTAATGAACTGGATGCTGGCACAAGACTCACATTCATCAAATCTGTGGATGAAAAAAATGGGCAAAACAGCAAATACATTTCATGTAATAATGAGGATTCTAATAAATTAATCCAATAAACTAGTACATAAGATAAATTTGGCATTGATAATTTCAGAGTCCAAACTAAAATGCTGCTGATGCTGATAATGGCATCATGTGCAGAAAATGAACAAATATAGGTTGGAAGAGACATGATTTAGTGCCAACACGTGGGAAAAAAACAGGAAAGACTAATCAGCGAAATGGGCCAATAATGGAATGTAACTGCCAAAACAAAAACAGTAAAAACGAGGACAGCTCTTGTATCTCCTCATTTTATCACGATGCCTAAAATCCTATCCTCCAGTGGCATTAAAATGGGAGGATTCACTTTTAGTCTAAAAATTAACAGGTAGGCAATCCAATAGTAAGGTATTCTTAATATTAAACATAAGTGATTACTGTCTTTACTACTGCCCAAATTATTGTAAGTCCTTGCTTCAATATCAATCTCACTCCACATATTTTTAACCCATCTCTCCACGGGTGTGCCTATACCCCCGATTCTTTCTCAGCTTTACTGAGGTATAACTGACAAAACTGGATACATCTCAAGTGTACAACCTGATGATTTGATATACACTGTGAAGTGACTACTGCAGTCAAGTTAATTTACATGCCCATCACCTCACAGTTACCTTTGTGTGTGTGGAGGGGGTAAACATGCTTCAGATCTATTCTCACAGCAATTTTCAAGCATTCAGTACACAACTAACTACAGTCATCATGCTGTCCATGAGACCCCCAGAACTCCCGCATCTCCTAACTGAAAGTTTGTACCCTGTGACCGACATCTTTAACTCAAGCAGATACTTCGCCCCTCCGGACTTGACCTACTCCCTATTTTACAATTACACCCACACTAGGGGACCCCCTGAACATTTAGCAACTTAAGGGGAAGGCACCAGCAGATCTGTGTTTGGGACCTCTGAACACACGGAATGCTTTTGCACTGAGTTTAATCAGAAGCTTCAAGAAAGGGCACGGCACACTGGGCATGAGAAGAGCTTGCGGTCTTCACCACTCCACATGTCACCACCTTGACATGATGGGGAAAATTCTGAAAAACTTGAGGGGCCGAGCCTGCTGGGGGCTTCTTCCCCTCGGCCTAGGTTACTGCAGGGCTCCTCACTGGTCTCTGGATTCCCAAGCCGTCCATGGCACAACCGGGAGTCAGCTTTCTGAAATGCTGGTCTCACATGCCTGAAATTTTCCATCACTCTCCCTGGCCTACTGGAAAAGGGGCCAACTTTAGCATGAGACATGAGGCTCTCCACTGTTTCATGCCACCCAACCTCCCGCTCCCACCTCTGCCCACATCGCCTCTGTGCTCGGGTCCCACCAAAACTGGGCCGTCCTCTGTATCACTGCACACGCTGCACCCTCTGCCCAGAATGTCTGTCCCCCTCGTCCTTGCCATGTAACAGACACCAACCCATCCTTCCAAACTAAGCTCACATTGTCCCACATCCAACCTCCACCGTCTTTTCTTATTGGTCTCCAGAACGGAGACAAATTTCAGTTGCCATGTACCATCTAGATTACCACTGTTGTCCACCTTGTAGTAAAAGATATTTCTTATTGTCTCTACTAAAAGCCCAAAGACAATGGGCAGATCAGACACACTCAGCAAGGTACATGACCTCCACTGCACCTGCAAGCATTCGAGTTTTGATCCCAGCAATACATCCCTTGGAATGTGTGAGTATAGCAATCACAGCTTTGACTATTCGTCAGTGAGCTGAAAAGGTCCCAGAGACATCTGTACTTTTACTGAAGCTGGCGTCTGAGAAAGGGCAAGTGGGCAATGTCTAGCCAACAGCCTCATGTCTGCATGTCAACACAGCTTGGCTGCTCTCTACTTGCCAGTGCGTGCTCAGTCCCTCTCACTGAGAGAGATAAAGGGCGTTTTTTCTTTCGGAAAAGCGATCGCCCCTCAACCAAAAAAGAAAGCTGACTGCTGGTTCCAGTGGGGGCGGGATGGAGGGGGTAAGGTGGACCATGGAAAGCAAGAGTGTAGACAGAAAAAACGTGACATAAATGATGAATAAAGTCTTGGCTCTGCTGGTGCTTCTGACCTGTGACATGACTTAACCTTCCAAGCCTTTTACACAGGCACAAGAAAAAAGGATTCGTGAAACCATCTTATTAGGCCGGATGAGGGAAAAAAAATGAGATGCAAGGTCACTGCTTGTCATGAAAGTTCTGAGGCTTCCTTCGTGACTGCTGCATCTACTTTACGTCAGAATTTGTCCACTGTTGCCAACTTAAAAACTGTCCTTACATTAGGAAATTACAAAATTAATGTCGTTTTACATATTTTAAGCTGCATGCTTTACTGCCCTCATCCTCAGTAAGATTACGTGCTAGAATTTCTCAAATGGGATACCCATGAATTCCGTTCGTCCTAAATTTATTAGTAGGAACCCATCTCAATAATTTTATACCCATGAATTCCATTCGTCCTAAATTTTTTAGTAGGAACCCATCTCAAAAAGGCATGTCCTTCACAGAAGATATACCATAGCAATTGTAACACCATTAGCCTAGGACAGTCTCCCACCTGTATAATGTAAATGATCAGTAAATCCTCAGTGAAGGAAATAACCTAGTCTGCTCCTCATGTGTTCATGGAATAAGCAGGAGGCAGTGTTTGTGTTCACTGAAAAGTAACATCACAACAAAGTCTCTCTCAGAATTGCAGGAGAGGAAATAAGGCCTGCTTGACTGTCAGCTGCCGCAGCACCATTTACTGAGTGTGTGCGGGTCTCCGTAATGGCCACTTCCCAGGTGGTGCAAGTGAAGGGGGCATGTCTGTCCTGGGCACTGCTCTGTATCTGATGTCTACCCACTGCCTGGGGGAAAAAAAGGCCCCTATCAGTTCCGGAATGAGTGAATCACATTTCATTCTAACTCTACAAAAGGAAAGAAGATCGGATCTTGACCTTCAAGAACTTACCATACAGGACTATTAAAGACAAAAACACAGAAGGAAAAATTAAAAAAAAAAAAAAAAAGGCTTCGATTCAAAATAAAATTTCTTGGTAATGCAAAGCATTTCAGTTTTCAAGTAAATAAAAATTCAGCAAAATATTTCCCAGTGACCAAAAGCAATGAAATATTTTGTCAGAATGTCCCGAAATGCTTTTCACAACAGTTTGATACAACTTGTAAAACAAGTTATTCTGCTTAGAAATTCTGTATTAACAGGAACATAATAGTGGCCTTAATCATATCAGATTGGTGAGGTCAAGGTAACATTTATCAAACACCCGCAGGCACCTTGAGCTGGATATTATTACTCCCATTTTACAGATAAGGAAAGAAACACAAGACACAACTTGCCCAAGTTCGCATAACCAGTAAATGGGAAATAGCATCTAATCCCATTCTCTTAACTACATAACATGCTTTATATAAAGGAAATCAGGAAAATGATTAATAAAAAATAATAGTCACCTGTAATTTCAACACACAAAGATAATCTTACCTAACATTTGGTATATAATTTTCCTGGCATTTTACCAAATTGTATATACAGACAGACACACACAAACACAAACTCACTCTCTCACATTTACCCCCCAAAACAAATAGCGAAAAACCTCAGATCAATTTACACATGCCGTTTTGCAATCTGCTTTTTCAGTTTGCAAATTCTGATTTTCTTTCACATCAATAAATTACTCCCCTACCTCACTGTTAATAAGTAAAGGGTTCTCTATTACATGTACATACCACAATTTATGTAGCCAATCTCCCTATTATTGAGCACTTAAACTGTTTCTGGTTTACAACTAACATAAACAAAACTACAAAAACCATTTCTGCAAATTAGAGGTTGTTTTTTTGTGTGTACTTTGTGGGGAAGTCACCAGAATCTAGAGATGTGTTTTTCCAAACTTCAGAGAGCACCCCCTTCCCAATTTTGAGACACTCCACTAAGCAGACTTCCCACCAAGTTAAGAATCACCGTGGGGGAGAAAGCTACTGACAGAATATGGTATCATGCATGCACTGTGTAGGTAAGAACCACTGCTATAGATTGGTCTCTGTACACATGCTTATTTCTTTTTCCTTAGTTTAAATTCCTAGTGATGGAAATGCCTGACTAAGGGACATGGCACATTTTTGAGGCTTTCCATGAGTAATACAAAATTGCCCTCCTGGAAAGCTATAACAGTTGAAACACCCACCAGCAGCATTTGAAAGTGACAATTCCCCAAACCAGTTGGCTAGACTTGTTTTTATTTATTTTTTAAACAATCAAATCCCTATATAGCCTTAAGTTTTAAAAAACAGTGAAACTATTAGTAAAACACCAAACAATTCAGATTAACAAATGTTATATAAAATACATACGTTTTCAAATGCAAAATATAAAACATTAATGATATCAAATCCCAGCAGGCTGAGCATACAGAACAATTAGAAAATTTAGTGAAACCAGGCTCAGAAAGGTGCCAAGCTAGTAAGTAAAACCCCACATCTTCACTTGCCCATCTGGCTAATATTACGCTTAACAGTTGAGGCTTTGATAGCAATAAGCCATATTTTTTAACAAAAAACTTATGAAATTGTACATTCTTTCAAATTTTATAAATACTGTACTATCTTATAGCCAGTATGGCAATCTGAAGTTGTTAAAACCCTGTAGATATTCATTTATCAACAAATATCTGAATGCCTACTATGAGCTGGGCAATTTTCTCTGTTGAGGACATACTGGTGAACCCCACAAAGTCCCTGCCTTCAGTGAACTGCTGTTCTGGTGGCGGGGGGGTGCTCAGGAATCTGCAGGGAAGAAATCAGCAAATCATGGTTACAATGCCAGTCTGGAACCACCGGATTCTTGGAAAAATTATACCATCTCTAGGTCTCCCAGTTTCTTCATCAATAAACTTAAGAAGTTGACCAGATGACCTGAGACCTCTTCTGGCTCTCCAATTCTAGACTTTCTTTGGTTTTGTTTGAATGTTTAAGTTTTTATTACTGATAAGAGCTTTGCATTTTAAGCTCTACATAGTTCCACAAAATCTGAACGTGGATCTACAAAAAAGATAATTTTACATCAACAGTAAAACTCTGGTGGATCCAGGCATCTTCAAAGAATCAACACAGGACAGATTCCAATTAGATGAAGATGTATGCTCCCAACTCTAACGGTTTCTAAAATACCCTTGCCTCCTTCCCTTCTGTACTATACTATAAATACTGAGGATGGGATGTGAAACAGGACCTCACTGGAATGGCAGTAGCCAGGAATGGCTGGCACCCCAGCTTTCAGGTGGCACCCTGGCGCCCTCAGGGGCTACGGCACTGGAGTCCTGGTGGTTTCTCACTCCTCTGCAGCTTATGCCCACCCTCAACTCAACAGACACGCACGATTCTGTCTGCAGAATGTCTACAGCTCACAGCCCCATTAGCATTTCTAATATTAGAAATGGGAAGCACTACTACTGCTACCACTTGTTATTTTCCACCAGATGCTCCTGCCACCACCATTTCAAGTGTCCTCAGATCCAGAGTCTCCTTGCAGGCTGCTTCAGACAGCAGTCAGAGGAAGGCAGAGCAAGGGGCCTCAGCCTCCCAAGCCCCCCTCTAGGGAAGCTCCACACACAGACTTTCAGGAAGTGGTATCGCCTCCTTGTGGTCTGTCAGGATACTGCCACTAAATAATCGAGATAGATTCTCAGTTACAGGCACAGAGGAGGATTCCAAGTTGTCTTCTGTATGGCCTACAAACCAGGAGAACAGGTAAAAGCCAAGATTATTCTCACCTCTGTGGTTAAAATTCCATGAAAAAATTCACCAACAGTTTTTTCTCAATGTCCAACATAAAACCATAAAACGGTATCTGCTACAAACACCTTTGCTCACATGAGCGACATTAGCAGCGACTGGTGAGAAAGTTATGTGCTGTAATTTTAGACAATGTAAGACAAATTTGGAATTCCTGCATCTCTATAGCTCACAAAGGAAATATAAAGGAAGTAGTAAAAGTACTTTAACTCAAACATCTATGCCGCTAAATCACCACAAGCAATTACATATAAAACAGATGCTTACATGCTCCTGCTACATGAAGAGCTTTTACTGCAGGGACAGTGACAAAGGACAGAGCCGACTTTACTTAAGCCTTAGAGTCGTCATAGAATCCATCCTTTACCCAGTGTCTGCACAGAGCTTACGAGAAAAAGTTGGAAGATAAACCTAGACACAACTTATTGGGTTCTGGTGTCAACCAATTAGAACAGCAAATTAAACAATTCAGAAGCCTCATTCTGCAAGATGACAAAACTCCTAATGGCAAACAGAAGCCAAAAAGCCAGTCAAGAGAAATAGAACAGATTCTTATTAGACATCTATAACAATTGCTTGGCACAAAACTCTTTTCCCACGCTTTCAATTAATATAAAGGAACATGTATTTAGAATGACAAACAGATTAGAAGTTGGGAAGAGGAAATACCAGAGTTCCTGACAGTCCCTAAAATAGAACATGCGCACACTCTTCCTCTGAGGATAAAAGTACCTGCAGAAAGTACATATATTTTATTTGCTCAATAGCCTGCCCTCTGCCCAAAGGAATTAATGCATTCAGTATCCAAAAAGAAAAAAAGGCATCTGAAAACTTTACACTTAAGCAACTAGCAAATCTACTGAAATCAAAGGTGAAACTTCTGATAAATTACTCAGAAATCACTATAATGTCCTGGAAAATTAGGTAGGTTTTTAAGGCTTCATACTTTAAAGTTCATGGAAAAGCAATCAAATGCAACCAATGTAAAGCAATACTTTGAGAGGATGTGTATAACAGATTTGGTAACGTCAAGGGCCAGAGCCAAGATGGAAAGCTCAAATGAGACTCCGGAATCTAAGTAGTTTGACCAAAATCCGGCAAGATTATTTTTTTAAACTCTCAGATTATTCATTAATTTAACAGGTATTCCTAGCCCATCCTGGCCGAAGCTGTTCCTGGGTGGTGAGAAAGGATGGGGAGCAATCAGACACTGCCTGCCCTCCTGGGGCTTCTAGCAGGTGGAGGACCGCCACCATCCATGGCCTCTATTCCATGTCTGTAAACATTCCTTCACACACGCAAATAGCCAGGACACTGACTGCAGTGCCTGCTCGCTCCTGCCCGCCACTCTCCCCATCTCCCTTCCATCATAAACCCCAGCCACAGAGACAGCCCTCTGTTCCTCTGGCAAGAGAGGCTCAGACCCCCTGCAGGGCCTTTGCACTTGCTGATCCCTCTGCCTGAGCCACTCTTCCTCCAGACCTCTAAACACACAGACTTCTTCCCTCATTCAACCCTCTGCTCAAATCTCTCCATCTGAGAAAGAGTGTTCCAGGGCTGCTCAATCTAAAACAATGGCCCTCACCCTGCCCCTCTTACTACAGCAACTCTTACTACTTCCCCAGTACAGAGCACTATTTGGCATTACCTCTTTTATTGCTTCTCTGCTTTTTGTTCATCTCCCCCAGTAAGATGTGAACTCATTACAGCGAGGTCTGTCCACCCTGTGCACCGTTGTATTTGCAGTCCCTATAAAGTTACCTGCAATATAACAGATGCTCAATATATACTTATTTAAGAAGAGCAAATATAGGCAATATTGGCAGTTTTGTACTACAATGGCAGGTGCCACATAATAAAGGAAAAACACCTTAAACGCTAAATGAGTTCATTAGTTGAAAAAACTATAGCTTACAGGAGTCTTAAAATACTCTAAAAAATAAATGTAATGAACATATAAAGGTCAACACTAGCTAATACTCAACTTTTATAATATATTAGGCACAATTTCTAGGATTAGCAGTACTTCTACAACTTATTAATTCAACAAATATTCACAGCCTATCCTGACTCAGGCTGTTCCTGGGGGTGAGAAAGGATGGGCAGCAACCAGACACTGCCTACCCTCTGGAGGTAGGGTGTTAAAAGCACCCTGAGAGGTCAATTTTTAATTTAAATGAGCCAAATATTTTCTGAAAGCATACCCGCCCCCCTTAAGAGTTATTCATACCCTTCTCCCAAACTGTACAATTTGTAACCATATTGTAACAACATTAAAAGAGAAGAATTTGGTGATAATCTACAGAAGGCAGGCATTTAGTGCCTAATGGTAAACCAAAACTGCCTTCATCTTCAATTTAATCAAAGGCACAAGCCTTTTCTCCGTGTTCAGAAATATTTAATCTCTTGTGATTTTTTCTTACAGATTATTCTTAAAAGTTTATGTCTGTTCTTTCTTTTCTTGAAACAAAGAGGTAGGGTACTAATCAAGGTGTTTGACTTTAGTTCCTGGCCATCATGGCTCAGGCTTCACCACAAAGACACCAAAGATTCCTTACGGATCACTATGAAATTATACAAAAGCAAAAGGTGTATACTGGAGAGAAGGGGCATTTGTTTTCTGGAATTGAGGCAAAGAAGTAAGTTACTACTGCCTTTGGGCCTTTGGGAACAATTGAAATCCACTTGCAAACCTTAAAAACTAATGTTTTGCAAAAATTTTATAATAAAATATTAGAAACAACCTACACATATCTCAATATAATGGTTCACCCTTACTGGAGTACTTCAGCAGCTCTTACAGAATGGGACCGGTCTCTCTTAAGTACTGATAGAGGGACTGCCAAGATTTAGTACTCTAAGGGAAGGGCGGGGAGCTGGTGCAGAACAGCAATATACAATGAGTCCTCATTTGTGGAAAGACAAATAAAAAGAACACATACAAAATGTTTATACTAGCATAAGCTATATCTGGAAAGATATATACAAGGAACTAGTAACCCTGGTTCCTGGGGAGAATAGGGTGCTGTGTTTCAGAGAGGGGAGAGAGACACTTTCTGCTCCAGACCTTCTTATATCTATTCAATCTCCCACACTGTGCATAGATCGCCTGTCCCACAAATTAATACAATAAATTTTAATATCAGAATAATTTATACCACTGCCAACATATTATTCAAGGATGATCATCAAAAGCACAGACTTTCAAAAATCACAAAAGTTGTTCCATTCGACAGCAGAGTTCCTGATTCTTAATTCCCAGAAAAGAATCCAAGTCTCCACTAATTAGAGAGGCTCACTTGTGATCTCACCTATTACAAAGCAAATAAGCCTCAATTCAATTCTTGGAAGGGAACTAGCTGCTAGGTTCACCTTGAAAGCATACCTCGTATTTAAATTGAGCTTGTTACTACCTAATGAAGCCTCCAAATTAACAGTTTCCACCTGGCGATAAAACAGAAAGTCAATGTAAAAAAGGAGAGGAGAGTCTGGAGTTTTTGAAAACACACCGTACTTAGGTTTCCTTTCTTCTGCCAGGCTTAGACAAGGAACCCTCTGATATTAGTGAAATAGGATTTCAGATCTGTGGCAAAATAATAATTTTAAGGGGGGGCAAGCATAATTTGCACTATACAAACACTTTAATTTTTCATTTGTAAGGGATGGAAATTTGCTTTAAACTTAAGTTAGGATTCATTTGTGGACCCCTGACTAAATGATACTACTAAGTCACATTAATTTTACTCCAAGCAAATTAATTTTACTTTTAATGAAACCCAAATCTGAAACTGAAAACGAACATGTCAGAAGACAAACCTTAAACTGAAACCCTCTGTTGAAAAATGTTATGTTAAAAGAACACATAAAAAGAAATGTAAAACATTCACTTCCATATAAATGCTACTCAATAATTGTACACGTTATATCAAGATTTGACTGCATTAAACACACCCACACAAAAAGGCACACAAAGATACCCAACTGAGAATAAAGATCATATATATATATATAATTTTTTTTTCTTTGGTAGCGGAAGGTGGGGACCAGAATCACATTTTTCAAGCCCAGCAGTAAAGGCACAAGCACTTGATACGAAGTTTTCTGTCGGGGTCAGAATTCAAGATTCCAGCTCCATCCTTTTAGACAACATATCAGAAGTGGCATCTTTCATGAAACCCAACTTTGATCACTAACAGTTTAACTTTGGGGTTTTCGAGTTTAGCGCTTTCGGATATAAGCACATAAAAATACAGGTAAATCACATACACTATTAAATAAGGGAAGAAGAGAGGAAGAAGTGGTTTCATGAAGAGGTGAAGTACGGGGTCACGAAATCAATCGGTTGATTACATCTCCAAAGGAAAATAAAAATTAAAGCTCCTTCCCATCCCCCAGGTAGCCTCTGGTCTCAGAACTCACTGCCCTACGTGGGGCAGAAGTTCGCGACCGGGGAGTCAGTGCCCTCCGGGACGCGAGGTGGCCCAAGGGCGCGCGGAGAGCGGCGCTACCGGGAGCGCTCCCCCTCCCCCCGTCACTCCTCGCGGACGCCCCCAGACCAGAGCCGGCCGGAGCGCTGCCCGCCACCCCGCCAGAGCCTCCAGGCGCTCGCGGCGGACGCGCCCACGGGACCGGGCTCCGGGCTCCGTGGCTCCCGCTCCCCACGCCCCGCGCCGCGCCCACCCGCCTCCGGCACTCACGGGCCGCTCCCGCGCCGCTATCTCGCCATCCCCCGCCGTCCGCTTGGCCGCGTCGGCCGCCGCCCGGGGGCTGCCCGGAGTCCGCAGTCGCCCGGGGACTGGAGGCGAGGAGGAGGGGGGCCGGGCACAACCCTCCGCCTCCGCCGCCGCCGCCTCGCCTCCGCTGTCCCAGCGCCGGGCTGCTCCAGGCGGCCACGGGCTTGGGGCGGCCCGCTGCCCTCCGCGAGCCCTGGGAGTCGCCGCCGCCGCCAGAGCCTCCCGGAGGCAACGCTAACGGCCACCGCCACGGCCGAGACGCTTCAGCCCGGACTGCGGCGCGCGGGGGCGGTGCCTGCACGCCGCTCGGCGGGGGGGCGCTGCTGTCCCGGCCCCGCCCCCAGACCCGCCCCGCCGCCCGCGCCCCGCGCGCCCCCGCCGGAAGCCGCCCGCGCGCCCCCGCCGCCACCGCTTCTCCCCCCGCCCGGCCGCGCGCGTCCGGCGCTCGCTTGAGGGGCCGCCCCTGGGAGTCGGAGGACCGCGGCCGCGCGCGGGGCTGGAGCGCCGAGGGTGGCGCTTCCGCGGAAAGTCCTGTCCGAAGACCAATCTCGGAAGGTCATGGAGAAGCTGGGGAGAGCCAAGCGGCCGGGCCGGTGCAAATCCTCACAGAAGGCCGGCCGAGCGCGCGGCAGCCCTGCGGAGAAGGAGAGTGGCCAGATGCTGTCACTGCTCATTGCCAACATTGCATAGAGGATTGGAAAGTGTGGGGCCGCGTTTTCGCCTCCCCTGTAAAAACACATGAAAACCGGCTTCTGCGCTCCCGCGAGGGTGGCGGTGGGGGGGAAGGGCGATTGCTTAGATTTTGAGTTACCTAAAATGCGCCCAGGGATGGGGCTCTGCCGCTCAGGCCACCTTCCTTCTCGGTGGTGCAGGGCTCCCTCAGTCCGAGAGGGCCCGCGGGGGCATTCTGATAATATCCTGGAGCCATCTAGTCTTGCCTCCAAGGCGTGGTGGGCTTATTTGTGCAGAGAAGAAACGGATCCCTTAATGGGGTGAGATTTTTTTCCTCCGTGCATTGTTCCCATTTCCGCAGTTTCACTTGGCCTCGATTTTCTTCCAGAGTAATGCACCAAATGAAATTAGCTGGAGAGCGCTTGATGGCGCAGAATCATGGTTTGAAGATGTTTACACTCCATGCCGGACGCGTTTGATGGTGTTCTCTTCGGCACAATTAATTTTGCAAAGTTCAGAAATGTGCCAGATAGAGCCCCTGGCACGCAGAGTCACAGGGCTCTGCAGACACACCTTCAATAGGAAGCCAGCTTGTTTGTTTCATTTGTGATTTATTTGATACACCAGTATCAAGGCCAGCGTGTTTTCTAGAGACCTGTGGGTGAAATTCTGAGTTTCTAAATTGGCAAAATATGACGCTTATTTTCTGAAATAACATTTCCCTGTTGATAATGTAACTAAAATGGGCAACAAAACACCTGCAGAATGTTAATGGAAGAAGTGAGCTTCAGAGACAAAAATATATGTTTCACAGTAAGACATGGTCCCTACTAGTGTCCTAATGGCCAACTCCATCCATGTGCATATTTTATTTTACTTTTTTTCTATGTGCATATTTTGAACACCAAAACTAAATGCTTCCTATTGTCCCTAAGATCTTGTTTGGAAGACATGCTTCTATTAAGTGTACCTGAAGCTCTGTTTAAGATGTATAACATTGCTTTTTGTTTATCCTCGTTCTTGAGTCCATGATGTTTTGGGAAATTTATCATTATTCATATTGGAGAATCCTACAACTGTCTTTTCCAATAGGCACAGTGCCTAGGGCCCATTATAGTTTCAGGCGCCCACAAAAATGGTCCAGTTTCAAATCAGAAGGGAAAAAATTAACATTAAGACTTAAAGTGTTTTAATACATATTAAACTATTTGTCTTTACCCTAATACAATGTTAAAATATAATTTTTAATTTTTTTGAATGGAGGAAGGTATTCAACAGAGGCAAAAGTGCCTAGAGCCCCAAAAATCATGTGGTCCTGTTGCCTGGGATTGAAAAATTCCTTTTCATGAAACAAATTTGCAGTTTTAAGCACATAAAATGCTAACTTCTGTCACTTTGTTTTCCAGAAAGAAAGAGAAGAGAAGAAAAGATAATGGAGAGAGGAAACATTTGGGGGCATAGTGCCTAACCTAGCATCCATTGGGTACATACCATGTACCCGGAACTGTCTATTACTCATTTAATCCTCCCCACTCATCTGTAAAATAGGTACTATTATCACACCTAGGCACTGATGCAGGTTTTTGTGAGGCCTGAAACTTATGCAACTGGGGAGTCCTCTTAAAGAAAAAGAAAAAACAAATGCAGCATACTCATGCTGCTCTAGCAACACCCAGCACAAGGGAAAACTGTAGAGGGAAAATCCACATGGAAAAAGACCTCAATCTCAGCTGACTGTGGTTAAAATACCTTACTTTTGCCAACTGTATAAAAACGTACAACCACGTGAATATATTGCTAGGGTTCCTGCCAGGGCCTTGAATTGGGGCCTGGAAAAGATAACTTGAAGCTTAGCTTTAATTAGCTTCACAGAAAACTGCCTCTGATGTATACCCAGTTCATAGGTCAGGCACTTGCTGTAGCTCCTAAGGGCCACCATAGTGCCCCCACCCCCCCGACACACACATACCTAGGTATAGTTTGAAGAGTGGGGGTGTACACACTTCTCACAAAAAATAATGGATTTTATATTTCCATAATAAGGCAAGGGCTTTAAAAATACGTTAGCAGTGTTCTGATTATGACTAGGCCATAATTCAATTTGCAGCACTTGATATGATCCTGTTATCTGTGCTGACAGGAGTAAATTTTTCTTAACTACTGTGTAAAAAGGTGTATTGACCACTGTGGATTCTTAAAGGAATCTCAGCTTAATTTCAAGTGCCATGGATTTCACTCAACTCAAGTGTCATAGGTTAGTCAATCTGTAAATACTGTTTTATGTAGTATTTACTTTTGTACAATTTCCTGAGATGTTGCAAAATAAATAGCAGAACAAGAATTTGTTTTGGTCGATGCTTATATCTTCTAATATGAAGAGCCTAACACATAGTTCTTACTAAATGTTCGTCAGAGAATGAAAGAGAAAAGAGCACGTAATTCGAAGTAAAAGGGTAGGTTATATTACAAGCTAATATGAAATGGGAATGAAATAGCAAATTGTTAAACTAACTTCTTGCAGCATAGCAGAATTTAGCTTCTTAGTTATTTTGTGCCCAAGATTTGTGCTCTTCTTTCCAACTTTTGGCAATTCTCCCTGTTTTCCTGTCTTGTTCATTTCCTTTTTTGTAAATAAGATTTCATTTGAAATACTTAAAATATAAAATGATCTCTGAGTGAAACAAAAATCACAATCACACCTGTAATGAAAGTTCTGGAAATGAAAGGCTTTGTTCTTTGAAAGGATCGATCACCCACAAAAGGTGCAACCTTGAGATGATAAGGTTTTATTATTGAACTACTTCCATTTTGGCCCTTAAGCTGGCTTCTTGGGATGTGTGATCTAACGTGTGTAGTGTTTATCAATCGGCGGGATGAGACTTGGCTGTGTTCCTGAAAGAAATTTTGGAACTGAATAAAAATCTACAAATTAAGTATAGTTATTAACCAGTGAATAGTTAAAATGAGTGAAACTATTCTTTGTTTTAAGCCTGACGGACAAATGTAGATTTAAATTGGTTTATTTTAGAGCGCAGTTTTGGACAAGATTCAAAACTTTAATTAGATCCCTGTAACAAGAAGACATATGAGAGCAATCAGCTAATTTTCTCTAGATGTTATGTTCTTTTCCCAAAGTGGCCCAGAATGCTATTTGAGGGGCATGAAAAATGCGATAAACACCATGAAAGATAGTATCTGCCCAGGATTCTGTTTAGAATATTCTCTTTCAGATAAAAAAGATTTCAGGGGTGTTATGTAAACTATTTTGGTAAATTATTATATCCCTAGCATAGCACCAACAGGATTACATTTTGTCTGTCTTTTATTTATACTGTGCCTTCTTCCAGAGAGACTTAAGGTGGTTACAATGAAAAGCAAATATTAAAAAAAAAAAAAGTCAAAAAAACTCTGGCTGAGACAGACAATAGCATTTGAGCAGAAAACTTAGCTCCAAGTTTCCTCATAGCCAAGTGAAATAGGGAAATGAAGATTTTCATAACTCCCATTGTCAAGTAGAAGAAATCATACAATTTATTTAGGAGAAAGTCTCTCCTGGTCCAAGTTCTGAGAGGAATTTGTTATAAGGGTCTTTATATAAGGGATATTTAAAAATCTAAGTTAAGAAGGCCACTACACAACGGTTTGGGCCATCTTTTGGTGGCAAGCAGAGCTAATACATATTTTCTTTCCCGGTGAATAGCTTTGAAATTGCTATTGTTGAAAGCACGTAGCAAGACGCCCACAGAGTTATTATTATTTTTTACACCGTCCTTTGAAGGCAAGCCAAGGACGTAATATCAAATCTTGGTTTTCCCAGTTTCCTTCTTTATAAAAAGGAGTTATTAAAAGTACCTACCTCATAGGGTGGTAGAGAGAACAAATGAGTTAATGTCTGTGAAACCACTCACTGCTGTGTTACTTTTGCTAGTTTTCCTCAGCCAAGGTGCGCCGGAATAGCACCCCCTCGCCTCTTATAGCTTGTGGCATATCGTGAACAGCCTCAAGTCCCTTTTGGAAGAATGCGTTGTCTGTGCCTGACACAGAGTAAGCAATGCATATTAGCTGTGAATATTCTCATTATTACAATTTCTTTTATTCCTCCTAAATCTATCAAAGCAGATAGAAGAGCCTGTTCTGGGGCTAAGTGTGGTTGTGAAGTGGTTATAAAATCTTGTTATCCTTAGTGGGTAAAGCTTAGAGGGTGAGGAAGGGTAGATAGGTATCTCTATGGTGCCCATAAAATCATCTCTGTTCTCTTTTATTCCCTTTTATTGTTTGCCCATCATCTCCTGTCCTACATGACTTCACTTAACTATTTGATTTGAGGAGCACTGAGTAAGGGCCTTGTCCCCCAGTAGACTAACATTTAGTTAACTCCCTAGATCTTAAAAGACTTGTCATCTTCAAGAATCATGTGAAATTTCTTATGCTTCTGAGAGGTTAAGTACCTCAAGCTGTTAAGGCTAACTCCCAGAGTCAGAGCCTGTGGTTGAAGAGGGGCGAGTCCCAGGAATGGAGAGAGCCCTTGCCAGGAGAAGGGGGCACCACTGGCCAAACCTTCTTTTCTGAAATCAACCCTACCTGCCCCCTCCACTCTGTGCCCTTCTCCATACCTCCCATTTGACCCCAAAGAACTGCTGATTGATTAGAATCCTCCTTTCTAATCTTTGTACTTCCTCTCAGCAAGCTCATCCCCCTTCCTGCCTCTCTGATCTTCCCTTTCCGTGTCTACATTCACGCCTCACATCTTATCTTACGGTCCTCCATCCCTTCACCTTTTCTCTCTTCTTTCTGCCTTACCAAACCCTCTCCTCTGGCCCTGTTTTTCTCTTTCCTCTCTGTATTCTTTATCTGTTGTCTCGAGTCATTGTGGGGCAAAGCAAGACATTAAAATTGATGCTACCTTATTCCATATAGTCCATCATCGTCCCAGAATCCTGTGCTAATAATTCTCAGTTGAGCTAATGGATCCCACAAAAGAGCAATTTACTCCATTCTCAGTGGTGATATTAAGCCCATTATTTAATTTCTTCCTACAGCTACTGCACTCAGTGTGTTGCCAGAGGCCTCTAGCACAGATGGAGAAAGAAGCCAAAAGATTAAGGAATTGAGCTGAGGTCAAGCCCGAGGTAGCGGAGTGGTTCGAAATTGGACCCAAATTCCTTAAATCCTTGAATATATTATTCTAACTAATGCACTTAATCCACAGACTTCAATGGTCTGTGCAAGACCAAAAATGTAAAACCAACAGAAAGTTTTTGTTTCCAGTTTCTGACTATGAAGAATTTTCAATGGTTACACATTTGCCAACAGACTTAATTCAGGGTCTCTAACACATTGGAAAATAATGAGTCAGTTAAATAATTAATTTCAGCAACATCCCTGGGGTTTCCTTCAGACACCTAATCCGGTCCACTGCCTGGGTCTCATATCAGAAAACAAAAATGGCCATCACTATGGCAGTTCTGGTCAACAGGGACATTTCTGTTGATGATTTGCCTACTCGAATTTGAGGTAAATGAGGACACCACTCTCAAAGGAAAAGTCAGCAACTCTGAGATTCTTTTCTGTGGCATGCCCAGGAAATCTGGGGTTTCTGGCTAGTCTGTTTGATCACATGGAATCTTATGCTCAAAGAGCAGACAAACTTTACCACCACCCAAATCCAGCTCAAAGTCATGTGCTCATGGAATTTCATCCTACCCACCTAGGTAGGCCAATCCTGGACTACACCAATTAGTCTAAGCTTGCTAGATGTTTTTCTTAACTCTAGGAAGGAGAAACAGTTGTACGTATGACCCTCAGATTGAGAGATTATTATTAATTGGTTATTAACCAGTTAATAACTATAAACAGTCTCAGTGTCGGGCACTTTCTCTGTGTTCTAAGTATTAGTCCCCCTTTACAGATGAACAAAGTTCAAAGAAGTAAAATAACAAAGATTTGAACATACCCATCTAATTCTGAAGTTATTTTAATGATTTTGAAGATATTGACTAAAAGGAGGGTTCAGAATATTTAGTTGGTAGATAATGGCAATGAACGTTTATTGAGCACTTACAGTGTGCCAGGCACTGTGTACCAAGTCATACATCCTTTGCAATCCTGTGAGTTGCAACCCTTTTACAAAGGAGGCCACACAGATATTGGCACCAATGCACTTCAAACCACTGAGGACCGGCTCTAAAATCCATACTCCTAATTCCCGGACTCCGTTCCACCATCATCGCTGCCCAGTAAACCTTTGCCACTTCTAGCTTCAAGGGCTACACTGGGATCTCACCTCCCTGGTCAGGATATAACAGTGAAGAACAGAAAGTTCTTGCCTAATTCTAGAGAGAAAAAAACAGACAATGAACACAACAAATAGGTGAGTAATATAATGTCAGTATCAACTTGAAATACATACTTTGGAAAAAAATAAAGTAGGTTTAAGCGATAGAAAATGACAGGGGTTGCTTTTCTTTTTTTGGAGGGGTGGGGAGGAGAGGCAAAGGAATAAGGAGAGAGGGAATACCAAGCAGGCTCCATGCCCCGCGCAGAGCCTGATACGATGCTTCATGTGGGGCTTGAAGAGGGGCTCGATCTCACGACCCTGAAATTATGACCTGAATCCAGGTCATATGGACCCCAAAATCAAGAGTTGGATGCTTAACTGACCGAGCCACCCAGGCACCCCCAGGGGCTGCTCTTCTAAATGGAGGTAACTGGGAAGGCATCCCTGAGAAGGAGTTCTTGAGCAGAGAGACCTAAATGAAATGAGAGACGGAGCCTTGTTAATATCTGGAGAGCAACAGGTGCATGGCTAACATGGCCCAGAACTGCAAGGAGGCCAGGGTGGCTTGAGCATAGAGCATCGAGAGACCAGAGAAGTATGATCAGGACTTTTGATTTTTTTTTCCTATGTGATCCCTCTAGCCTATAGGTGAAGAGCAGATTTTAGCGGTCAGGAAGAGAAACAGGGATATTCTCAAGGGGCCTATGACAGTTGTCCTGGGGAGAGACCACGCCAGCTTAGACCATCATCCTTCTAGCTATTTAGGTCAGCCACCTTCTTTGACTGGTCCCTTGCTTTCATTTGCTACATTCCTGCACAGATGCCCAACTGTGGGTTTTGTTTCTACAATGCACTCTGCAGCCACTGGAGGCCGGTTGAGTTTCCCAAGGTACAGACCTTAAGAGATGAGCATGGGGAAGGTTTATTGGGAAGTGCTCTTAGGGTAACAGCCTGTTGAAGAGAAGGGAAGGAAGCCAGTGGACTGGGCAGAGAAAGAAGTCCAACTGCAGTGCGGGGGCTTCTGAAGCCAGGATGACCGTTCAGAGCTGTCTGAGCTGTGGTGAGAGGTGCTGCCTTTACGCTCCTGCAGGAATCAGTCATTGGACACCAACCTTCCTGGGAAGAGGGTATGACTGTGAGTAATGGGGCTTGACAGCTGAGGGCTCTCTGTTGGCAGCGTTCTCAGTGACTTGGGTAATAAGGTCTTTATTCTTTCAGAGGGTCTGAGAACTGCTTCCCAACACCCACCACACCATCCTTCTTTACATTTGTCACTGAAACAGCCCTGATTTAATTCATCATTCCTCCTGCTTAGACTACTTCGACTATCTCCAGAATTCCAGTAAAAGCCAAATTGCTCCTGTTGCCTATAGAATTACATTTAGACTCCTTAGCACAGCACGGAAACTTCTAAGAGCCAAACATCGTCTCCCCACCATATGTCTCACAATCTGTGCAGACAAGTCTCTTTGGCACACCCTAAAATCCACGCTGTTGCTTGGATCAGAAATGCCCTTCACTTTATCCATCAAAATCCTATTCCTCAAGGCTAGCTGAGTTCTACCTTCCTTTTTCCCCAGAACCTCTATTCTAAAACTCCTTTCATTCTGCCTGGAGTGAGTTGCTTCTTTGTTAGCTGAGTAGTGGCAGGAATGAGGCTATCCCCATTTCACCCCCACTGAGTCCCTACCGACATTTAGCATCGTGGGCTCCCAATAATGGTGGGGGACTTGGTCTATGTCAGCTTCCACCGGTGGCCAGACCATATGCACGATGGTTAAGGGCTTCTGGATCCATACTACCAGGGTCCAAATTTGGCCCCACCACTTACTAGGTCCTTAGTCCCCAGCAAATTTCATGTTTTATGCTTCAGTTTGTCCATCTCTAAAACGAGGATGATAATAATACCTACTTTATGAGGTCGTTTTCAAGATTAAATGAATTAGTGCTCGCTTCGGCAACACATATACTAAGATTAAATGAATTAGTGTAAGTAGAGCCTTTAGAACAGTGGCTGCCCCTTCATGAGCACATATAAATGTTGGCTCATAATCGCGCCTAGAGGTTATTGGGTACCTGCCTGAGTCACCAGTCCCCATGTTGACCCGTGCTCACTCGTGCCCATCAAGACTGCCCCCGGGGGAACTGCTTCTTACTAAGATTCATCCACTCAATGAAGGGGCCTTCGTACAGCTCTTCTGTAGGGATATCTGTTAATAGAGCTCTTGTTTTCCTCTTAATAGCATTCCTTTACTGAGTGAGGATATTCTTGCAAAACATTCTGGAATTCTGTGCTTTCCTGGGGCTCTTTCAATCTGGATGCAGACCTGGTTTTATAATCAAGATTATGCACTTTTCCAATGTTGCAAGAAAAAAACAAGCACAAAACATCGCATTTATAAGTGAGTAGACTCACAGACACTTTTGAACTGAAAAGGGACCTTAGAGATTACCTAGTCCAGAAGACAAAAAAACAAAAAACAAAATAAAAACAAGGAGATTATGTGACTTGTCTAATTCACACAAACTTATTCAAGTTATTAAAAGACAAAGTTATTCAATAGCATTATCCAGTTTTTGCCCAAAGACATTATTTTCTTCAGTATGTACAATTCAACAAAGGTAGATCTAACTTGCTAAATCTCCAGAGAACAAGAAAAAGAAATCTTGTTTATTTCTTAGGCTTATTGTGTTATTTAAAATTTCTCCTAGATTTGGCACAATACCTACTGGTCTCATAATTACCTTTTCTTGTGAGGACAAGAAGTGACCATGATTATTCATTCAGTTATGTATTCATTCATCGACTCAAAAGATATTTGTGACGTTTCTTTTATGTACCAAACACTGAGCTAAAAGCTGGAAACTTTTTAAAATGAATGAGCCCTAGTGTTCTGTGACTGGCCCGCTTCTGTGGAATCTGTGTTCTGCGGGGTAGTCCAAACTCAAACAACTTCAGAACGTGGGCTCTGGCTACCAGTTGATCTTCATCAGACAAAGGTTAAATGCTGTCAGTCACAAAGTCAGGGATTAGAGTTGCAGCAAACTTGCCATATATAAAACCAATTACCATTAAGTGAGAATGATTCTCTGAGAACAAACAAGTACTGTGTACTGGGTGTCCTTTGCCCTCCCTCCCACTGACTGAGCTCTATAAAAGCCAGGACCAAAAGAGAAGGTGTCACAAATTTTGGAGCACAGCATCATGTTATGATAACAATCTTAATGCAGATATTATCATGTTTCTATGAGATGCTAATAAGTGTTAAGTAAAAAAATAAATTCCACAGTCAAATCAATTTAGAAAATTCTGGGTGCAACACCATAAAAGAGATTTCTTTTTGTGTGCTTCCTTTTCTGAACCTTTAACATGTTGACATGCATCAGGGATCTCCACAGAGGGGCTAAATTATTTGACCTAAGTCAAACTACCTTGCCTGCGGAAACCTTGGTTTGCTGTGCATTGTCCATGAATATTTCCAAATGCAAGGTCAACCCAATCAGTTTCTGTAATGCACCATCCATCAGGTATTGCTTTTATCTAATTCAAAATCCTTTTATAGTTTAAGCCTAACTTTTTGTATCATACAAGATTTCATATTATATTAATAGTATTTTTATATTGAGAAAAATGACTAAAAATCATCTGTATAAGAATCTTGTCTCTACTTGCAAATCATTATTAAAGCAACTGTCAGCATGCATGCTACCAGCTGCTTACCCAGAACTCATGGCAGACACTGCTAATCTACTGCGGCCCTCCTTCCATGTAGGTCTGAAAGACATTCAGTACCTTTCTCAACGCCATGCTTTAGGCAGCAGATTCCAAGCCATGAAATTTGCCCTGCGAGGTTGAAATGAACATGCGTTCACTGTTGACAGTAGCTACTTGACAGTTGTTGCTACTTTTTGACAGTTGCCAAGCATTTTGCAAGGCCTTTTACTGAGATTCTCTCATTTCATCTCCATTTTAACTGCCATCACACTCGTCTAAACCACAGGCAACCCTCACCCAGACTATTGTGATCACCTCCTAACCATTCATATCCCTTCCCTCTGCACTAAGAGAACGATCCGAAACACTTCCATGGGCCACAGGCCTGAAGGATTTGGACCCTGCCTCCCTCCCACATCTCTACACTTATCACTGTCCTGAGGTCCAGTCATTGATCAACAGCTGGATTTGCAGGTTTGGAAACTCAGCCTTCTGAGTTTGCTGTTAAGGGATGGAGACCTTGAGAATTCAATCATGCTAATCAACTCACAAGAGATTCATGTGTAATGCACACTGCTAATGTGTTGATTTAAAATGAGAAATGGAGCAATCAAATCAACCAGATGTTGGTGTTGGCTTGTTTGTGACCTCTTTCTGGAGGCTATAAAGAGTAGTCACTGAGAGCTTGGGGGCTGGGATCAGACTGCCTGAGAGGGTTCTGATTCTGTGTTTATTAACTGGGTGATCTTGGGCAAGTGGATCAGTGCACTTTTCAGTGACTACTTCCCCATCAGTAAAACAAGAATAATAATAAAATGTACCTCCCTGAGTTGTTGTGATGAGGATTAAAAGAGAGAATACACCTCTTAGGCACTGCTTAGAATGGAAGTCGGTGCATAGTAACACAATAAATCTGAGCTACTATCTCAGAATTGAAATCTACTACAGAACTAAGTTAATATCAGAGCAAGGGGAATGAAATTATCTTAAACACATTTTTGTAGATTATGTTAATTGCATAAACTATTATTTATATATTCATCCAGTCACTAGTTATTGATACCCAGATAATTTCACCCATGACCAGATTCACTTGGTGGTTCCTCATCCCACAAAGGGTGGATGAATACTGAGCTGCAAATTCATGAATGAACCTATATCTTTGCATTTATGTGATTCTGCCACCACTCCTGCGCCTTCCCCCAGCCCATTCCTTACTTTCAGTTTTAAGTGCTTAACAATTCATGTAAAGCTCATCCCTTAAAGGCTCTGCCTGCCCCTCCCATCAAATCTGCCCCTGATCTTCCATTTGCATTCTGTTTGCACACTCACTGTCTCTTTTCCTCACACATCCTATGCTCCTTCCCTCCTTAGATTTCCCTCATACTGCTGGGAATGTCTCACCCCCAACCCTTGGCCAGACTCATGTCTATTTGGCCCCAGAGAAGCCTCCCTGAGGCCTAGATTTAGGTTAGATTCCTTCATCGTACTTACCATAATTGTAATTAAATAATCATTGTTTACTGTGTTCCTTCCCGGTAAAATCAACAAGGTCAAGGACTCTTTTTTGTTGTTGTTCACCATTGAATCCCCAGGACCCTGCACACAAGTAGATTATCATTCAATAGTTGTGGAATGAATGGATTTCATCTTTCCACAACCTCTGTTTCCTGCAATGGAAAAGCCAAAGCTTTGAGTTGTCAAGTGACATACAGCCACATCTGGAAGAATGAGGTTCTAACTCAGTCCTGTTTGCCTCCTACCCAAGCCCTACAAACTGCCCCACATGGCTGCCACTGGATTTCCACAAGCTACCTGCTGCTCCGCACACACCATCAGCTTAAACCACACCCTATCTCACATCACTGACTTTTCTTTCCTGAGCTCTGGATTTCTTCTTTCATTCTTGAACCTAGCCATATCTCCCCCATCATATTTGTATCTCTATTTTTATTGCCCTCCCTACAATATGCTACATTTCATCTTCTTAAGACTTCTTTTCTCTCCGTTAACCCTGCAATTCCACTCTTACATGTTCACCCAACAGAAATGTGTACATGTTTACCAAAAGCACGCACTAGAATTTTCACAGCAGCACAACTCATAATAACCTCCAACCGGAAACTATCCAAATGCCCATCCAAGTAGAATAGATCAACTATTTTCTTTCACACAGTGGCATATTATAGAGCAATAAGAATGAATGGTCTAGAAGATAACATGACAACATGGATGAATCTCACAAAATCTTGTTAAGGGAAAGAAGTCAAGTATATGCTCTATGGTTCCATTTATTAAAAGTTCCAAAACTAGCAAACAAACTTATGGTATTAAAAGTCAGAAGAGTGGCTACTCTTGGAAGAGTGGTGAATTGGAGGGTTAAGGTGGGTGGGGGGAGGGATTTTCAGGGCACGGATCATGTTCCATTTCTTGATCTGGATTCTAGTTATGTATTGGTGTTTTGCTTGTGCAAATTAATCCATATGTACATTTGTGATATGTATACTGTTCTTTTTGCATATTATGCATCAGTAATAGTTTTTACAAAGGAACTTCCTATCTGTTTCCGATGACTTCAATTTACAGAGATCGGTTTGAAAGCGAATGCCACTGTCCAATGTACTGGCCACCCACTGTTTGGCCAGATGGGAGCTTCCTATGCGTGTAAAGATGCCACTTTGGATTGTTTAAAGTCTTAATCAGGACAAGCAGCCTCCAGTTGTGACAAGGAAAAATGTCTCCAGATGTTGCCCAATGTCCCCTCAAAAACAAACTGATACCAGTTGGGAACCACTGCCCCAAAAGTGCTTAGAAATTTTCCTCACCTCCATTCCCCACTGCTTGCTCCCTCATCTCCTTCTGTTGTGCCTCTTCCTTGCACAAATCCAGCTGTCTGGCCTCCTTGCTGTTCTTTGAATACACCGGGCACCTCACTTCTGCACCTGCTCTTTCTTCTGCCTGTAAAGTTCTTTCTCAGATATCTACATGGCTCACACCCTCTCCTCCAAGGATTCACCCAAAGGTCACCTTCTCTGCAAAGCTTTCCCTGGCCTCCTTACTGAAAATTTTAATCCCCCTTACTTCCTATCTCTCTCTTGCTTTGTTTTTCTTCAGAGCATTCATTACCCTCTAATGTAGTATTGAGTTTTTATATTTTGTTTGTTGTCTGTCTTCCCTGTGAAAAGGTAAGATCCAAGAAAGCAAGGATTTTGTTTTCTTCCCTGCTCTATCCGCTGTGCAGAGAACAGTGTCTGGCACATAGTCGATGCTCAATTACCACTCGTTGAATAAATGAATGACTAAAATCTATAGCCCTGTTCAACGTCTGATACTCAATGAATATCTGTTCACTTTTCCTCACTCTTTTGTGACCAAGCCACTGTTATAACAGGATTTTTCAGGATTTACTCATTGTGCTTTTTCTGTCTTACTGCTTTCCTTGTAACCTCTGCCCCTCCCCCGCCCCCAAGATCAGGGTCTATCCTTTAACCCCAGATGGTGCCATGATTTTGGTTGACTAGTGCTCTTGATCCTGACTACCTCATTCCCACCGCTCCTAGGCAGGCTTAGCCCACCTGCCAGGATGTTCACCTGCTTATACCTCACCTAACCTTTCTAGTGCAGATTACCTATCTGGATTGCCACCTTTCTGTCCCTAGATTCTGCAGGTTCTGGGACCCTCTGCTATCTCTCCTTCCTCCACCCTGGGCCTGCACACTGACCTTATCCCTCTGCTCCTACCCTACCAGCAACATTCTCACACACAACCTTCTCAGAGACGGAGGTAGGTCTGATCTCCAGTTGTAACGTGACCTACCCACATCCTCAACCCCACAACTTCCTTCTGTCAAAATCTGGGAAAAGTCAAGAGGGATTGCATCTCCCTTTTCTCTGTTCATTTACCAAGAAACCTGACATTCTGGCAGGCCTGTCTTTCCATGAAAGTCTTGTCTGAATTTTCCTCCTTCCACTTGACTTCAATGCGAGCCAGCACTCGGAGCCATAGAAACCTGACACTGTTCAATAAGCAAACAACTGTAAATGCCAAGAGTCAACAAGCTGCTAGAGCCTCCAGTGAAGGAGGACCTGCAGTTGGGTTGGTTGTCATTTTCACTGCGTCAACATGACATTAGACAGTTTCTTTGGCAGACATCACAATCATGTTAGCAGGGACTTCTCTGGATACAGTAGTTAGTTGCCTGTGATAGAAGAGAATCGAGTAACCAAACACATGACATTTCTACCTCACCTGTTTTCCCATGCCTGTTGTGGGGAGGCATTTCGGGCAAAATCCAGATCCATCCAAAGCAAAAACTTGTGAAAATTGGTAAAGCAGCATTCTGAAACTTAATTTTTAACTGGAAACAGATCTATGGACATAATCCCGAAGTGCTCACCTAAGCAGAATAATTGATTGAACCAGAATGTATTTGTCCATGATAAAATTGAAGATTGTCTACCAAACTGTTTGTGGAGTCCATGACTTGAACTGACAGTGATGATATAAACAGATATTTGAGGTTATAAGAATTTCATGAATAGCTCAAGGAATTCAAGGACACCAGTTGAAAGGACTATTATGATTTGGTTTCTGGACATCTGGCCATGGTATGCAGCCAACTCTCTCTCCTCCCTCCTCTCTTTTCCCACTCTGACTTCTAACAGCTTTCCTACAAGCTATGAAAGGAAGGGGCTGACACAGATAAGCCCTCCATGCCCTTGAACTTTTCAGTTCCTGCATGCCATGTGGGATAGCAGCCATTTTTCATCTTCATGATGGCCCGTGGGCTACAGGGGCAGGACAGGAGTCTGACTTCTTGGCTGGTTCTACGTTTTTACAATGGTCTGAAAATGATAAATACACCTGTTACTGTATCAGCTCTGCAGAGGAGGAACTGTGAAGTGAGAAATGGCAGAAATTGCTTGATCTGCATGACTGCGCAAGTTATATGTGGATTATATGCCTCAGAGATATTTCTCTGCAGTCAGATGTTGAATTCTCTACTGCCAAAGCTGTCAACAACTAGATAGAATTTAATAGTCTTCCCAAATAAACCTCACTTTATCAATGTGCTTCACTTTATATTTTTTTATTCTACATATGTAGAACTATACATAGACATATAATACTGTTTATTTTTTCTTTTTTTAAATTTTATTTTATTATGTTATGTTAATTACCATACATTATAACATTAGTTTTTGATATAGTGTTCCATGATTCATTGCTTGCATATAACACCCAGTGCTCCATGCAGTACGTGCCCTTAATACCCATCACCAGGCTAACCCATACCCCCACCCCCCTTCCCTCTAGAACCCTCAGTTTGTTTCTCAGAGTCCATAGTCTCTCACGGTTCGTCTCCCCCTCCGATTTCCCCCCTTCATTTTTCCTTTCCTGCTATCTTCACTTTATATTTCGAGCATTAACAAATAAAAGTAGCTTTTGTGTTTTGATTTTTTTTAAAAAGAAGCCACACTTTTTAAAAAAAAGTCTCATTTTGGAATTTTCCAAGTCTCTGGTAAAATGTCCAAATATCTAGATCTTGGCAGAGCTCTGAGTTGTCTCAGAAAATGACTCCACAGTGCTCCAGTGAATGGTGGCATAATGCAAAACATGTTGATCTTGGGCTGAGTCATTAATTAGTGACATTTATTGAACACCCGTTATATAAAAGGCATCATACTAACCGACTATACAAACAAAAATACAAGAATGGGAATCTAATTATACCAGGGAGACAAGCAGAGGAAGTTTTCTTTAGGTAAAAGAATAGGTCGATAGAGAAATAACTTCACTTATAAACTTCCTTACACTAAAGTTGTTCCATAATACTAAACAAGTGAAAATACAAGCTATAAAGACAAAGGCACAGCAGAGTCCAAAACCTTTTTCTGGAAAGAAACTTGATGCAGATCAGCTTGGTTAAAAATCATGAGTGAGTTAATAGAAGTCATAATGAAGACCGAACTGCTCTTCTCCACGGTACTTTAGAAAATGGCTCTGATTCCCGCCTGTAGTAATTGACTTAATAGGACCAAGAGGTTGTCAGCATTTTCCCCCTTAAACTTGATGTATGTGTAGAAAATCTGGCTTCCATGAAAACTACACAATTGTGAATTTAAAGCAAGGACAATAAACATGCAGGTTCAACACATCTATTTTAAAAATTTTATTAACAGGCAACGTTGGAGTAGAAAACACAGGTTCTTATGACTACAATTAGACCTAACAGTGGTATATGACACTGAGTTCTTCTCTGATACTTTCCCAGAAAGGAATAGATATGGTTTGCTTACTTCAAACATTTTGCTTGCTTGCTTGCTTTGAAATTGCTTGCTTTATTCACTCATTCCCCTTTGAGGGAAAAAAAATCCATTGTGTGAATTCCCTTCCCTGTCAGATTGCAAATCCAGAGGAGGAAAAGTATCAATAAGTCTACAGTGGGCAGACTGAATTTTCCCTACACAGTCTTCATTATCCCCTTGCTGCTGGGAATAGTGGCCCAATATCCTTTTGGGAAACCTTGGTGATTTAGATAACTGTAACTTCATCCCTGTCTGCAGAGATGGGCACATGGCCCAGTCCTGGCCAAACAGGGCATCTCTGACCACAATGATTGAGCCAAAGATTGGCCTTGACCCAAGCCAGACCAATGAGACCCAGCCTGGGGATTACTAAATTGATGGTCCCCATTTTGCTCCTCATGGGAGAGTCTGCCTGAGAGTGAAGTAACAGGGAGAAAAGCAGAACTGAGAGATGGAAAAAACCAGATACTTGAAGCCATCTTTTGAGCATCTAGATCCAAATATAAGTAAAGCCTTGATTCCTACTGATTGGCACTCTTTATTCTGTCTACCTCCCTAGTTTCTTAACCAGCTGCCAAGACTTCTGCCTGGTCACACCTTGCCAAACTTCCCTGGGTGCAAATCACCTACATGGACTGTCTCTTCACCTGTCCCCACACTCTCTAGGTGGTGCCTTGCTTGCCGGGTCTTCCTCCCACCAGAATCTGTGCACCATCCTCACGTGGCCCTCTTATTAATGACATCTTCCACTCCCAACACCTTCCCAAATGCAGGTCTGGTCTCCAGTTCTAAAGTCTCCTGCCTGCTTAACCAACAACAAACTTTATTCTCTCAAAACCATGGACATTTTAGTTCTGTAACCAATATATTTGTTTTGCTTAAGGTGGTTTGAATTAGGTTTCAGTCACTTGCTCTTCATCGATAATAAAACTTAATCTTTTGAGAGCAGATTGATTTTTTTGAAAGAGCCAAGGGTCACCTAGAGTCAGGCTTTCTGAATAAGAAGGTATTCAAACATGAGTTTGTGCATAAAATACTTTCCAGTAAGATACAATGAAATATAATGAATATAAACTAAAATGTGATGTAACTAATATCATACATGCCCCTAGTCATTCAGATGAGGAGTCACTATGGTGCCTCAAATGGAAATGGCATTTATTTAAATGCATGGTACCTATAACTGATAATCAGATGAGTGGCTTTAAAGCAATACACTCCCCAAAGTGTGGCTGGTAGACCGTTTGTATTGGGATGCTGGTATAAAATTCAGATTTCTTGGATCTACTCCAAGCCCCTGAATCAGTTTCTGAGAATTGGGCCTGGGAATGTCCACTGTGGTAATTCCAGGTAATTTTCTAGGCATACAAGAGTTTGAGCACTATATATATTTTAGTTCACCTTCAAGTGTTACTGGCTGAACCTAGAGAGAAATTCTAAGAACATCTCATCATCTATAAAACCGAAACTATAAAAAGCAGTAAGGTCCATGTAATCTAGCAATGCTTAAAGGAAGGATGGAGTCAGTTTAGGCTAAGTTAGCTATGGTAACAAATGACCTAAAATATTAATGGTCCCATAACTGCTCCTGTATTCAGTGGAGTAGGGAAGGATGGTCTTATGGAAAAAAGATACCATAAGAAGGAGCAGCAAACATTCTGAACAGAAATATAATCTACCAATAGGACATTCAATAAGATAGGTCATGTGTTCTTGGGAAAAAATGGGGACTTTATGGTCAGCTAAGTTTGGGGGCTGCTGTATACTACATCCATCTCTAGAACTACACAGCGTAAACCAACACATTCAAGGCTCTCGGAGCCTTCCAATGGGAAAAAAATTAAGGTCGTTTAACCCCGTGGCTCCAAGCTTTGTTTCCATGGAACCCTCTTCAAACACCATCTCAATAGACCTTAACAATTTTGGGTGCCCTGGACATCATTTATGTTGTAGACGAAATAATATTCTCTTCTTCCCCTACTACAAAGCATGCATGTGTGCCATTCCTAGTAGACTATTGCATAACAAATTCTGTGTGGCTTCAAGCTATTCTTAAGGTAAAAAATTATGATATTGTACTAAGTCATCCAAAAACCTGGAGAATTCTATGCAAATATCTTTAATATTATTCTATTAGAAGCTGCTGAAATTTAATAATACTTGGGATCACAAAAGATGTGAATCTAATAAGCCAGTTCTTCCAGGTTTGAGAGTGTTCCAGAAAAAGATTTTACTTTTAAATCTTTCTCATTACCATGTTTGGAGTTAGGCAATTCCCGTAAATTGAAGCAATGTACTGTTTCTTTCCTCTTATGGGAACCTGGTATTTCAAAAGTTCATTAGCAGCTCTGAAGTTAGAATATGTATAAATGTAGTCAAGTCTATGAGAGTCATGACTGGGAAGCTATTTTCTACTTCTCTGCCTCCACCCAATGCATCCTTGTACCTGCACTGGGATATGCCAGTGATAACACAATGTCTGTGCCGCTGTGTAAGCGGACACTCTTGTTTCTCAAAGTTGCTATGTGGCCAGAGCATGATACCACAGAAGTGGCCATAGTTGTCTCCCAATTTTTCCAGTTTTAAGTCATTTTAATCCTCTGTTCTCTGATACTTTTCTCTCCCTTATCACTGCCTCTCAATCTCTCCATGGCTCTTCCTCCTTGATCTACTCCTTAAATAATGGGATTCTTCCTATTCTGCCCTTGGTCCTCTTCTCAACTCACTCTCTGCATCTGCCCTCTGGCCTTCTGCCCAGCCTGGATCTGTCTCCACCCCACACATTCCTGAGCTTCGGGATCATATTTAATGCCAACGGGTCATCTCTACCTGGTGCTGCCTATTGATCAAAATTAGTGTATCTCAAGCAAAACTCTTCATTTTCCTCCCCAAACATGTTCTTATATTCTGTTTCTGTTCATTGTTTCACCACCTATTTGGTCTCCTAGATAAATAAAAAATAAAAAATAAAAAATGGGGCATTAGCTCTGGCCCCTTCATGTCTCTCACCCTTAAGCTCCAACTCATTCCCACATTCTGGACAATCTCAAAAATATGAGACTTGATACCTTTCTCTCTATCTGCACGCACTGCCTTAGTTCGGATGCTGATGATTACTTGCCTGGGTTCTGAGAGTATGGTGTGGTGGAAGAGTGTGGATTCTGGCACCCAGATGGCTTGGGATGGAATCCCAATCCTACCGCTTCTTACGGAGTGACCAAGCCAAGTTAGTTAAACTCTCTGTGCCTCAGTTCCCTCATTTATACATAAAAAAAGAATCATTATAATACCTACCAAATAGGGTTATTGTGAGGATTACTTTGGTAAGTATCTACAAAACACCTGGCACATAGGAAATACACCATAAGTGTTAGTTATTCGTATCATCACAACTTTTTTGCCGATTCTACTGGTACTAGTTAGTCCCTTTTCACTCCCATTAGAATCATCTTCCCAAAAAACAAATCTTATCATGTCTCTCCTTAGCTTTACTGGCCTCCTACTCTTTAAAGATGCCAGTTCAGCTTTCTCAGAAGACCATTCAAAAATCTGTTCCCAACTCCCTTTCTGGGTTCTATTTTGGCCACACAGGCTCTAAACACTGAGTTTACACTCCGGGCTGTGCTAAACTCACCATCATTCCTCAGACACTCCATATCATTCTTAGTCCCACATCTTTGCGTCTCATGCTTCTGTGTTGGTCAGCTTTCCTAAGCTACGCTCCTGTAACTACCATCCCCAGGTCTCAGTGCTTTTCAACAACACAGCTTTCTTTCTTGCTTATATTGCTCATTTGGAGGTCCACTCTACTCCAAGAGTGTTCTCTGCTCTGAGACCCACACTGAATGAGTAGCCCCTTTCTGGAAATGGTTTTCTCATGTGGTAGAGGGAAAAGAGTAACTGCAATGTCATGATGGCTCTTTAAGGTTTTGCTCAGAAGGGGTACAAAACATTTCTCTTCACATTTTCTTGGCCACGCCTGACCTTAACTGGGGCAGAGAAATAAAAACCTCTCCCAGGGACACGGAACAAATGATTAGAAACAGTAACATGGTTTTCCACGGTTCCCTGTATTTGAAAGGCCATCCCATGTCCCTCCTTTTCTCCATTCTTCAAAACTTTCAAAGCTTTATTGTCACCTCGTTTGTAAAGTTTCTCTGTTGGCACCAGGCTGTCAGGTCACGTCTCTTCATTCCCTCAGGACTCTGGCTCCACTTCTAATAAAGTGTTTGTCATACTTACTGAGAATATCTGTCTACATCCCCCTTTCTCTCAGGGGCAATGACCACAACTTCTGGATTTCTCTATTCCAGATTCCAAGCATCCTAGCGCTCAGAACGTGTCAACAGCATGGATGAATGAGGCAGTCTGTTGCCCGGCCATTTATAGGCCAGGTTGGGAAAACTTTTCTGCTAATATGCAGTGGTAGGTGACCACGTAACTCCTTCATGCAGGCAGAAAGGAGACCAGTGAGAAAGCCAGTTTGGTGTTTTCTCTGTGCCCACCAAATATTATGTCATTTTCTTATTTTGCCCTTAGTCCATTGCTATGTACCAGGAATAAATGCCTTGAAAAGATCCTATGGATGCATATAGCCTTGGGCATTTAGATACATGTAATATTCAAATGAGAACAGGTTGTGCCCATGTAATGTTTGTCAAAACTTTGCTTTAAGTCAGGTCATCTATTGAAAAGACAATACCAGCAAAATCATCCTGATGAACCACCAAAAATTCTCACCTTTGGTAGCATTTTGGGAGGATACTAAACGAAACAAAAGGCTGAGGTGTTCAATTTTACCTCCAAAGTATTGCAAATGCATTCCCTGTCATCCCCTCATCGGCACTTAGTTCAGGCTCTCAAGATCACTCCTAACCTGCACTTCAACCGCACATCTACACCCCTCCTTGCTTTCCCTCTGCCCAGAATGTTCTCCTGCCGCTCCCTCAGCCCCCCTCCAATCAAGGAAAGCTTTTCATCAGGTGTCGCTTTCCTTTTGAACTCTCTCCAATGCTTTCTCTTCACCATCCTCCAACAGAGTTAAATCCTATCCCTGTGTATCTTTTTATCATTGTGTTTTATCACATAGCATTGTAATTATTTGTTTACATGCCTGTTTCCTCTTAATGGAATAAGAGTCCTGTGAGAGCAGGTATTGGGTTGACCAATTTCTCTTAGAGCAGATGGCCTTTGCGCGTACCTAAGGAACTCAACGAATGTTTGTTATGTTGAGCTGCTATTGAACAGAAGGCAAAAATTGTGACTCACACATTTTGTGGTAAGCAATGTGGTACGATTGAAAATACTTTCCAAATCTGGTATTTTAATGTATCCTACTCTTTTCATGATTCATGAAGAATGTAGTATTTCTAGTATTAGCCAATATATTCTGAGTTAATTAATGTGAATTTTAACTTTCATATATAAGCTCCATGCAAAAACCTTTTGGAAATGAGCCAATTCTCATGAGAACCATTTAGCATACTAAGAAAAAGGCTTTAGAGGAAATATTCTTCACAGGGTATTATTTGGTTAAAGAAAATTTAAAAGATACCATAAGTCTTTTTTTTGTCTTTGCCATGGAAAACAAAAATGAAAGTTTCACTGAGACATAGAAACTAAAGAATTAAAGAGAATTGAAGTTTCGTGTGCCTTAGGAAAACAGTACAACATGCTAATTTGGTCAGATCTTCTAAACGAAAAGAAGGCCAAGTGCACATTACATCCATTTAATTTGCCCAAGAATAAAATTTTCAGTTTTGCTAACTCTAACGCATGTTATATAAGAAATTATGAGTGTAAGAGGGAGAAAAAGAAGGCAAAAAAGGTTGTAATTAAAGTAAATCTTCCCAGAACCCTGGATTGCACCAGGAACATGGCCAGAATAAGCAAGGCTACTGAGTTTTGCCAGGGTCATGTTTGGAGGTTACTTTATCATAGCCCTCGCTTGAAAAACATAATTTGAGCATAGAAGGGCTCCCAACGTTCAGTGATCTCCATGTGCTTCCCATTAGGGTCAGAAGAAGAAATGCTGTGGTGGCTTCTGCAAATGCAATGGAATGGGACTTTTCTAATCTCTTTCCGACTTGGCAAGAAGGATGGTGTGCCAGCCCGGACGTCGGGAAGGGCCAGCTATTTCCAGTAGGCAGGGACACACCATCATACAGAGTCACCTACGAACCATTGCAAATGGTTACTTAGTCACTCGTCTTGTGGAGGACAGCACCCAGCCCAGCTCAGAATGGCTAGATCCCTTATTCTAACTAATAACATCATAGTTGTTAAAGTATAAGTTAACAGCAAAATATTACTAATGAATTCCCTTGCTAGCTGAGCTATGATGGAATTGGAAACTGCCAGAAATGGTCTGTCAAAGCTTCACTTATTTACCTGCTTCCTACCAAGGGAGCGTGACCAATCACGTACAGCAGTTGATCCCTTTCCCCACTTCCCAATGGCAACCAGGATAGCATGAAGACTAAGCCAAGTGTAGCATCACTATTAGCTGCTTATCCAAGACCCATTTCCCTCTTTTTCATCACTAAACACTTGTCCAGCTAAACATTCACTTTCCCAAGCAATGAGACATAAGTAGATGTTTGCCTGGGAGTTTTGGTAAAGCCTTTGAATTTCCTGTTAAAAGGAGACAGATACACCACTCTCTTCCTCTTTTCAAAGCAGATGTGATGTCCAAACTACGGCAAATAACTTGGAACATCTTGGACCATGAGGCACTAGGGATAGCTGATCAGAAAGATAAAATGACCTGGGCCCCTCATGGCATTATGAGCTACAAACAATGTGAGCATCAGCATCGGGCTCTCTGCTTCTCCCTCTGCCCGCCGCTCCCCCTGCTTGTGCTCTCTCTCTCTCTCTGACAAGTAAATAAAATCTTAAAAGAGAGAGAGACCTCATCAGTTGAAAATAAGTCTCACGCTTATTTATAATCTTTTAATAAAAGAAGATGCAACTTTATCACACCAAATTTTACATAATCTTGTCTTGTCTCCGTCACAAAAATCCTACCTTAAAATTCCAGCTGTAGCTACAGTATTTACATTTTATTACTCAAGTATAAGACTTTCATGTGGATTCCATAATTATCTTTTGCAAATTTTATTTTTACAATATTTGCTGCAGTCATTTCGTAAGGGCTAACATGTAGGTTTCTATAGACATAGATCATATTTCTATTAAAAAAAAAAAACAACCTCCTCAAACTGGTAATATGTGGTTGATGGACTGGGTTATAGATGTTTGCACCTGGAGCGTAGCCAGACCTGAAGCCCATGCAAACATAAAATCACCGCAGATCCATCACATCAGAGCTGTTTCTGTCCTGGCTCCAATTTTGGGTTTGGCACGTTGTTTCATCGTGTTCTACCCTAAAACTCTCAAATAATAATCTGAAGAATGGGTGCAAAAGGGCAGCTTGCTTATCTTCCTTTAACTCTCCTAATGGAGAAGTGCCCACCAAAGAATTTAGAAATGAAACAAATTCATCACTTACACATTCTTTTTAGTGATGATAGCTACCATTGACTGAGACATTTGCCAAACTCTATGCAGACATGCTCTCCTTTAGCACTCACAGCCTGTAGCAGATACTAGTGTCCTGAGGTCATCGTCTTTCATGCATCCAGGGGTCCTAACCTAAACATGGAAAAGGGAGGGAAAGGCTCACTGGGAAAATGATGTTTACGGCCAGACATTCAGGGTTATTTAGGTAATGGGAGAGGTGGTACTGGTGCTGGGGCTACAAGTCATTCCGGGCAGATGAAACAAGATGTTGTTGGAGAGCCCGGGGCCGCTATTGCCGGAGCTGAGTTAGCTGGGAGGGGACAACGAAAGAACCTGGTGGTCAGGACTTCATCCTGGATGCAGTGTGAAGCCATTCAGAGTGGTATTGTTGTCATTTCTGTGTGTGTGTGTGTGTCTACGTTGTGTGCCTGTGTGTGTGTGCACACACACGTGCACCTGGGAGCATGGAATAGGAAGAATGATCAGATTTAAACCCAGATTCAGGGCACCTGGGTGGCTCAGTCGGCTATGCATCTTTCTTGGGCTCAGGTCATGATTCCAGGGTCCTGGGATCGAGTCCCACATCGGGCTCCCCGCTCAGCAAGGAGCCTGTTTCTCCCTCTCTCTCTGTTCCTGCTCTCTCTCTCTCAAATAAATAAATAAAATCTTAAAAACAACAACCCAGATTCAGAAAAATTAAGCACCTTTGTCCAAAGTCACTCCTAAGCTAGAATTTGAACCCAATGTGCTTGACTCCCATCCTTTGTTCTTAACCCATCATTCTCTACTATCTTCTAGTTTTACCAGCTTCATTCTAGTCCGGGTACCTTATCTCTATCAAATCCACTCAAAAACATTCAAAACACATGTGTCTAGTGCTTACTATGTACCAGGGCCCACATTAGGGGATTCAAAAGCTCTGGCCAGGAGCTATAACTTGTTCTCTGTTCCTTCTCAGAGGCTAGAATTTGGAATCTATTTTTGACCTCATCCATTAAAACATGTCCCAGAGGCCACTTGATTTTTGACCTATTGCAATATTATGTCAAAGTGAAAGTTCATGGCAACTGGGGGCCCTGGGGAAACCGCTGTCAGCTAGCAAAGTCCCCACTGTCTGATTTGGTTCTAACAACAATCTTGCGGAGTGAGTCCCCTGTTGCAGGTGGGTAGACCGAGGTTCAAACGGTTAAGCCACTAGCTGAAGGTCACATAGGTAAAAAGCTCCAGAAGTGGGAGACCAGCATCTGTCCTGGGAACCAAACTCTCGGGGCCACGCAGCCAAGCAGTTTCTCTCTGAGCGGGGAGATGCTCCTGGCAAAGGGAGAACGAGAAGCAGGGAAGGGGAAGGGGCTTGAGGGAAACGATTTGGAAACTAAGAATACGCTATATGACATGATATGAGACTGTCCAATCGTTCCCCACAGTTTTAACTATTTTTTAACCAGCCTCATTGTTGAAAAGCCCTACAGAAGTCATTGCTACTTAGAAAGGAAATGGATTTTCAATTCTAACTAAATCCCAAAGCATGTTTTTTCTTTCCTCCCCCTCCCCCCTTTTTTGCCCTTTAGGTCAAAAGTTGTATGTAGTTAGAGCTATCCGCAGGACATCTGATTTCGCTCAGACAGATAAGTAAAAAAATAAAATATTTATAAAATTCAGAGGCTGTTTTTGCTTTGGTCTTTGAGTATCTTTTTAAAAAGCGCTTAAATCCCTACGAATGAATCAAGCACCTGCTAGACTGAGTCCTTTCAATGCTCAGGGAAGTCTTCGCATTGGTTAAAAGCTACATTAAGACTTGAACTTGGGATTTGCCTGAAAATTTTTCTCTAGAAGTCACTTTGCTCTAGTAAGGTTTATGAAATGCTCTGGGCTTTGTATTTTTTTTTCTAAATCATCTACCCAATCATCTCTCTAAACCATGAATCTATAGCTTAGCAAAGTTTTTATACATCCTACCCATCAGAATAAAATGGATCAGATCATGCACCATTTTTTAGTATTAATTTTACTTTAGCACAGAGGAGCTCTAGGATACTGTTCTCATTTTTTATGATTTTGTTCTTTGGGATACTGCCTTCATTAAGTGTCATACTAACCCCTTCCCCCCATTTATTTATTTATTTTACAAGTTAACTACTGATCTTGCTAGATCATGTTCAAATGAGAAATAGTAATGCATAGTTCAAAGAAATATGAATATTAAAGTGACTGTTCCTTAATTGTAAAAAAAAATAAAAAAGGATCAAAGTGGATTTGCTTATTAAAGATAATCCAATTTTAATAACAGTTCTCAAATAAATGAAATTGAATCCCAAATTACATGGGCCAAACTTGCTCATTAAAATGCCATAGGGGCGCCTGGGTGGCTCAGTCTTTAAGCGTCTGCCTTTGGCTCAGGTCATGGTCCCAGGGTTCTGGGATCGAGCCCCGCATCTGGCTCCCTGCTCCCCCGCATCTGGCTCCCTGCTCAGCGGGAAGCCTGCTTCTCCCTCTCCCACTCCCCCTGCTTGTGTTCCTGCTTTCGCTGTGTCTCTCTCTGTCAAATAAATAAAATCTTTAAAATAAAATAAATAAAATGCCATAATATTCAAATCTAGTGTCATTAAATCCAGAAAATTGGATAGGGAGTAAGGATAAGATTTTGATGACCTTATTCCATTAAAGAATAGTATATGGGAAATATTGAAATGAAATTATAGCATTATTCAAATTTTATTTATAAATTAGAAAAGGAGTCAGAAGGCAAAGAAGAAAGTGTGTGTGTGTGTGTGTGTGTGCGCCCCCTTGTTCTCTGTCCTCCAACAGGAAGTAGCCCCACCCTTTAAAAAGGGAGTCAGGGAGAAAGGAAAAAGCCCTAGCTAAATCTCCCAGATGAGTTTGGAAACTCAGAATAGCTAGAGTTGCAGGGTTGCGGGGCGGGGGGTAAGGGGGTGGGGGTGGCAAATTTTCTATGTTTCACAATTTAGAAACTCTCTTATTTTAATTGGAACTAGGCCCTTTACATATTCATTTAATGTTCATAAGCCCAGGAGGTAGATCATATATTGATTATTCCCACCTGATACTATTCTTTTTTTTTTTAATTCTCTCAGTCTTTATTTTGGAATATACTTCAAATTAATTTTTGAGGGATAGAGTTTGATGGGTTTAGAATTTTTGGTTGTCATCCCTCCACCTCCAGGTCTTTGAATATATCTTTCCACTTCCTTAGGGCCACCACTGTTTTTTTTTTCTTCCTCTTTAAATTTTTTATTGTTATGTTAATCACCATACATTACATCATTAGTTTTGGATGTAGTGTTCCATGATTCATTGTTTGTGCATGACACCCAGTGCTCCACGCAGAACGTGCCCTCTTCAATACCCATCACCAGGCTAACCCATCCCCCCACCCCCCTCCCCTCCAGAACCCCCACTCTGTTTCTCAGAGTCCATCATCTCTCATGGTTTGTCTCTCCCTCCGATTACCCCCCTTCATTCTTCCCCCCTGCTATCTTCTTCTTCCTTTTTTAAAACATATAATGTATTATTTGTTTCAGAGGTACAGGTCTGTGATTCAACAGTCTTACACAATTCACAGCGCTCACCATAGCACATACCCTCCCCAATGTCTATCACCCAGCCACCCCATCCCTCCCACCCCCCACCACTCCAGCAACCCTCAGTTTGTTTCCTGAGATCAAGAATTCCTCATATCAGTGAGGTCATGTGATACATGTCTTTCTCTGATTGACTTATTTCACTCAGCATAACACCCTCCAGTTCCATCCACGTCGTTGCAAATGGCGAGATCTCATTCCTTTTGATGGCTGCATAATATTCCATTGTGTATATATACCACCTCTTCTCTATCCATTCATCTGTCGACGGACATCTTGGCTCCTTCCACAGTTTGGCTGTTGTGGACGTTGCTGCTGTAAACATCGGGGTGCACGTACCCCTTCGGGTCCCTCCATTGGTATCTTTGGGGTCCCACCTGATACTATTCTGAGACACAGTTAATCTAGTAACTTACCAGAGGTGACTCAGTTAGTAAATGTAGGATCTAGAATTAGCCTCAAGCCTTTTCTCTTAACTTCCCTTCCTTTCCTGAATATAGGAATATAGGTTTCTATTGTTTACTTTCTGGCAATAAATTATTTCCACAAGAGAAGAGATTGCTGAAAAGCATCTTTTAACTGTGATGGGAAGCGAGATCCTATAAGGGAGGCTGATTTGTAAGCTGGGGGCTTTCGGGGACAATTGGCCAAATCGAGATGAGTGGAGGGTGGAGGGGACAAGGTGGTAAGAGAAGGATGAATGTAGGGAAAACGTTCAGTAACTTCCCTTGGGCCCTAGACACCCATGTGCTGTTGTGAACATCACGTTGGTATCTCCTTTGACACACTGTCTCTCCCCTCGTGCCTGGCACAGAGTTTAAAAGGAAAGCAGCGGTCCCGCTATCGTATGTGTAACTGAGGGCCTCCAGATAACTGGTATTTCAATGAGCAAATACTCTTTCAAGAACAGTAGTAATAATAAGAAGAAGGACTATCATTTATGAAGTGCTTGTTACACGTCAACTATCATCATCACCATCATCATTAAAAATCATGAACACTTACCACTGTGTATCAGACACCGTTCTGAGCTCTTTGTAGGTACTATCTCACTTAATTCTCACAATTATTCAATCAAGTCGGTGCCACTATTATGCTCCTTTACAGAAGAGGAATCTAAGGCATAGACAGGGAAGCTTCTTGTCCAAGAACACCAGATCCAGGCCCAGGATTTGACTGCAGAGGCTGCAAAGGGCTTACCTGCTTTATTCAAAAGATTTTTGTTGACTCCCTACTACATGCCAGGCTCTGAGCAGAAACGGACATGACCCCTGTCTGTCTGGAACTTGCAGTCTAGTCAAGAGAGACAGTAGACGAGCGAGGATATAAACAAATGTCTAATGGCAATGGTGGCAAAGACTCTGGAGGAAGGGTTAGCAGGGCTCTGTCCTCCTGTCACTGGTCACCACACTGTCCTATTGTACACATGGGGCAATGGACGTGTGGTGTTGCAACACAAAGGGAAGACAGTGAGGCATTAAGCTGAGGACAATCTACTCAGACCCTCCCAAGTTAAGAATCAATTATTTCACTCTGGGGCATGTCACATTTTAGTTGCCATTAGCAAAACAATTTCTCTTGGAAGCCTAAGTGGTAATTATGTGCACATTCAGAGTTCCAGAACACAGATTTCACTTCAGCACAACTCACCCCAGTTTTAAACGCAGAGATTTGCTGCTGCTTATGTAACAGAGACCAGGCATTTAACTGACCACTCACATGGGCACGTAGGTAAGAGCTACTCAGCCAGGGCATCCACGTTTCTACTTCCACTTTTCATCTGTGGAATGTAGAAATTGGATTAAAGACTGTGTTTATTTCTGTTCAAAGCACTGGAAATAAAAGGTTTGTGCAGATATTTTAAGGACACCATATAGACTATGCACAACTTTTGTGGTCAGTTTTGCTACTAGAGTCAGGACCAGTGACTCACTCTGACCTGGGTTTTGTTGGCTCTTGAAATATTGTTTTGGTCTTGTCCTTAGCAAAGTTGATGGGCTCATCCCAAACATTGCTAGTTGGGGAAGGGGGTGGTGGGGGTGGGATTGTGTGAAATATTCTGCGCGACAAAAGTGGTTTCAACTTTCCTAGTTATTCTCAGACGACTTTTGACCCGCGGAGCACTTTCGTCTGGGAGAGACCTTAAATTGGAGCATCTGGTGAAAAGCCTGCATGCCATGCAGGAGAAAGCTGAGTCCCTGAGAGATGAAGCGATATGACTAACGTCGAGGGCCTGCTGGTGGCACAGATATCCTGAGAACTCCAGCCTCCCCAGAGCCGCGGCCCAGAGCTCCCTACTCACCTCATGCTGACTCCGGAACTGAAAGTCTTAGTGTCTTTTGTTGTTATTGTATCTTCTCTTCTTCTTTCGTGCCTTAAATATTGTGCCACAATCAACTAAAATGACATGGATCAACACTAACAATGGCTTGTAGTTATTGCCAACTAAAACAGGAGTTGTGTAATTCTACTCTGGTTCCTAGGAGTAGAGAGTTTTGAACAGAGAACATTTAACAGTGGGAGATGTAAAAATGTATGGACAAGGAATACGGAAGAGCCTAATAAATTAAAGAAATTTGGTAAGCTCTCTTAATAGGATGTTTTAAGAGAAGAATATGAGCATATTTGATGGTGATGAACATGGGAGCTCTGTATTCCAGCAAGGGTTTAGGCAGCATTCTGTTTCTTTCCTAACTAGGGAAGATTCCAGGGGGTGGGGAGGACTTCAAGTATAAGGTAAGGGGAAAGTTTATGAATGCTATCATGGAGGGTGATCTGGCAGAGGCAAAAACTTAGACCTGGGCTGTCCGATACAATAGCCCGTTGCCACACAGGGCTAGTTCCGTTGAAATTATTAAAATTAAATAGAATTTAAAAAACCCAGGTCCTCCATCACACTAGCCACATCTCAAGTGCTCGATAGCCACATGAATCTACGGTTACTGTATTGACGTGTACAGAGGTAGAACATTTTCATCACTGCAGAACGTTACTTTGGGCAGCACTGAAGGGGAGGGAGGAATGAATGGGGAAAAGGGTAGCACAAGGTAATGCTGATCAGAAAAAGGAGGCACTAGAGTAGGAGACACGAGGGAGATGAGATACACTGAAACGACCCAGGGAAAGATCTTGAAAGGGGTTTGATCTTAGATGCAAGGCAGTGGCTAAGTTTTAAATATGATGCAACTCTGGGCAGAAGCATCCCTGTGGTTTTGGCTGGTAGATAGATATTCCTCTGTACAAAGATAAAAGTGTACCTTATGCAAAACTATGAAAAAAAAAAAAAAAAAGCTCAGTGGTTTCCCAGGACTGGGGAAGGGAAGTGAGCGAGGGAGGAGGGGTGTTTGGGGAATTTTTTTGGTGAAAAGATTCTATAGGATACAAAAATGGTGAATACATGTTACTTTACATTTCTCAAAACCAGGAGGATCTACAACACAGAGTGAACACTAATATAAACAATGGACTTTAGTTCGTAATAATCTATCAGTATAGTTCATCAGTTATGACACAGGGGCCACGTGATTGCAAGATATTGTAATAGGGGAAACTGGTTGGGACATGGGAGGGAGTGGGTAGGGGTACTTGGAAACTCTCTATACTTTCTGCTCAGTTTTTCTGTAAACCTAAAACTGCTCTAAGAAATAAAATTTTATGAGTTAACTAGTTCCCATAAAATATTTTCAAGCACTCGGAAAGTCTTCATTTTCACATAAACAATGAGATGACAGCAAAACACATTAATCTAGTCTCAGCTGGTAATTTTATGTAATTATGTATTTATATAAATATTTGTCATTAAAAAAACAACAACAGTACACTCACTGTCTTCCAGATGTCCACAGCACAGTGTCAGGCATTCATCTTGGTGAACAGAATGTCAGCTGGATTTTAGTCTATACTTGCCCCCTGTCTTTGTGCAGTGCACAAACTGCACAACTGTACACAGTGGCTCTACAGGAACCCCATCCATTACGACGTGGGGCTCCAAATAGAGGCAAGTGAGGTTGTAGTGAGTGGGGACAAAGGATGACCATCTCCGTAGGGTGCCAAAGACTGACTGAAAAAAGAGTCTGTTGAGAATGGATCACATTAAGCCATATGAGAGATACTGTTTTTCATTAGTGGAGAGCCAAGAGTCCTGAGATACCCTGAGAAGTGGCAGAAAAGTGGGGTGGTAAGAAATCTAAAGGGACGTGGGAGACCAAAGCCAGGAAGGCAGGAGACAAATCACAGCAATACTTTACCTGGAAGCTGATGTCTGAGACCCAGCAGCTGCCTCTCTGAGCTGGGATTCAGTTGAGAGTAGTCTTGGCAAATGCGGTTTTGCCGAGAGAAGAGCCGGGCACTGGTGGGAGGCCCAGCTTCTGGGAGAGAGGTTAGGATTCGAGGATGTTCATCCTAGGAGCCTGTATATGCACATATGGCGTAGTCCAGGGGCTGGAAGGAAAGAGGAGAAGGAAATGCATCCCAACAATGACTGGAATGCTTCAGCTGTGCAAAATGAAACTCCTGGGAAAACCTAGCCATGTCTTGGATTGTGGTTCAAGGAACTAGTAATGGGATAAAAAGCTTTTGCTTCCAGGCCAGCGGTGTGAGCCCAACCCAGGTTAGGAGTTAGCCCAGTGCTTCAGATGTCAGCGTGAAAGGAACTGATGGGGCCAGTCTACCTTCTAGTATTGGAGTAATCCTGAAAAGGACCACCTGCTACAATAGGTAATCCTAGCAGACAGCTTCACAGAACGACTTGCGGGGGCGGGGGGGCAGATGAATTGTGATATCTGCTCATTCTTAGCTCTGAAGGGAGTCCCTTCAGAATAGGACTGGAGCACTCTGGAAAATTTCTACTGCTCCTGAGTATATAGGTCAGTGCTTCCTTAAGCGTGGGCCTTGGACCCCTTGTCTCCAAATCATGCTGGGATGCTCATTAACAAGGCCCACTTCCAAGGCCCACCCTAGACCAAGGAAATCAGGGATGGGGTCTGGGAATTGGCATTTCAGTCAGTTTCCTGAGTTATTCTTACGCACCCTGCAGTTTGAGGGTAATTCAGGTAAATGGGTAGTTCTCAAGCTCAGCCATGCTTCGGAATTACCGGGAGGACTTAGCGCACACATTGCTGGCCCCGCCTCCAGAGCTGTCAGTCAATTCAGCATCGGGGGGTGGGGCCTCAGAATTGACATTTCTAAATGTTCCCCTGCGATGTTGCTGGATTTAGGGACCCCACTTTGAGAACCACTGGTGTAGATGGAGAATCTGTCTTCACCTGGCGGCTTCTTAAAAGCTAAGAAAGTTGTAAAATTCCACTTATTATTCATCTGCATAATTGAACTAACTTCTACCATCCTGTTATTCAGGCGACTAACACCACCCATGACCTCTTTTTCACCTTGTTAGATAACTTAAATTTTAAATTAATAACACAAAGGGACCTCACCTGGTCAGCCCTTATCTTGTACGTTGTCCTAATTCCAAATGTTTACATTGTCATCAGTCCTGTCTCTCCTGTCCGGTGGTGACTTGCAGAAAACCATTCAGCTTTGCGTTGCCTTGGGCTCCAAAAACTAAAATCAGCCCCTTTCTTCACTTGCCATAAAGAGATAACCCTGGGGGAAAAAAAAAAGAGAGAGAGAGAGAGAAACCTGGAAATATTCTGAAATTCAGAAAGTGTTATTTCGGGGCGTTTTCTGGGACAGGATGTCCCCACCATCAGCTAGAGGAAGCCCAGCTTCTGCAAAGCACTATGTTGCCTTACAGATCAAAGGGAGTCATTTACTGAAGGGAGGGGTGGGAGTATGTGCTCAGGCCCCCCTGCAACAACCCCCCCCCCCCCCCATAAACAGGATAAGCCCTATCAGTGAAAGCTTATACACAGCCAGGCCACAGTCCCCGGTAACAATGGAGCAGCAAGAACAGTGGGTGGCAAGGAAAGGTCCGGACAGGGCTGTTCTGCCAAAGAGTGGCCGTAAACAGGATTAGTTGTAATGGGATTATCAACTCAGGACCTGAAGGTCGGAGCTGGAAAGTTCAGTGCTGCCTGGAGGAAAGACACCGAGGTGGCTGGTAGGTGAGAGGGTTACCAAGCCAGGATGAGGGCTGTACCCCCCTGGCTCCCTCTGGCCCAGGGATGCCGTCTCTCCTGGGCTGAAAAATTGTTGTAATTGCAGACTGGCTTTGTAGGAGCAGAAGAACCAGGAGTGGTGGTTCTCAATCAGGGGACATCGGCCAGGTCTGGAGGCATTCCTGATTGTCACATCTGGGGAGAGGGATGCTCCTAGCATCTAGGGGCAAAGGCCAGGGGTACCGCTGCACATCCTGCTGTGCACAGGACAGCCCCCCCCCATGGTACCCCTTCTGGGTCCTCAACCTCCCCCAGGCCCATGGCCGGGAAAGACAGGATGAACAGGCTTCCCCCAGGAGCAGTGCTTCCAGCAAGAGCATAACTTAGAAACAGGTCACAGAAAAAACAAAGAGTGGAAACAGAAAGTGAATCAGGGGTATGGGTGTTATATATACAAGGCCTCTCCATGCTCTTCTCTAGAGGTAAGCCAGGGGTCATGTCTAGGTCTCCAGGAAACACAGTTTATTTAAGCCACTGCCCTAAAGTCCGAAAGCTAAGGTGAGCGTTTTCAGTAGAGTGGTCCCAAATTTGACTTCAGATGTTCTGGCACCAATACTAAATGGGTCACAAGCCCAGCTCTAGAATCCGTGGGGTAAAATCACGGGTGTGGAGAGGGGAGAACGACAGATCTGGAGACTGGGGGGGGAGGCAGATCAGGAGTTAGGGCACATCTTGGAGTCATCATTAGTACACGGGGTTTATGTCACAGGTTCTCGGAAGCTGTGGGACTGGAGGAAATTAGAGATGGACAGAAGTGTGGCGCGAGAACAGAACTTGGCATCGCAAATGGCAAATAAATCGTGCAGTGTCTTGTTTTTTTTTTTTCAAGATTTTTTTTATTTATTAATGAGAGACAGGGGGGGGGGGGGGGGCAGAGGGAGAAGCAGGCTCCCCAAGGAGCAGGGAGCCCGATGTGGGACTCGATCCCTGGACCCCAGGATCATGACCTGAGCCGAAGGCAGACGCTTAACCATCTGAGCCACCCAGGTGCCCCGTGCAATGTCTTGTATTTTCAGTTCTTTGTAGCTCACCTTCTCGATTAGACTTGGTGTTGGGGCAGCTTTTGACACTTATTTTTTTAATTTTGATTATCTTAGTGCCTTGCTTGGACAGAGCAGATGCTTAAGGAGTCAATGAATTACATTGACTAGTTAAACTTGTTTCCTCTGGAAAGAGCATTCTTTTTGCCTCCATTTCCTTTACCTGGCTGTGCCCTGCCCCCACCACATGATGGAAATGTCTCTTTAGCGGGTGGTCCGATTTCTGCGTTGCCAAGTCCACTGGCCTGTTCTCCAATCACCTTCTGTAATCTCCTAAGTATTCAGCCCCATGAACACCCTCCTTCATTTACCAGTCACCAACTATGGTTTCCATATCACTGTGTTTGTTTGCTTGGTGCTTTTTCAATCTTCTTGAATATTACTTTATAGCCTCCCTTGTTGGCCCGGCCTCTCTCTTAGTCCCCTGAAAGCTGATGATTGCTCAAATTTCTTTTTGTCCCTCTCCTCTCCTTTTTCAAATTCTACCGTGATAATCTCACCCATGGTCTCAGCTACGGCTTCTGTGAAGATGACTTCTAGATCTCAGACTCAAGCCCTGATGCCTTTCCTGAGCATCCTGGGTCTGGTCCTCTGGAACTGCAGGGACGAGCAGGTGTAGGCACCTTTAACAAAGAGACCAGCCGCTCTGTGTTGATACCGGAAGCCATGTTGGTGTGGTAGAGTAGACAAAGACACAGGCAGAGCAGGGAAGGCAGCAGGAAGGTTGACCTTAGCAGGAAGGTTGACCTTGGTGGGCCAGCCCACCAGCGCACAAACTTGAAGGACTGGAGCAAAGACGGGAAGAGGGAGAGATGCAAGGTGCAGGCAGATGGTCTGGGTGAGTTCATGATTTCTCTCATGGACCCTGAGTTCTGACCATAGCACGGCTCTGACATGGGTTTCTGTACTTCCTGTAGGAGCAGGAACAACACACAGGTACTGATTTGCAGGCCAAATTCCCATGAGGCTTTGCCGCATCCCTCCACTGGGACCTCCTGGCTCCCTCCTCCATGCCTACTTGGCATTTGTTCTCTAGGATTCTGCATTTGTCTGGCTCCTTTTCACTTTGCTGGGTGATTGCGCCCACTCCTGTGGCTCGAGATACTATTTTTAGGTTGACAGCTCCCAAATACACATTTCCAGTCTAAACTCCAGACCTGTAATTCTACCTAAAGATTCCATAAAAAACTAAAAATAAACATGCCCCAAACTGAATCTGTTCTCTCTCCCTCCACACAGGACTCTGTTCCCCTGCCCAGTTCTCTCTCCGGACAGTGATACAACCAGCTACCTGGTCACCCAAGCCAGAAACTGGGGAGTCATCCTTGACTCATCTGTCTTTCTCCACCTGTAAGTCAATTTTGCCTCTTCGTTAGTTGTTCATTGGTTCATACTTTTCCTTCCCCATTGTCAATTTCTTGCTTATCCCTTAGCATCTCTCACCTGGACATTCCAGCAGTTTCCACCAGTCACTTGTATCCAGGTTTACAACTTCTCAGTCAGTCCTCCATGGCACTCTATAATTGTCCTTACACTGTGGGAAGCTGCTGTTGACCTTACTCCATGGTTCAATGACTTCTCATTACCTACCACCAGATAATATTTAAACACAATGTCTGACATGCAGCCCTCTTCCTGATTTGCCCTTTTTTCCTAGGCTCATTTCCAGCCATTTTCCTAGTAAAACCTCATGCTTCTCCTACAAATAGTGGCCACCTTCTAAAGAGTGGTGTTATTCCTAATCCTATGCCTTTGTGCCCGAACGCCCTCTTCCTGGAGTGCGCTTTCCCTTTATCCCGGTGGAAGCCAACTCACCCTTGAAAACTCCGCTCTGTATCAGCGGCTCTTCGAAGCCTTCTCTGAGCCTTTTTCTCCTTGAGCCCTTCCGTTCCCACATCCCTGCACACACTCGCAATCTAGCGCTGAGCAGACTATACTGTAATTCCTTGTTTAGGCTTTTGTCTTCCCCACTAAAATCTGAGACCTCCAGGGTAGAGCCTTGTCCCGGGATTTCTCTCTCCTCTGCAGCTAGCCCGACCCTTCTAAATGGTGCTTCCTGGACTTCTAGTTAACAGGTATTTCTCAAGTGAGAATCTACAGCCAAATGCGTTTGAGGAAAGCTGCCTGCTGACAACACAGGAGCTCAAGGAAGTCTTCAGCCGAAACCTGTCCGATCTGGTTGAAGTAGATCCTTGCGACACTTGCGCAAGGGCCAAGCTGGGGACACACCCAGGGTGACCTGGGAGGACAGAGAAGGGGCTAACTCAGGTTCAAGGGGCTCTGGAAGCCTTTCTGGAGGAAGTGATCTCCATCATTCACAATAGGATAGCCACCAATTTAACCTCCAGGAGGCAAACTTTCGGGTATCCTAACACTTCCAGAGACTGAACTTCAGGACTGGATGTGGCCGTTGGACGAGTTTTATGATGCAAAGAAAGTCCAGGCTTTGGGATATCCTCTTCTCATAGCCATTCCCATGGGCACGCCCCACATTGAACTGGCCTGCCCCAGGCTGAATCACATCCCGCACCTCTACTCACTCAACACCTTCCATCTGTTATCCTATTGTGGGTGCTATTTTCCTGTGCATTTCCGAGAGCCCTCCCATCGCACTCCTTAGGCTTCCTGAGGGCAGGCGCTGGTCATTTAGCCTGCTTGCCCGTAGACTCTGAAAGTCCCACGCACATACCGGGCACCCAGTACATGCTCATTGAAGGCAGTAAGCACAGCGCAATTCAATAGTGTGTGTTTGCCTGGAGGCAGCAGAGACACAGGTGTGATAACACAGAGCCCGAGCTTGGGTACAGGGAGGCCTAGGAGGCCTTTTTGGCAGCTGCTGAGGCTGAGGGGCGCAGATAGTTTGTCTTCTGCTTCTACCTGGAAGCCAGTGAATCCACGAGTTCCTATTTAACTCCCAGACCTGAGGACGGGAAGAAGGGGCAGGGGGGCATCCCTGACTCGGATATCTAGCACATTCCCCTGAGAAGGCCACTTGTTTTGAAAGCATCAGGCTATCCCTTTCGGATTTGCCCAGAGGCAGCGGCACATGGGGGTTTCGGGCAGGCCCTCAGCTCAGTGCATGGACTGGAATCCTGGCCTCACCCTTGCTGCCTCTGTGAAACTGGGTAAATTCCCTGACTTCGCTGTGCCTCCGTTTTCTCACCTATGAGATGGGGGTGATAATCACAGTACCCACCACCTGGGGTTCCTCCAAGGACAAAGTGAGTTACAACCTATGTGGTATTGAGAGGAGCGCCTGGCTGGTAGCAAGCGCTATGCAAGTGTTCGCAAAATTAATCCGTCTGGATTAGATTCTATGTTGGGGCAGATCCAGGCTGAGACGATGAATAATGCTCAGACGGTGCGAATTACCTATAGTGCCTTCACCCACTGCTTCAAAATAGTAATAAAAGCTAGCACTTTCATTGTCTGATTCCATCCCACCATCTACAAAGCAGGTGTTCTTTTCATGTTTTATAGAGAAAACAGGCCCAGAGGTAAGCAGGCTCAGAGCTGTCCAGCCCCACATCAGGTGATGGAACCAGGCTTCTGGCTCTGAAGCCCAAATCTTCTCATCAAGTGACATTCTCTTCTGGGGCATGTTTGGGCTCGAGGCAACCCAGGACTTCCCATGACTTGTGGCTTGGGAAGCGGCTCACAAACCTCCCACATCGCACAATTCATGTTGTACCTCACCTACACGTTTAGAATGAATTGGTACTTTTATTAGAAAATTTAAACTTGCATGTGACACTTTTTTTCCCCTCTAACATACTACAGTAAAAAGCAAGCCTCTTTCCACCCTCACCTTCTCTATCCCAACCAGTTCCACGCCCTAAAGTCTCGGGCTAACATTTCCAAAACAATCTGTGCTTTCGTAAATATCTCCTTTATCATACGTAGAAATGAGGTCATACCTCATACACAGGTGTCTTCCTTTGGTTATTTAACGTTTTATTTTATTTAAAGATTTTATTTATTTGAGCGCGAGAGAGACACATAGTGACAGAGATAGCGAGAGAGAGCACAAGCCGGGAGGAGAGGGAGAAGCAGGCTCCGGCTGAGCAGGGAGCCCGACATGGGGCTCGATCCCAGGACCCTGAGATCATGACCTGAGCCAAAGCCAGATGCTTAACGACTGAGCCACCCAGGAGCCCCGGTTATTCAACATTTTAAATCCAAATACTCTTATTTGTAGAATCTTCTTGCACTTGTTGGGATGTTTTTGCTGTGAATCTACTGATGGCTTAGGGTTCCAGCCGGGGACACAGATCCCACAGTCTCCCTGGGCCTCAGGGCACATCTAAGAACGGGCCTTCCAATGTTCTTTGTGCACCTCACCCCTCTGCAGATCAGAGCAGGGGCCTATGCTGGAACTGTGTCTTGTTTTCACCCAACAAGGCTTTCTCTCCAGCATGGGAGCCTGAGCGTTCAAGCTTCAGTGTTCAGTCTTTCCCAAGTCCTCCCGTCCCTCTTCTCTGTCACCTGGATACACCTCCCCCCCACACACACCCCAGCTCAGAGCCTCTCCTTTCTCCCAATTGTATGGAAAATTCCTGTAAGTTCTTGCTTCTAGCAGGATAGAGACTCTTACAAGAGAGTGAGTGGAGCAGGCCATCAGCACACGACAGCCAACTCATCTTGAATGGGAGAGCTGGAGGCCCCAGAGATTACCCTACTTCTCCTTCTCCATTTGACAGACAAGGAAAGCCATGCTCAGAGAGGGTAAGTAACTTCCCCTAAATCCCACAGCAAGCCAGTGACAGAACCAGGACTATCTGAAGATAGGTGAAGTCAGGTGCATGGGGTTACATGCAGTAGTATAGATAATAAACGTCATGAACTTGGAATTAATTTGGAGGTGATCATGATAATACCATACCACATCTTTCAATGCATCATTCAGAATATGGGACTGTGCATTAACTCTACCCCTATCTCTCAGGAGAATGTGTCTTTCACAAATGATCTATGCATTTTTAAACATTTTTTTTTCAAAATATACCAATGAGATCATACTTTCATAGTGATACAAGCTTCATTGCTTATGTCCCCAATGTACAGATGAGGCAGAGAGGCCCGGGGAATGACTCAGCAGCTCAGCACAAGAATCTCTTGGATGTCTGCCTGGACTTCTGTCAGATCTACTTGGTTGACTTTCTATTCAGTATTATTACTGAGGTCTTATTGTTACGAACATGTTCTTTGGGTTTCCTGCTTATCTCTGAGCTGAAGAAAATGTGTTTTTTTTCCTGTTTGCTTTTCAACCTTCAGCTTCCATGACCTTAAAAAAAAAAAAAAATGTAAGCACAAGCTGAGCTGGTCTAAAAGCAGCCTGTTTGCAACGTGATATGGAACCTGGACCGCGACCAGCTAAACCTTGGTGTAGTGTTCTTCAAACACATTTCAACAATTTTTCCAAGTGGCAAGTAGTTTATTTCCAATGAAACACTTGAAGATGCTGAATTAACAGTACATTTCCTAAACTATTGAATAAGTGGCGGTAAAATGGCAATTTCTAAGTCCGAAGGGGAAATTGCAAATATATACATATATATATATATACATATATATATATTTTTTTACTTTGAAGCTTAGACACTATTTAACATTCCTAGCATTCAGCCAAATGCATTTTCAAAGTTAGAATCAGTTCATACAACATTTTATAGTCCATAGTTTTTATTAAGATTGATATTTGATGAACTGTAACCTCTAACATCACTTTCTGCTTTAAAATTTATGATTCTCTATAAAAAGAAAGTCATATGCTCCCTAAACCCAGAAATACCTGATGAATTATGTGAACTAACTCTGGAAAATGTTTCTGAATTGTCTTCTGTTTGTTTCAAGAATTTACTGTACATATATAAAATATATATATAGTGTACATACATATAATACATACATAAAATATATATAACAGCATACATAAAATATACAGAGAGTGTTATCCATTGTTTTACCAAAAGCTACAACTGCCTTTGTCAGTGTAGACGTAAGGAGGGATCTTTTGTATGAGAATATCCTAGAAAAGCAATGATGAAATGATGTTCCCTTCTGAGCTTAAACGGTAGAACTACATGACTTAAATTATGGCGTCAGGACTAATTGCAGGCTTTGGATGTTGCTCCCTTTTGTCCTCTCTAACCTCCCTTTCCTCTTTTATCAAAGGAGGGAGAGCGAGTAGATAAATCTGACCGAATTTATGAGAGTAGAAGGAAATGTGGTATAACTTTTCAGGTCCTACTTCAATACCTATGACTAATGAAACATTAATTATAGTGTCAAATAAATCTTGAGAAGATTTCAAAGCCAAGTCTTCTCTTCTTTTCATTCCATTGACTTGCCATCTGGGAGGCTTGCCTTATCAAGAACAGCTGCTTCTCATTGGCCGTTCTCAAGAGTCCGACCCAAATATGACATGCTAGTCCTTCAAAGGTGGCATTCAAGTCCCCTCCCAACACTTCTATACACCTTTCATGTTTCCCTCCACCAGCCCCAAAGTTCAACCAACACTTTACCTCTTTTTGAAGAGTCTGCAACTGCTCCCCCACTTCCTGGCTCCCTTTGTCTGGAGCCTAGCATGACCAGCCGAAGTCTCTCTTGCCACCCACTGCTGGCCTACAGTCATGCGCACTATGATCACCTTCAGGGTTTTCCTTGCTGCCTTGGCCAAAATCACCATCTCCACCAGTGTCTTCATCAACAAGCCATACTTGCCTTCCTCTGCCAATAGTTACAAAAGCCATGCCTACACGGTCACCACCAAATTCTCCACCAGAGCTTCTGCTGCTAGGTAGGTCAAGGCTACATCACCAGGGGCAATTCCCCGCGCTCCCGGAGGGCATTTGGAGACATTTTTTTAGTTGTCACAGTGCAGGGCCGGGAGTGGTATTGACATCTGATGGGCGGAGGGCAGCGGTGCTGCTAAACATCCTATCATGCACAGGGCAGCCCTTCACAACAAAGAAGTTTCCAGCCCCAAATGCTAATAGAGCCGAGGTTAAAAAAAAAAAAAAAAAAAACCTGCTCTCAGAGATAGTGGAAGCCTTTGTTTCTCTTTTTTTCTTCACCTTTGGCAGAAAGACTAAAATGAAACAAAACAAAATCTATCCTCCAGGCACACACCTGGAGCTGCCATCCTCTTTCCCACTCCTCAGCTCGGGACTGCAAAACACAAGCGGGATCTGGTAGAACCAGCCTTGTCATTCCCCACGTGGGGCTGGGATAGAGCGGGTCCATCTGGGCAGAAGAACCCATTCAGACCCATGGTTTTCCACCTTGGCTACACATCAGTCATTTCAAATATTTTAAATATTTAGAATGCCTAGACTACAGATACTCAGAATTCAAACTGGATTGGTCTGGGATGAGGTCTTGGTGATAGGTTTTTGAAAGTCTCAGCTAATACCAATGTGCAGCAGGAGCTAATCACCCCCTGTACTAGCAGCCTGATTGGTGCCAGGAGGACAGATTTCGCCAAAGAGCTGTAGGATATCACTTTTGGAGACCCGTTAGCACTGAAAGACATGCAACTTTACAGTAGGAGAGAAGTCTTTTAACTGTGTGGCCAGTCTGGGTCATCTGGGAAAATTCAAATTATTTGAGGGTCTTTGTTCAATCTTTCTATACCTTAATCTGGGGCTCACACTAATTTTTAATATTTGTCAAAATCAAGCAAAAAGGGTAAATCAAAGGTTAAAAGCTATCCTTATAATTAAGCACTTTCTGCTAGCTATTTATTTGTCTTGGGGGAAAAGTGCCTTTTTCCTATTGTAGAAAGATAAAATAATTGTAAATTAAAGCTTTGAGATGAATTATGTCTTATGAAAAATAATGGGACAGTATCATAAATCACAAGCATTGTTTCTATGAAATATTACCAGTCTAATTCTGTACATTTCCTCCCTGTTTCAATACAATAGAGTCTTTATGAGGCAAATTAATTTAGCATTAACCTTGGAACTGTCACTGTGCTTTCACTGATGAAAATGATAAAATAAAAATACTTCTCAATGCTCAAGAATCTCATTAAATAATCTGTAACTTAAGTAAATCATATCTAATTTCTATTTCTTTTTTTTTAAGATTTGATTTATTTATTTGAGAGAGAGAGAATGAAAGAGAGCACGAGAGGGGGGAGGGTCAGAGGGAGAAGCAGACTCCTTGCTGAGCAGGGAGCCCGATGTGGGACTCGATCCCGGGACTCCAGGATCATGACCTGAGCTGAAGGCAGTCGCTTAACCAACTGAGCCACCCAGGTGTCCCTCTCTTTCTTTTCTTATCCTTCTGTAGCCACACCCTCAGCATCATACAGTAGAATAAATATGGGACCCCAAGTTGGGAAGCCCAGAGTCTAGTTCCTGCCCTGGTGTCACTTTAGCAAGACACTTATCTTCTCTAGACTGCTTCCTTGCCTGGAAAGTGAAGGTGTCACCAGGTGATATGTAAGATCTCTTTCAGGTTTGGGAATTAGCAAGAAGGCAGATTACCACTTTGACACTCTTAAATAGCAGTGAGGTAACTGGTTTTGTGCCTTGGCATATAATGTGGAAATATGGTACGTATCAGTCAACAAACATTTACTGAGGATTCTCTCTGCAAAAAATAAGGGGCATTGTTATGGAAGACTCAAAGAAATAGCAATTATATCTTCAAGGTTTTACTTTCAATAAGATTATAATTTAGTTGGGGACATAAACAGTTTCATCACATCGAAAAATTCAAAGGTGACAATTGATATTTCATTAAATACACAAATATTTTTTGGACAACTATTGGATGAGTTAGACCTTAATCTGATAATGACTATCACAGAAAATCATGCTGATATGCTCAGGGAAAAGTTGTGACTTTTCTTCCTTTATATAAACTACAGTAATACAGCTACATTAACACTTCAGTTAGGGACATGGTGTTATCTACTATCTCAAGTATCTCTCACACTTACTACTATGAAATTAACATTTATTTATATATTCCTGGGTAATTCTAAAAATTCTCTCCCCATGATCTGCTCCTCCAGCTGAGATGATCATCTCTCATGTCCCATTGAATGTTTTAAGTGGAGAGCTGGTGGTCATCAATAATTTGGTAGCTAATTTAATCAAGTATGCATTAATTGAGCACTTAGTAGGATATGTGCATCTTAAGCGCTGTGTTAAATGTCGGCAATACATACACAAAGTAAATATTATTTATAGCCTTCCTATATAGTCCATAGTCAAGCAGGGAAAAATACATAGAAATAGTTAAATTTACTGTGACAAATATAATAACGTCTGTTCCATGTTTGGAGGTAGCTCATTCATTCATTCATTTAACAGATGCATATTTAGTGCCAGTTTCTCTGGTCACTATCCAAGGCATGTAATAGACATCAGGAAAAAAAAAAAAACAAAGCAGACACAGTCCTTACCCTTCTATGAGCTTACAGCTTAATAGAAGAATAGACATTGAACAAGTGAACAAACAAACAACAAAACTGTATGTTATTTCCTAAAATACTAGGTTCTGACTATAAAGGAAGCAAATTGGGCACAGTGATAATGGGAGGGGTGGACCTCCACTCCTGAAGTGGACTGGAAAGCTTTCTCAGTGTCTTAGTGGAGAGATGAACTGAAGGGCCCATCATGCAAAGAGCAGAGGTGAGAGTCCCCAGGTCAGGGGACACAGAATGGGCTAAGGCTTGGAGACAGGAGGGACTTGGAGGACTTGCAATGGGCATTGTTGTTAAAAGAGGAGAGTGGTGGAGATGAGGCTGGAGGCAGATTACGTTGGCCTGTATGGACCACAATCAGGAATTTTATTTAAAACTCAATGAGAAGCCACTAAGGGATATGAAATTGGGGATGGCAGTAATCCAGGTTACAGGTGGTTTTCTGTGTATCTGATTTAGGTTTTAGAACATTACTTTGGGTGCTGAACAGAGACTGTATTGGAGTGGAATATTTGTGGTTATGGGGAGACCATATAGAAGGCTGAGGTGACCTGGATTGGGCTGGTGGCCGTGAAATGAAAAAAAAAAAAAAAAAAAAAAAGGAGCGGGGGCTGGATTTGAGGCTTACTTTGGAGAAAGAAGCAATAGGGCTACGACCAATGGGGGAGAGGGAAGGACGAGAAGCGCCACAGGACAGGGTCACTGCACATACAGGCCTGAAGCTCAGGGAAGATCTCAGGGCTGGGAACAGAAGTCAACAAGCCTCTGGCAACCGCACGGTGTCAAAGGACGGGAACAGATGAAGACACTCACAGAATTAAACAGAGAGGGGCCCCATCCTGAGTAAGTCCAACATTCAGAGGAGCAAAACAATGTTAAGCTCAAGGTCCCTTACACAGTTTCTTATCACTCACGTACAGAAAGCAACAGGTGCGAAGGAATGGGCCAGGGTATTGGAGGGATCATTTTCTGTTTTCATAAGCAGAGGAGTAGAAAACTGAAAGCTCCTTGCTCTACAGGGGGAAGAAGTGGCAGGTCTGCTGGGAAATTAAGAAAGCACAGGCTTCGGTCTCCTTCACTAGCAGGGGCCCCTGGCAAGGCCCTGAGTGTAATGATGTATTTCTAATTTTGTACTTCTCTTTCAAAACAGGGCCCCAAATGACATGAGCTCAGGCCTCATAAAATCTGGGTCTGCCCCTGGTGGGGAAAATTAAGGAACAGATCATGAAATAGAAAACCACCAATAACCTGGCACTTTGGCTGCTGATGGGCCTATTTCGACGACTTCTTTGCTAGGTCAACTAGAAGTTGTGGGCAGACACATTCTCGTAAGGAAAGCTTTATCGTTCACAGCTATGTCCTGATCTATTTGCAATACCCCTTAACCAGAAGCATGGTGGCAACACCCTGCAGGAGAAGGGTAAGGCCTAGGTCAAGACTGAGAAACTGGAGTTCAGTCATGGGCATCACTCTGGCCACCAGAACACCTTGTGGGCAACCGATGGAATGAACCACTTGGGTGACCAAGAGAACATCTAGTTCTTCAAACCCAAAACGTTTGAGTAAGAGGCAAAAGAGTAAAAATGGATAGGCACATTGGCTGCATAATACAAGGGGCCCCATACAAATTGGAAATGTGGATGGGTCCTTCATGCAAAAAGTATTAACAATTTCAAGATGGTGCCTGCAGAGCATGAGACCAGAAGTAGGGACTCTTCTAAGCATGGGGCCCTGTCTGGTTCCACCAGTTGCAGGCCCATAAAGTCAGCCCTGGGGATAGGAGAAAACTTAGGGCCAGGATTCTTGACATCCATTAGGCATACTATATTCCAGACACAGGGCATACTATATTCCAGACACAGGGCAAGATACATTCACCATTCATTTTATCTTCAAAACAACTCTGTGAGAGAAAATAGCATTATCGACATTTCACAGGTGCAAAAAAATCTCAAAAAGGTTAGTTTGTTTGCACAAAGATTCACAGGTAGTATGTTTGTGTGTGCTACGGAGGGGAAGAGAAGAGACCAAAGGTCATTGTGCAAGTATTGGTCAGAGGCAGGAACACTTGGGCTTCCATCATTAAGTTCATCTAATAAAGCCAAAACGTCAAAATGGCTTGATTACAGTTGCTGTGAAGCACAGCTGAGAAGTGAATAAGAAACTGAAAACACTTCTGTTCCTTACCATTTCCTTGAACTATTTAGCTTTGTGCTGCTGCAGGGAGGCTGTCATTCCAACCAAAGCAGACACCTCTGGAAGCTTCTAGGCTTTCGGTTTTTGTATTTAGCTACTCTGGTTGACGCAGGGTTAAATGACTACTGCTTTATTTGCAATTTATTTATATTAAAAGTGAAATGTCAAGTTCACACAGGGTGAAATAAAGGACTCTTTATAAACATGCAAACAAACGCAAGTGTTCACTGCCAAAAATATCCAAACAAACCAAACCAGAGACAAGAAATATCTCCTCAGCTGAAAGAGTACAGTTCTTTCACATGGCATCTTCAACAGGAGAAAGGAAATCCTGTAATTTAAGACCAGACTCAGTCAAATACTAATTTCATGAAACATGAAAGGAAGTGTCTAACTTGGGAGACACCAAGTTAAGGGAGATTTGCTACTTATCTGACTAATTGGAGCACTGTAGCCACCCATACCACAAACAAGGCCAAAAAAAAAAAAAAATCCAATAAGGGATAGGAATTTGCTGGTGTTTCGCCAATAGTCTTCAGAGTCCCTTTAACACTGTCTTATCATTCACGCTGGTCTATTTACACATTTTTATAATGCACAATTAAGAATCCTTTTATTAAAAGGCAAATTATTATTTGACTACAAGCATATACACACGAGCTGATACAGGAGTTTCAAAAACAGAGGTGTTCTTAGCCTTTATGATGTTTAAGTAAGGACAGTAACCGTAGGACCGGCATACTCCCAAGTCCCAGAGATAACAGATGTATGACTTCTAAAGTACATGTGGATCTGGCATGATTATCACCAAGGAGACATGGCACCATATCAATACCAGGAACTGGAGTTGAGCCCTGTAATGCGCCTGTGCCAACTCCGTGGCCCTTGAAACTGGTGAAACGGGTTTGCTACTTACTTTGATCTACACACATGAAACTCAGGGCTTCCACTGACAGGAGAGTTTAGGGCATCATGGTTCTGGTACCTTTTTTGAGAAGGGAGGAGATGGAAACTGGCATCTTCTCTTTCACGCATCACCCTGTATCAAAGCAGCAAGCATGCCTACAAGGTCGGCCACTCGAGGTAAAGAAATGGTCTGCCGTCAGTAGAGAAAGAGTGGGCACGACACATTTGGTGAACACGAAGGCATTTAGGTTATTCTTCCAGCCTGGTGATGTGTTCTGGCCCACTCCATGAGTAAGACACAACTGAGATCTTGCTCCTAATTTCAGAGGTGAGGGAAACCCTGCATTTCTTAAGCAAATAGTAGTGCACGTAAACAAAGCTCAATATTTATTCCAGTGAATCTTAAATCAATTTCTTAGAGTATATATATATATATATATATATATATATATATATATAGAGAGAGAGAGAGAGAGAGAGAGAGAGAGAGAGAGAGTGTATATATATATATAGTATGAAGATCAGTTTGCGGATTTACCTACAGGAAGGAACTCACTGGAAGAAAGTCTTTATTGATCTTGCAAAAAAGCAGGCCAGACTAGCCTTCTCACATCTGTTTATGGGGAATGTCACTACCCATGATGTGATGCAGGGGCGCGACCCTCGGAGCGGGTGGCTTCTGCTCTGGCGAGAAAATGCACAGGGGCTGGAGCCGGGCAACCGCTTCAGATCTCATCTCTCTTAGTTTCTAGTTTTGCTAAAGCCTCAGCATCAATCTCCTCATCTGTAAGCTATGGTTATTAATATTATCCTCGAAAAGGGCTGCTCGTTTCCTACTCAGTATGTCTGCTTCCTTTCTGAAGCTTTTCACACAACCATGACTTTCTTCCGTTTTGTGATATTTCCAGTTGGAAACACTCATTTCCCAGACATTGGTAGACCTGGGGTGGCCGTGGGACCCGGTTCTGGTAAAGGAACGATAAGCAGATTTCATTGGGTGGGGCTTTCCCAGTGGAGATTGATTCTATAGGCACGTGACTTTGTTCTTCACATCCTCCCCTGTTCCCACCCAGAATGTGCTCCCGGACCCAGAGATGGAGCAGCTACTGCAGAATGAACCACACACCCAAGAGTGAAGGAGAGAGTAGGATTGAGAAGCATTCCTCCTTAGGGGCGCCTGGCTGGCTCAGTTGGTAGAGCATGTGACTCTCGATCTTGGGGTTGTAAATTCGAGTCCCACATTAGGTGTAGAGATTACTTAAAAAATAACATTTTTTTTAAAGATTTTATTTATTTATTTGACAGAGAGAGACACAGCGAGAGAGGGAACACAGGCAGGGGGAGTGGGAGAGGGAGAAGCTGGCTTCCCGCGGAGCAGGGAGCCCGATGTAGGGCTCGATCCCAGGACCCCGGGATCATGACCTGAGCCGAAGGCAGATGCTTAACGACTGAGCCATCCAGGCGCCCCAAAAAGTAAAATCTTAAAAAAAAAAAAGCATTCCTCCTTGAATGGTCACACATACCCCGACTGTCCGTCCCTGGATTCCGTGTGATAGGAGAACAGGTAAGAGGGACAGGAAGCAGAAGCCTGTGAAGTTAAGCCACATGAAGCCAAATGCAACCCTAACTAAGCTATGATAAGGTTGGCATGAAGAATATGATGTAGAGTGCCTAGTCCAGAGCCCGGCACAAAGAGTTCAGGAATAGTGATGGATATGTAGATATCTATAGGAAGGAAATATTAGCAGAGGCCCAGCACAGAGGAGTAATTCTCTGCTGAGGTGGGTGCCTTCTCCCACCCAACTGCTGTGAACCAGCTGACCCAGGTTTGGGCCGCATTTCTCCTCTCATGACGTGTTTCTACCTCAGGGAAACCTGTCATTTATCTCCCCCTCTTTCTGCCATCAGGAGTGGTGCCACATCCGATGTCATTCCAAGACTGGTGGACCCAGTATGATTCTGTATCTCATTAAAATTCTTATGTTTCCTTAAATTGCCCCTCATAGGGAATGCTGAAGAAAGAAAAGAACCAGATGTGGTACCTAGCACAGGTTCATGGCCCAGGAATTGGCCTACAACTTGACTTTAATGACTAATATTCTCCCTAATAACGTCCACACCCAAAGAGTCAAGAAAGGTAGTGAAATGGAGAGATTCCAAAGAATAGAGAGATTCTTCTAACACTAGCAGTCATGGCACATGTGATAACAGTGCCTCAAGGACCCCACAAATGCAGCATCTGGGATGAGCATAGTATGGCCTTGACCTTCCTGATGTTCCCCACAGTTTCAAGATGACAAAGAAAACAATTACAACTTGAAGTAAACTTGTATTGCTCTTCAGGTATAATGTCAGTTAGTCACCATACCATGTCACCTCTTTACAGATAGAAACCGGTTTGTCTACATCTGAGTTTGATCTCCTGTTCTTTTATTAACAGCTTCTTTGAAGTATAATTTTACAAAATTTGTTAATAGCTTCATTGAGACATAAGCTTTATTGAGGTGATATATATGATGAATGACATGGGTTTAAGGTGTACAGTTTGATAAACTGTGGCATATATATATATACACCCAAGGAACCCTCACCACAATCAAGATAATGGACATAAAACCATCACACCCAAAAGTTTTCTTGTGTCCCTTTGTAACCCTTCCCTCCTGCCCCACTTGTCTACTTTCTATCACTATAGATTGGTTTGCATTTTCTATAATTTTAGATGAATGGAATCACAGACCGTGTACTCATTTTTTGGGGGGGGGGTCTGGGTTCTTTCACTCAGCAAAACTATTTTGAAGTTCATTCATACTTTGCCAGTATAAACACTCCATTTCTTTTTATAGCTGAATAGTATTTCATTGTATGGATGTACCATAGTTTGTTTATCCATTCAACTGTTAATAGACATTTGAATTGTTTCTAGCTTTTGCCTATTACAGATAAAGCTGTTATGAACATTCGCATACAAGTTTTTATATGGACATATGCTTTCATTTCTCTTCAGTAAATACCTTTGTGCACTGTTGGTGGGAACGTAAACTGGTACAGCCACTATAGAAAACAGCATAGCGGCTACTCAAAAAATTAAAAATAGAACTACCATATGATCTAGCAATTCCTCTTCTGGGTGTATATCGAAAGGAAATGAAAAGAATCTCAAAGAGATATTTGCACTCCCTTGTTGACTGCAGCATTAGTCACACTAGCCTAGATAGGAAACAACCTCAGTGTCCACCGATGGATGAATGGATAAAGAAGATGTAGAATATGGAATGGAATATTATTCAACCATGAGAAAGAAGGAAATCCAGCCATTTGTGACAACATGGATGGGCCTTGAAGGCATTATGCTAGGCGAAGTAAGTCAGAGAAGGATAAATACTGTATAGTATCATTTATGGGTGGGATCTAAGAAAGCTAAACTCATGGATACAGAGGAATAGAATGGTAGCTACACCAGAGGCTGAGAGGTAAGGAAAATGGGGAGATGTTAGTCAAAAACAAACTTCCAGTTATAAGACAAATACATTCTGGGAATCTAATGTATAGCACAGTGATTTTAGTTAACAATAATATATTATATACTTGAAAGTTGTGAAAAGAGTAGATCATACATGTTCCTACATCCAGATGGCCATCAGACACATGAAAAGATGCCCAACATCACTCATCATCAGGGAAATGCAAATCGAAACTATGATGAGATACCACCTCATAACAACACAGGAAACAAGAGATATTGGTGAGCATACCAAATCAACGTATTAAGTGTACCCAAATCAGTGCCTTAAACTTACACAACATTATATGTCAATTATATCTCCGTAAGTTGAAAAAAATACACATTAAAAAAAAAGAGAGATGGGCGTCTGTGGTTCAGTTGGTTAAGCGACTGCCTTCGGCTCAGGTCATGATCCCAGAATCCCGGGATCGAGTCCTACATTGGGCTCCCTGCTCTTGTGCTCTCTCTCTCTCTCTCATTCTCGCTCTCTCAAATAAATAAATAAATTAATTAAAAAAAAAGAGAGAGAGAGAGGGGGAGAAACTGCCAGACCATTTTCCCAAGTGGCTGTATTGTTTTGCATCCCTAAGAGCAGTGCATGGGAGTTCCAAATTCTCCACATCCTGGTCAATGGTTGGTTTAGTCCGTCTTTTTCACCTCTGCCTTTTAAATCTGAGTGCTGGGGTAGCTCATCGTGGTTTTAATTTGCATTTCCCTGAAGACGAATGAAGTTGAGCATCATTTCATGTTCTTCCATGCCACACATGTACTTCCTTTGGTGAGGTGTCACCAGAATCTTTTGCTGACTTTTTTTTAATTGGGTCAATTGTGTTCTTTTTATTGAGTCCTAAGAGTTCTTTATGTATTCTGGATACAAGTCCGATGGATGCCTTGTAAATATTTCCTTCCAAAGCATGGATTTATCTTTTTATCCTCTTAACAGTGTCTCTCAAAGAGCAGAAGTTCTTAATTTTGATGAAGTCCAATTTATTAATCTTTTCTTTTATAGATAATGATTTTGGTGTTGTATCTAGGAAATTTTTGCCTAAGCCAAGGCTATGAAGATTTTTTCCTATGTTTTGTTCTAGAAGTGTTATCGTTTAGGTCTCTGATCCATTTTGAGGTAATTTTGGTATGTGGTTTATGAGATATGGATCATACTAGTTTAATTTTTTTTGTTTTTGCATATGAATATCCTGTTGTTCCCGCACTATTTGTTGAAAAGATTAGCCTTTCTTCAGCGACTTGCCTTTGCATCTTTGTCAAAAGTCAGTTGTCCATATATGTAAGGATCTATTTTGTACTTTCTAGTCTAGTCCATTGACCTGTTTTGTCTATCTTTGAACCAACACCATACCATCTTAATTACTATAGCTCTAAGTCTTGAAATCAGTTGATAATTCTTCAACTTTGTTTTCAAACTTATTTGGGTTTTGGTTTTAATTTTAGTTTGCTCTCCTGTTTTTCAGTGTCTCAAGGTAGAAGTAGAGATCATTGATTTGAGATCTCTCTTCTTTTCTAATACAGGTATTTTTGTGCTGTAAAAATATCCCTAAGTACTGCTTCAGATATGTCCCACATATTTTGATATGCTGTTTTTATATTTTGATTCATTTCAAAACATACTTCCTAATGCTTTTGATTTCTTCTTGTCCCATGTGTTACTTATATGTGTGTTATATAATTTCCAAATACTTAGGAGGATTTTCCAAAGGTGTTCTGTTACTACTGAACTAAAATTTAAAGGAATTTAATTTAATTTAATTTAATTTAATTTAATTTAATTTAATTAATTCCACTATGGTCATAGAATATACAACTTGCGGATACTTGCTTTATGGCCCAGAATATAATCTGTCTTGGGTAAATGATCTGTATGCCCTTGAAAAAAAAATGCATTTTCCATTGTCACGTGGAGTATTTTTCAAATGTCAGTTAGGTAAAGTTGGTTGATAGTGTTATTCATGTCTTGAAGTCTCCTGTCTACTTGTATCAATAATTGAGAGAGGGATACTAAGATATTTAGCTAATATTCTCCTTGGGCCTCAATCAGTTTTTGCTTCATAAATTTTGATGCATAAAAGTTTAGGATTGTTATGTCTTCTTGGTGAGTTGACTTATGTTTATGAAATGAGTCTCCTTGTCCCAGGAGTTATTCTTTGCTCCAAATCTACTTTGTCTGATATTAATATACCCCAGGCTTCTTTTGATTAGTGTTAGCATGGTATATCTTTTCCTATTCTTTTACTTTTAACCAATTTGTGTCTTTCTATTTAAAGTGGGTTTCTTGTAGGCAACATAGAGTTGAATCTTACTTTTTAATACAATCTCTGCCTTTTTATTGGGACACAATAGATCATTTATATTTTATATAATTACTGAGATAGCTAGGTTTAAACCATTAGTCTTATTATTTCTTTTACATTTTGTCCTACCTGTTCTTTGAGCCCCTCACCCCCATTCTGCCTTCTTTTGGATTATTTTTTGTAATTACATTTTATCTCCTTGGTTGGCTGAATAACTAAAACTCTTTCTTTTGTTATTTTAGTGGTTGCTTCAGGGTTTATAGTATACATCTTTAACTTATCACAATCTATCTTAAAGATAGGACACAAATTCATGAATAGTATAAGAATCTTTATATTAGTCCATATATTAGTCCTTTTATATTAATATTAATTGATCTTTTCTCCCTTACCATCCCTCGTGGTATTGTGCTATTGTTGCCATACATTTTACCTTCACATATGCTATAAACCCCACACTACATTGTTAGTCTTTTTGTTTAGTCAATTATCTTTTTAAATGATTTAAATATTTTTTTAAAGTCTTAAAAATTTACCCAGGTAGTTACCATTTCCAGTTCTCTTTATTCCTTTGTGTAGATGCATAATTCCACCTGGTGTCACCTTCCTTCTGCCTGAAGGACTTCTGTTAGCACTTCTTGTAGTGAAGTTCTAGTCTGCTGGTGATGTATTCTTTCAACTTTTCTATGTCTGAAAAAGTCTTTATTTCACCTTTGTTTGGGAAAGACAATTTTGTTATTGACAGCTTTTGTTTTTCCAAACTTTAAGGTATTGTTCCACTGTCTTCTTGCTTACATTTTTTCCAAGAAGAAATTTGCTCTCATCCTTAGCTTTTGTTACTGTATTTTTTTTTTTTTTTTTTTTACTGACTGCTTTTAAGATTTTCTCATTGTCACTGGTTTATAGTAACTTTATTATGTGTCTAAGTGTGATTTTCATTGTTCTTGTGCTTGGAATTCATTGAGTTTCTTGTGGGTTTATGGTTTTCATCAAAGTTGGAAACTTTCTGGCATTATTTCTACAAATATTTTTTCCAAATTAGTTATTTATTGCTGTGTAACAAATTACTCCAAAATTTAGCAGCTGAAGACAATATACACTTATTATCTCAGAAATCTAAGCAGAGCTTAGCTGGGGGCCTCTAGCTCTGAAGCTCTCATGAGGTTGCAGTGTAGGTGTTGTTCCATAGCTACTGGCAGATCTCAGAAGATCCAGTTCCAAGCTCATTCACGTGCTTGTTGGAAGCCTTGGTTCCTTGCCAGGTAGACCTCTCTACAGGATTGCATCATGACATGGCATCTCTTCCCCAGAGAAAAGAGATCCAAGAGAGAGTGAGAGAGAAAGCACCCAAGATAGAAACCAGAATCTTTTTGTAATCTAATTTTGGAAGTTATATTTCGTCACTTCTGCCATACTATCCTCATTAGAAATGAGTCAATAAATTAATCCCACACTCCAGAGGCAGGGATTAAAGAAGATCATGAATACCAGCAGGCAAGGACCATTGGGAGACCATCTTAGAGGCTGCCTGCTATTTCCACCCCTCTTTTGGGAACAACAGTTACACATTTATTAGGCTGCTTGAAGTTGTCACAGCTCAATCATGCTCTGGTTGTTGTTGTTGATGCTGTTTAAATTCAGTTTTCCCTCTGTACTTCATTGTGGATCATTTTTCTTGTGATGTCTTCAAGTTTATTAATCTTCTAAAAGGTCTCATCAGCTGTTAATCCAGTCTGGTGCATTTTTCATCTCAGACATCGTACTTTTTCATCTGTAAAACTTTAATTTGGGTCTTTATTGTCTCTTCCAAATCTCTGCTTAACTTTTCAAGCATATGGAATAGGTTATAACTGTTTTAGTGTTCTTTGCTGCTGATTCTAACACCTGTGTCAATTCTGGGTCAGTTACAATCGATTGTTTTTTCTCCCCATATTTTCCTGCTTTTTGGTGCTAAATTGGATGCTGCACACTGAGTTTTACCTTGTTGGATGATGGATATTTTTGTATTCTTATAAGCAGCCGCCACATCTGTTGTTTTGGAATACAGCTAAGTTACTTGGAAAGAGTTCAATCTTTTTGGATATGCTTTAAGATTTGTCAGGTGGAAATGGAAAAATTGCTCAGTGTTCAATAATTAGGGCTAATTATTCCCCAGTACTGAGGCAAGAGCCAACTCTGTACCCTACCCAGTTCTCCATGAATCATGATGGTATTCAGTCTATAGTGTAAAAATAGGCATTATTTTTGGCCCTTCAATGGGAGCTGAACATTGTCACTTCATATCCTTTCGGGTGCTTCTTATTCTGGCCTCCAGAGAGATCATTATTCTTTTTTGCTTGATATTCAGTGTCTTCAACACCACTGTTTCATATACTTTTTAGGTTCCTGGTTGTTTCTTCTTGTCCTTGTTACTCCATCTTGGCTGGAAGCAAAAATCTGGTCTCCAGGTAAAACATTGGTTTACCAATGAGTGGACATCAGCAACCTTGCTGAAACAGCACGCCAATGTTTATTCTTTCTTTATAGTGGATAAGGATACAGGAGAAACCCTAGTGTGGCTGGAGAAAGGTTAGATGAGAAGGAAAGGATCCGGTTTTCTTTCCAAGTTTAGAAGCTGCTTCTCACAACCCCACCCACATATTATTTTTCTAAACTTTCCTATCTCACATTCTGTCACTGGATTTCTGTCATAGGCTATCCACCCATGGTTTTGAGGCCCACAGATGTTCAAATCTTTTGCTTAGAACCTGGCACTAAGTTCAGGCCACACTCTGGCTGCAAGTATCTTAGAAGATCATCCTTATAGGTTCATGTCTTTGAGTTAAATTAAGGAGCTGATTCATATCTAGCAGTTACACCAAACCATTTGGTGCTTCTCACCAATGACCACTAATATGTCAGTGGCACCTCTGTATAAATCCTTTCTTCTGCCTGTGAAAAGGACCCTGATCAGTTTGACTAGACCAGAATCCAATTAGCTTTCCTTCTTCTCATCTAATTTCTTAAATGTAATTTTGTTAATGTGAATTTTAATAGTGATTTATGGTAACAGCAACCCTTTACCTTCTCATAGAACTAGGTAACTTCTTGAGGTCAAAGAGCCATAAGAGCTGCCTTGCTCATAATTCTCATTCTTTTCCATTTCCTGTTGGAATATTTTTATAATATTTTTAATCTTCTGCTTTTAATCATATTTAACTGCACCCTGTTCTCAGGCTGTCTCAGTGCACTGTTAATGTCAGACTTCACAAAGCCCATGTTTCCTGGAAAGGCTGTTCTTCATTAGCCAGGAAGGACAGGAAATGTTCGTGTCAGTGCTCTAAGAACCATTGTCTCCTACGGCCAGAGGGAGAGAGTTCACACCAAGTTATGTAATCCACAGGGTTCATCGAATGCTTTAGTCAGGACAGGGGGACAGTATCAGCTGAAAAGCAGCTTGGACATTTCTGAAGGGGGGACAAGAGCTGATAAGCACATTTGATTAAATATTTTCTGCTTTGGAATATGTTATGAATGCTGACATTTGTCTTAGGGGTATCCTGACTGCCACAATCCCCACAGATAAGTACCAGAAAAATAATGCTGCAGGGTGGGAAATGGCCACTCCCAGACCCTCCCAGTCTGAGGGAGCCAGTGTGCATCCCCCTAGCCTCAACTGCAGAATCACTAAGAGCATGAGGGAAAAACAGATGTGACAGCCTTGAGGTGAGAGGAGGCTTCTTGGAGCTCCTGGAATTTAAGGCAGTCAAGATTGTTGGGGTTAAAGAACACAAGTTTTAGGGCATGACTCTCAGTTCATACTTCAGTTCTGCTCCTTTCAGCAAATAACTCAACTTCTCTGTGCTCCCATTTTGTCTTCTGTAAGATGGAGACATAATGGTATCTACTTCACAGGATTATTGTCTCGTGACAACTCATTTAAAATAAGTTAATATATGGAAACAGTTAGAACAGTGCCTGAAATACACCAGTGTTGGCTACTATTATTCTTTCTTTATTAATTGAAATATATTTGACATACAACATTGTGTAAATTTAAGGTGGTACAATATGTTGATATGATAGCTTTTTTATATTATAATAGGACTGCCATTGTAGCCATAGTTAACACCCCATCATGTTGCATAATTATCATTTATTTTTTGTGGTGGGATAATTAAGATGTAGTCTCCTAGCAAGTTTGATGATTATACAATATGGTGTCTATAATCACTATAGTGTGCCTTAGATCCCCAAGACCTATTTGTCTACTAGTTGCAGGTTTGTGCCCTTAAACAACCTTTCTCCTATTTCCCCACTCCCTAGCCCCTGGTAGCCCACATTTTGCTCTCTGTTTTTACAAGTTTGACTTTTTAAAATTCCACATATAAGTGAAATCATACAGTATTTGTCTTTCTCTGTCTGACTTATCTCACTGAACATAATATCCTCAAGGTCTTATTGAGAGATTGAACCAGAGGTTGGATCTGTGCCATTCAGTATGGTAGCTACCAGGCACGTGCAGCCATAAAGTGCTTCAAGTGGGCTTAATGTGACAGAATAATTGGATTTTAAGTTTAAATTTAAATGTTTAATTTTAATTAATTTAAATTTAAACCAACACTCGACCTAGTTATTGGAATAATTTTAAGTGTGTTTGGAATATTTGGATATGTGAATTTACTCTTTAAAGGGTAAATTTTATGAAATCTGAATACCGGTAAGTATTTGAGAAAAAAATTTGGTGTCTACTCTGGAAAAGAGTATGGCGGTTCCTCAAAAAGTTGAAAATAGAGCTACCTACGACCCTGCAATTGCACTACTGGGTATTTACCTCAAAGATACAAATGTAGTGATCTGAAGGGGTACGTGCACCCCAATGTTTATAGCAGCAGTGTCCACAATAGCCAAACTATGGAAAGAGCCAAGATGTCCATCGACAGATGAATGGATAAAGAAGCTGTGGTGTGTGTGTGTATGTATATATCTCTATCTACCTATATATATCTATCTATATATATACATACATACAATGGACCATTATGCAGCCATCGAAAATGAAATCTTGCCATTTGCAACAACATGGATGGAACCAGAGGGTATTATGCTAAGCGAAATAAGTCAATCAGAGAAAGACAAGTATCATATGATCTCACTGATACGAGGAATTCTTAATCTCATGAAACAAACTGAGGGTTGCTGGAGTGGTGGGGGGTGGGAGGGATGGGGTGGGTGGGTGACAGACACTGGGGAGGGTATGGGCTATGGTGAGTGCTGTGAATTGTGTCAGACTGATGAATCACAGACCTGTACCTCTGAAACAAATAATACATTATACGTTAAAAAAAAAAAAAAAGAGGATAGTAGGAAGGGAAAAATGAAGGGGGGGAAATCAGAGGGGGAGATGAACCATGAGAGACTATGGACTCTGAGAAACAAACTGAGGGTTTTAGAGGGGTGGGCAGTGGGGGGATGGGTTAGCCCGGTGATGGCTATTAAGGAGGGCACTTAACGAATGGAGCACTGGGTGTTATACACGAACAATGAATCACGGAACACTACATCAAAAACTAATGATGTAATGTATGATGACTAACATAACATAATAAAATTAAATTAAAAAAAGAAAGGAAAAATTTGGTATCTAGATTTTGCAGATAAAGCATAAGAAAAAAAGAGTGCAAAATAGTTCATCGATATTTTTAAAATATTGACTGCATAACAAAATGATAAGATTTTGGACATATTACATTAAATTAAATGTATTAAAATTGTTTTCCTTTATTTCTTTTTACTTTTTAAATATGGATACCAGAACACTTTAAATTTGGTACGTGGCTCATATCACAGTGAACAGTGCTGGGCTAGATTATGGGGGAGCTTATTCACCCTGCCAAAATGTTTGGACTTTATCCTAAGAGCAACGGGAAGAAACAGGATTAAATTTACATATTAGAGGTTTCCATGTCAGAAAAGTTACCCTGGCAGCTGTGTGGGAAATGGATTTGAGGGAAATAAGACCAGAGCTTGGGAGATCAGTCAGCTGAAGAAACGTAGGCAAGACAAAATTGTGACCTGGATGGTGAATGACAGTGTGGGTGGAGGAGGTGGGCATATTGAAGAGGTAGACTCCCTTAGTAAGACTGAGTCGGGGGAGGCCACATTGACTATAGTGGCTTGGAGACCTGGCTAGAATCTCTGAGGCAGAGCCTAGAGGAACGAGGAGTGGCATGAAATTTAAGTGTCAGTCCCTCTAAAAAAACCATCCCTGATTCCTTCCACTTAGTTAATTAGATTGCAGAAGCTCCCACAGCCAAAATACTGCTTTTAGGAGCTACTGGCTCTCATATTCTTTCCCTAATCTACTCCTAAATTAGGAAGCACAAAATTAGTCCCCAAACTGTCTTTGTCTACCTCTCCTTTTAAAAAACAACAACAAATAAAGCAGACATATTCCAATATCATCACTACCGTTTGGTGAACATAGTTAATAGTCCTCACTTTGCACTCAAAGAGCTTCCAGAAAGCAAAGGGAATATTTTAAAAATGAATGTAAAAGAGAAGGCCCTTTGGAGACATTCCTCCCTAAAGGAAGCAGCACAGTTCCATGGACAGAACACAGGCTTGGAATCTAGATATATTCACCCGTGGGTCCGAGTTCTGCCACTTTTAGTTTCTAAGTCCTGGCACATGAAAGACTCACAATCAATATTTGTTGAACAGATGAAGTTTACTTAACTTCTTTGAGCCTCAGTTTCCTGATCTGTATAAATGAGGCGATTATTTTCACCATGAAGAGTTGTTTTACTGATGAGATCATCTTGTGCATGCAGTGTAGGGCATTTAATCCATACTCATTCAATGACAGCATTAATGATCACATCTTGGAATAAAATTAAAACAGAAGGCAAAACTATGATAGCACATTCCAAATACTGAACATGGCCCACTTTGCCTTGACACAAGGGCATATTTCCAGGGCAAGAGGGACATGGCTGGCACATATCTCCAAAGTCTCGGGGTGATCCAAAACCTCAAACTTTTGTTTTGAGCATCAGCCTTCAGCCCTCTTTCCAGCCAGTCTCCAAGCAGGGTTTGTGTGACCACTAACAACATTGCCTTTGTTAATTGTCTTCCTTGTTCTTCTTCCCTATCCTTCATGCCCCTGGGGAAGAAATCTTAGAAACTCAAAATTTTAAAAAGAGGTCAGGAGGGATTGGAGCCAGAGCAAAGGTCTTGGATTACCCACATACTGATTAACTAAGGTTGGATATTCTTGAAATGGCAACTGACGCTTGAGTATTGGCTGAAAAAGATCACCATCTGAACTGCCCTCCTTCCCAAGATGAGTGTGTAGTGGCAGTCCTCAAGTTCGGCTTTTTATCACAGCTGAAACAAATATTTCTGTATTAAGCACAAAAAGCAGGCAATTGCTCTTCTCTGTCTTTTAGGAACAATGCAACTCTTCTCGAACATTTTACAGGGAACCAGTGTGCTCCCACCCCTGGGCTGGAAAGGGAAACGGAAGAGCTATTAAGAAGTCTGAGGCAGGCTGTGTGTGTGGTGGTGCCCATGATATGGCCAAGAAATGGAAGACTTGTCCAGATGGGGACACTTGGCATGATAATGTTCCCAGAGAAACAAAGGTTCTGAGCCTTTCATCCATCAGACCATTGTTTGTGATGTGGTCCCACTGTTTCCTCCTATGTCTCATGCCACTGGGAGACATGACTCTGGTCCTCGAGGACTTTACCATTTATCAAATTAACCATTAACAAAACACACACTTGAAAGAAATAGAAACTGAGTAACTTGGGCGATACTAGCCAGTAAATGGAAGATGAGTTTCTAGAAAGGTTGGTGATGCTGAAAAGGTCTATGTAAAGAAGATAGAGGGTAAGCTAGGTTATGAAGGATGAGTAAGATTTCAGGAAAAGAAGGAACAAAGGAAGAACATTGGAAAGGTGTGTGTGTGTGCATATCTCGGGGGAGGGAGATTCAAGGGCAAGGAGGTGCTGATAGGTAAGGTACATGCTATTCACTCAAAATCTTCAACTTCACACTATATTTCTTTCAATCCTCTGCCTAACGTCCCTCCTCTCTCAAGCCTCACCTCACAGTTGTCTTTTGTTAACTTTAAATTCCCCCTCTATCTTGTATCCACCAACCTTACTAATATATGGACTTAAAGTCATGTCTAATGTTTCAAGTATGGAAGTTTTAACTTCCAAACAAAAGCAGAAGGCCTTTGTGAGTCCCCAGCACCATGCTCAGTAAATGGTACCCAGTGGCTGAACTTGAATTTCTTTCCCTCCACAGCAAGTCTCTGAGAGGACCAAAGAATTTCATGACTGCCATCTTGGTATTCTGGAAAAAAGATGTGGGGGACCAAAATGTTGCTAAAAAACTGCAAAAGAATACTCAGGGGAGATTAAAGCTCTGAAATTGTAGGGTATCTTCAATAGCCAGCATTGAGAACACTCATTTTGTCTGTCTTTCCTTCTCTCCCCCTCCCTCTCCTCCTCCCTCCTCCCCTGCTGCTGCTTCTTTTTTCAGAATATTTCACAAATGGGTTCATCCACAAGGAGAAAGCCATGTTTTGGTTACAGCACCTTCACAAAACGGAGACCTTTGGAGAAACATTGCCCTGGGAGAAGGTGCCTTCCTCGCCCCCACCCCCCACCCCATCCCTAAATTACTCCCTATAATTTGTTTAGCTTGATTCTACCCTGAGTGTCTAGGCGGTTGGGACCCACAGTCCCTCTGGGCCATGAAGGGAAGGCGTCCTTCCTCTCCCTCAGAGGCTCTGAGGCGGCTGGCTCTCTGCCTGGCTATGCCAGAAAGTGGCATGACCACCAGGGCGACTGTGGTCAGCACAGGAAGAAAATCTCGGGTATTCACAGCTAAACTATGGTTTGAGAAATGCTGGTGACTGAGGGTTGGCTGGGTAAAGGAGCAAGAATAGCAGCAGAAATGCACTCTTTGACTTGCTTCTCCCCAAAACAGGCTCTAAAAGAACCACAGAAAGGACCTCAATGTTCAAGGCTGGGCTTAGCAGAGCCTAGCCCTACAGAGGGCCAGGGCAAGCCCAGCAGGAGTCTCCCTTGGGGCCTTTCTGAGGATAATATAGGGATTCTCAAGGACCCTCCCATCTCAGAGTAGCATTCCTTCGACCTTAAGAAAGACCCCGTATAGCCCAGGATTTTTCAATCCAGCTCAAAATTCCACATGCCTCTTCCATTGGAGACAATGTGGAAACACTGTTCCTATGATTTCAGCGGCATCGCTTGTGCTGGTAAGACCCCAGGATCTGCGCTGCCACATCGAGTAAGGAATCTACCCACAGTGGTTGGGCTTTTTTCTTTCAATTGCTCCTCTCACAGTGAAATAGACCTGGGGCACGCTTCTGTCATGGTGCATGTGTCTGGCCTCTGCATAACTAAACTCCCTCCATCCTAACTTACCACCTCATGGAGGCCCCCCACACTGAGGAAACAGAGACAGGACATACCGTCCCCTTTCTGTTCCATTTTTTCCTTAGAACAAATGGGCCTGGACATGGGCAAGCATATTTGTAGCAAAAGATTGCACACTGGGGGCGCCTGGGTGGCTCAGTTGGTTAAGCAACTGCCTTCAGCTCAGGTCATGATCCTAGAGTCCCCAGATGGAGTCCCCATTGGGCTCCCTGCTCAGCGGGGAGTCTGCTTCTCCCTCTGACCCTCCCCCCCCCATGCGCCTGATGCTTGACTCGATCTCACCACCCTGAGAGCATGACCTGAACCGAAATCAAGAGTTGGAAGCTTAACTGACCGCTCCACCCGGGCGCCCTGCTATTTAGTTATTTTATTCACTGAAGAGAATCAGAAAAAGCACAAGAGGCCCTCAGGACATGCAAATGAAATATGGCAGCATATTTCAGATTCAGATTTCAAATGAAACATTAGCATCTTTGGGAGTAGCTCAAGCAGGCTGGCATCCAGTAGGCAAAGCATCTAGAACGAGTTGAGACTGCTCTATCCCAAGTGAAGAACACCTGGGGAGGGCACAGGCATCCTCCCTACTCCGCAGTTTGGCTTTCTGCACTTGCAGCTATACCCATAGTCGGCTGTGGTCGGGAAACAGATGATCCTCCTTCTGACCTACGGTCGGGTCAATCGGAGCCTACTGCTATATCACCACCCGTGCCTATGTCAGTCCCCTCACCGCACCTCCTCGCGTAGGCATTTTCTCATGCCACATCATCACAGAAGAAGGGAGAACGTGGTACAATAAGATATTTTAAGAGAAAGACCACATTCGCATAACTTTTGTTACAGGATATTGCTATTACAATTACTAGTGTATAGTATTACTATACACTAGTAATTGTTAATCTCTTAGTTTGCCTAGTTTAAAAATTAAATTTATCATAAGTATGTATGTATAGGAAAAAAACATGGAGGGTTCCGTACTGTCCGTGATTTCATGCATCTACTGGGGGGTCTTGGAATGTATCCCTGCAGACGACAAGCGGGGACCACTGTAGTTTAAAGGAAGCAAGTCGCCTTTGCTTAGGACCAAGCTTGCACGCTGTCTTCCAGCTAAAGAGATGGAGGGGGGTTTGCTTTTTAAAGGGGCATTCAATGTGGCTGACTAATTTTTCTTCCATAAGGACTGATGTTTAAAGAAAATCCTTTGGCAGGCTGATTGCAATCTTGTTTGTACCAGAGCAATAGAACTCCTGGTTATAAATATGCAAAGCATAATGAAAAGATTACAGCTCAGTGGCTGGGGTGCAAATTGGTCTGGGTTGTTTACTGCATGAGGAATGCCTTCCCTCCACCCTGCTCTCCCAGCGCAATCCCACACACAGAGGAGAATCCATGAACACAAATACTTTTCTATGTCCCATTTCCCTGCCTTCCCAGAGCTTGGACCTGGCCCTGTGGAAGTGAGGAGCCACACCTGAGCAGGAAGGGCGAGGTAGAAGGAAGAACAGTGAAGGAAATAGGCTCCCTGACCCAGGACCAACCACCCTGGGCCTCTTCTGGTTCTGCAGAACTTTTGGCTCCCACAGAGTGGATTGGTACCAGGTTCACCATGAATTCGAGTCTGCTTCAACGATCTCTAAGAGGTAAAAGGAGGTGTGCTGAACCTCCCCAGTCTCTACTCTGGCCTGATGTGCATCTTTAAACCCAGGCCAAATCTGTTCTAGAAGAGGGTGATTGAACAGGTGATTAAATTTTAGGGTTGGAATCCTGGCTCTCTCATGTGCAAGCCCGGGGTCCTTAGGCAAGTCTCTCAGCCTATTTTCCCACACCCGCTTTGTCCTTCCTGTGAAGTCCAAATGAGCCTAAAGCATCATGCCTGGAACACGGGAGGTGTTTCGTGGGTGAGGCTGTCACTGGAGCGCTGGACACAGACATGGCATACAATGGTAGAAATGGCCGTTTGGGGCCCGTCTGCCATGGCTTCCCCGGAACCCGAGTTTACATACAAATGTTCTCCTGGCGTTGCTCTGCTGAAGCCTCTGGTTTCAATCTCCTCTCAGCCTGGGCCTGCTACTACCTGCTGCCATTCTGGTGCCAAGTGTTAGTGTTCACCACCCTCTCCTCATGGCAGCTTAGTATTTTTAATCCTTCTCTGCTCCAGTCCCTTGCCTTGCCACTTTCTTCAAGAAAATAGCACCACTATACTGAAATGAGGTGGGAGTTTCCTCATTCCACTTAGAGTTATGTTGTGAATCTTTGAACGCCAGTTCCCAGGGATTTCCTAGCCTAGACTGATGAAGCATTTGGCACTTGGGTGCTTGGCTTGTCTCTGTGAGAACCAGATGGAGATTTTGTCTCCTAACCAGGAAAGAAATAGAAGGAGAATCCTTCTATCAGGGGCTGGGCAGTGAGCCATGGCACGCTTGAAATGGATGTGAGGGCTTGAGGAGAGGACTATTGGCAAAGACGTGGGCAGGGGGTAGGGAGACCAGAGAGGATGATGCGGAAGACTGCAGCAAGGAGTGGTGGGGGAATGGCTCGCACCCCTTGGCCCACAGGGCCGGTGAGGCGGCTGTTCCCAGAACACGGATTCCTAGAACCTTGCAGAGGGGCTCTCTGACGGGAGCTAACAGTGCATCCATCCAGCTTGTGGCAACCTCACAAGAAGATGCCCTAGCATCACTCTCCTCCCTCCCTCATATCTCCTGCCCAGGCTGTGCTCCCCAGGGGCTGAATCCACCCAGAAGCTGGAGGGCATGAGACCCCTGTGGTAATCCCTACTGCTCAGCCTTCCCTCCCAGGGCAGAGAGTCGGACAAAGAAGGGGGAAGAGAACTTCAGGCAAACGGAAGACAAGACATTTGGGGAGAAAAATCAGCAATACACAATAGGATTGCACCGATGTTGGCCAGTGTAAACTCTAGATACCCAGGTAGGTGAGCCCTCACCCTCACAACCTACAACCTACTAATTGTTATTACTAATTTCTCACCCCCCCCCCTGTCTAGAGCAAAACAGCAAATTTCCATAGAATTATTTCTTCTTTTAAAGAGGCTACCAGTTGTTTAGTAATACATTATGAAAATTACAAATAAATAATTAAACCAGAGCAATCACAACCAACAAAACACTGCATGGCAGTAATATCAAAGCTGCAGGAAGCAAAGATTGCTCATCCCCCTCAGAAAACTGAGATACATAAAATGTACCTACCTTCAACACCTTATTCCATTTAGTGTCCCATCCACAAAGAAGGTAGACACCATCTCCCAGCTTCTTAATGCTTTCCCCACACATTCAGTTTCTCTTTGTGGCCCCTAGCAAGTCAGTGAGACTCGCTGACACCAGGATTTTTCTTCTTTTTGCCTTCATCAAAACTTACTTGTCCTGTGTCCCATTGCCCAGAGATCATGTTCTTCTGGGAAACTACTGAACTATTTTGTAAACAAGATTTTAGAGCCAATAATACTTTCTGTAATATCTTTTTTACTCAAGGTTTTTTCTTAACTTCCTACCTCAAAGTTTATGATTTTTAGCTTTTCTATCAGTGGGGTTAACAATAAAGAGCATAGACTCCCCTCTGGCCTTTTTTTTTTTTTTTTTTTTCTGTGTTGATTAAAGATTAAAATCCCTATATGGAACTTTTTGTTAGGTTAGCTTTCCTGGAAACAGACTTTGAGACAGAGAATTGCATGCAGAAGGTTATTGGGAGAGTGTCTTGGGAGATACAAGGACCTGAGGAAGGCAGGATTGGGGAAAAGCAGGAATCACTCCACAAAGCGGTTGCAACAGAGGCCTCAGCCATTCCTATGGGAAGCTCAGGAGCTGAGAAGTCCCTTCAGACAGGTCCTAATTGAGGCAAATGTGCTTGCATCCTCGCATCAGCCAGTTACTGGCTGTCCCTGAAAGCGTAACCCTAGGTGAAGCAGTTCTCTGTAGCCAAGGGTAATTCCCAGTGAGCCATGTAGCTATGACCTGGCGTCGGCAGATAGTCCCAGCAGCTGAGGTATGAGTACATTGGTCCTGAAGGCAGGACCTCCACAGAGCTCTGCAGCATCCACGATGAGCTGCTCACATCCACTTGCATCTAATGGTAATTTTGCCCTATCTGGAAATGGCTTCTCCAGGGCCTTGGCTAGTCTTGTTTCTTGTGAAAACCTGGAAGTGCTAGTGAGATGAATGGTAGCCCTACTGCTGCACTTGACCTTGCATTTATAATTGGTGCTCAGGATAGGGAGGTCCTTATCCTCTGCTACTCAACCGAGGTTTCTCTCAGCCTCAACCCGCAAATCTGTTGATCTAGGCAGGTAGCTTGGTGGGGTGAGCTAGACCCTCTTTCCTGAATTACCAAGTCCTTCTCGGGCTGGGCTTGCTGTGCCTGGGCACAAACCACTAAGCCCAGGGATAGGAGCACCAAAAGACGTCCAAGGCTCTGCAGGCAGGAAAGGCAAACCCATAGGCCTGGAATGTGTATTAATCCTAGTCAAGGTAAATTGCTCCTCCTTCTAGGATTGAAAAGATTCAAAACAACTGATTTGCTACCAAATTACTGGTAAGGATGCCATGTTGGAGACACAGCATTACTCTTTGTTACTGGCAGGGTGCATCATTAGCCTTTGTGTCATGTTGTTGACCAATCAGCCTTTGTGAGCATGTTGTTGGCCAATACATAAGGCTTCATCTTTATCATCATGGCTGCTCTGTTTATGAATCCACTGTCCAAGCACTAGGGTTGAAGAGGACAGAGACTGGCTGACACCTACCAGCTGTCAGTTACTAAGTCTCCTGTAGTGTAGGCTATCTGGTCATGCCCACCCACAGAGGCCCATCCATGTGCCTCTTCCCCAGATATACTCGTCCCTAGTCTTTTAATTGTTCTCTTTGCAGGCCCCGGCAAACCAACTAGGCCACCTGCCATGTGCTCTGCTTCCAAGGACTATCCCAGTTGCCAACTATTTCAGGTTTGGTGCCCTGGAAACCGGATTCTAAGATACAGAGGTGCATGTGGAAGATTTATTTTTGAGTGCATTCAGGAGATACATCCTTAAGGAACTGAAGGAAGCAAGACTGGGGAGAAAGACAGCCTGAGGCAAGAGGGCTCGTAGAACTTTTCACCCCCACATCGTTTAGTCACCGGCAACAACTATCCCAGGCAGGGGATCATAATCTTGGATGAGACATACTTTCAGTGGAAGGCAGTTTCTAGTGAGGGACATAACTCTGTGTTGTCAAGACACAATATTTCTAGGAGTTGGGATATAGTTACGTCAGGCCTGAGGAAGCAATCTCGGGAGTGTACCACAGTGTCCACTACAGTGTTAGGCCATCAGTTTGTTCTAATTCAGGTTCAAGTTTTATTTATTGCTATGTAAGAAATCCCCCAAAACTTAGTTTCTGTGGGTCAGGAATTTAGGAGCAGTTTAACTGGTTGGCCCTGGCACAAGGTGTCTCACAAAGTTGTAGTGAAGATGTTGGCTGAGCCCGCAGTCATCTGGAGGCTTAACTGGGGTGGGGCAATCCACTTTCAAGATGGCTCACTCATACTGCCAGCAAGTTGGTGGCGGCTGTTGCCAAGAAGCCTCAGTTGCTGGCCACATGAACATTGCCATAAGGCTGTTATAAGAGTCCCCATAACAGAGCAGCTGGTTGATCCTTGAGCAAGTGATCCGAGAGAGAGCAAGGCAGAAGCTACAATGTTTTAATGACTCAACGTCAGAAGTTACACACTGTTCTTTCTATACATGCCTGGCAGCCCTGTTCATTGTGGGAAGACACTACACAAGGGCATGAATACTAGAAGGCAAGACCATCGGGGTCATCTTAAAGACTAGCTACTATGAAGAGATTCCACAAATATAGATGTCTTGAACCAAAAGTTCTTCTATCAAATGCTCATGTCATTTTAATATTTAATTCAGTGTCTGGGGTGGGTTAAAGGGCTGTAAGCACCCAGAACTTGAAGCTGGTTGGAAGTCACCCTATTTGAGGATCATCACTTCTCTCTCTGCCACATTTTTTAATGAAGTACATAGAAATATTCTTTCAGAAAGCAATTCATCACTGCGATATTAGTCTACTGCAGCAGATTATGCCACAACTTAAAAACATATAACTTATTGCCCCAGAAATAGATTGAAAAGAATCATGTCATTGTGCTCTAAAAGCTTATGCCATGAGATTGCATCCATTCTGATTCAAGCCTTCTCATATTTTCCAGGATTCCATAGAGAAGTTTATATGTCATCATCTTGGAAATCTAAATGCGAAATGGTGGTTTTATGATTTTACACTTCTTTTCAAGACAAGGTATTTACCTTATGAGTGGTAATTATACTCATAAACAATTATTATTTTTTTAAATATTTTATTTATTTGAGAGAGAGAATGAGATAGAGAGAGAGAGCATGAGAGGGGGGAGGGTCCAAGGGAGAAGCAGACTCACTGCTGAGCAGGGAGCCCAATGCGGGACTCGATCCCGGGACTCCGGGATCATGACCTGAGCTGAAGGCAGTCACTTAACCAACTGAGCCACCCAGGCGCCCCTCTCATAAACAATTATTAAAGTCTGTTAGCCAACACTCAAAAGTAGACAGCTAAACTTGGTTTGAGACAATACAAAGAAAGAAAAACACATGGTTTGTACTCTTTTGTTTTTGTTTTTTTAAGTAGGCTCCATGTGTGGAGTCCAGCATGGGGCTTGAACTCATGACCCTGAGAATCAAGACCTGAGCTGAGCTAAGAGTTGGACACTTAACTGACTGAGCTATCCAGATGCCCTGTCTAGTTTCTACTCTTAAAGACATTGGTATCTTTTGAGGGAAACAGCAAAAGCCCATAATGAGCCCAAAGAACTACAGAGATGCAGCAACCAAGCCCGAAACTTCCACGGGAATACAATCCTAGCAAAGACCTCACTGGCCTTCATCTCTCAGCAAATGCTTTTTTAACCTAGAAACAAACCTGGTTTGAAAATAGAAGAGCAAATCCCTTCTTCTGCTAGCTTCATGTCAAGGAGGGACTGTAAGAGAGGAGAGCAGAGGTCAGTCCTTACTGCCCATTACCTTAGTGGCCAGGAGGCGTCAACACCAGGTATAAATAGAATACTGCCTCTCACATGCACTCTCTACCCACCGGATCACACCACATCCCCTTGACTGAGGGATGCCCTTTTACCCAAGGCTTAATTCATTTCCATGACTACCAGAAAGGCCAAAACAAACACATTTCTCCCAACAGGAGCTACATTTATTTTGCAGATAGAAAATCAATATCCTTTATTTTGTGGAGACATGTGCAATTGGTTTAGAAGCATTGTACTCAGGTCTGATAGGAAAAGTCCATGTGACCCGAACTTAATTTACACACTGGACTTGGAACCAAGAGGAATGAGCTTTTACTTACCCATTCATTCATTCAACAAATTCATTGCTCATGCAGGTATTGTGTTGGACAAGGAGAATACAGAGCTTAAGAGAACAGATAAATAAAATAGAGTCCTTCTCCTAAGAAACTCAAACTCTAGTGGGAAAAACAGGTAAACACAATAGAAATTAATAAACCCTCTGAGAAAAATGTGTACTGAACTTTGGGAGAAAATCTTGGACATTTTTAGGTAAAGATGGGGGAAAAAACTGCTCTAAGCAAAGGAAACAGCATTTTCTAAACATGGAAACCAGAAAGAACAGGATTTGATCAGGTAACTGCTAAACATAGCTGAAGTTTAGAGAGTTTGTTGGAAAGGAGTAAGAGACAACACTGGCACAATTCTGGTCAGGAGAGCTTTGGTGAGCCCTGCCCAGGAGAAGGGTATCGAAACCTTTGGAAGGACCTTATGGGGAGTGAAATGATTAGATTTGCCTAAAAAAAAAAAAAATCACTCTGGGAACAGCAAAGAAGAAGGATAAGAACGGATCAGAATGGATCCCCGGGGAACTCCCACATTTACAAGAGAAGCAGAGCCAAGGAGTAGCCAAACAATTAAGAGGAAATCCAAGAGAGTGGTTTTGTGGACTAGAGGGAGAGCGTCTGGGGGGAGACAAGAGTGCCCAATGCCACAGACAGGTCAAGGAAGGCAAGGACTGAACCCCATCTATTAGATTAGCAACCCAGAAGGAACTGGAGCCCTTAGTGAGAGGAATGGCCGTCAAGAGGGAGAGGTAGATTGCAGCAGGTAAGGAGAAAATGGGAGTCAGGAAGAAGAGACAGTGAGTGCCACCTTCTCTAACATCCTGGCTCTGCTGGCATGAAGGTCCCTCATTAGAGGAGTCATGCAGTCGAAGGATTTTATTTTATTTTCTTAAGATGAGAGAGATTGGAGCACATTCCTCTATGAGCGGAAGGTACAGGAAAAAGCGTGGGCAATTAAAAGAGCAAATTCCTGAGGATGTGGGAAGGTATGGGATCTAGAGCATGGGTTGGAGGGCTTTGCCTGGGTCTGGAGGAAAGACTCCTCTTCTGGGGTCTAATGAGAACATGGAGAGATGGGTGGTATTGAAATGGAGGCTTTCCCTCTCCTGCCTCCTCCACTGTCTGGGAAGTACAGGGTAGAGTCTCTGCCCGGTGCAGAGGGGAAGGTGTTGGTGGGCTGAAGACATACAGACAGGCTAGGGAAGTCTGAAATACGCGCAGGGGAGAATGGGAGAGAGAGGCCATCCAGGTATATTTGGAAGAATTCCTGTGTCACCATGGGGCTCCTGTTCTCTGGTTTGGGAAGGAAAGAGAAAGTCAGATGCTGCTAGATTCTGTGAGGCTGGCCAACACAGGTCCCTTCCCTGGGTTGCTTCCTCCTTGTGTGAATTCTCTCTGAGGTTTCTGCCATTTTAGCTGTCACTTCTGTTTCTTTCCTTGCTCCTTTAAAAAAAAGAAGTAACTATGCATCCACAGGCAGTGTGTCATAACTGAGGAGATATGGCACTTCCTCTCTATGTGCCTGAAAAAACAGAGTGATTCAGCTTCTGGTGTAGTAATGAGAGTGCAGTCTACTTCCATGAAAATAGAATCTATTGTATGATCTTTATATATTTAAACCTTTAGTGACAACAACTCTTGGAATGTGTCCAGAGCAAAGTGCCCAATCTACTACAATATTTGTTTTCAGAACACATTAGATAGTTCCATTCAGTTCAGTATTTATGAAGAACTATCTGTGCAACTATAACCATTTTTACAAAATCTACATAAAATGCTGCAATTTTGTTTGGGGGCACAGATAACAACTCTAGATCATTCTGTAGCTCATTTGTGGAAAATTTTACGACCACAGTCATGGTATAATTCTTAAAAGTTTATTTTTGATCATTCTTCCTTCCAAAATTCCTCCACAATCTCAAAACAAAACAAAATCAAAAACAAAACCCAAGCCCTCCTCCAGCTAACACTGCACACTCTGACTGACCCCCCAAGGACCGAAATGGGTCAGAGGGGGGAGGCTTGAAGATGAAATCAGTGCATGAGAACAGAGACGATAATAAACTCAAACCCCCAAACCTATTATTTCTCAGAAGCAAAGCTCGTGTCTCTTTGGCCTTGCTTTTATTTTGGGAAACATGGAATCCCTGGGCAGGAATGGGACTTTCCTTTGACTTGGAGCATGGGCCACTTCTACTGACAGCCCAAGGAACCACTACAGCCAGTCCTCTTGCATTTGGGGAGCTGGACTCCCTAGCATGGCAGGAAGTAGTGACAATCCTTTGGTTTGTGTAACCAGCACTTACTCGTCTTATTTATATTTAAGGGAAGAAGCATGCATCTTGCAACCCTTCAGGGCAGGCACGGTGCTGCCTTCAATCTAAGGGCAGGATTGAAGAATGGGCTCTTCTGCTCTTCTTTTTCTGGGGACCTTATTCAAGACTCACATTCTTTCACAATTTTTTACAGTATGTTAGAAGCTATATCATTGATCTGTGCACTTGTAGGGTTTGCTGTCTGCCTCCCTGTGAAACTAATTACCGAGAAGGTGGGGTTGGGGGGGGCGCCTGGGTGGCTCAGTTGGTTAAGCGACTGCCTTCAGCTCAGGTCATGATCCTGGAGTCCCGGAATCGAGTCCCACATCGGGCTCCCTGCTCAGCGGGGAGTCTGCTTCTCCCTCTGACACTCTTCCCTCTCGTGCTCTCTATCTCTCATTCTCTCTTTCTCAAATAAATAAATAAAATCTTAAAAAAAAAAAAGAAGATGGGGTTAGGTCTCTTTCCTTCAATCCTGTTTCCCCAGTACCTAGAACAGTGCCTGGCACAAGTAGGTGCTCAATAAGTATTAGCTGAATGGATGAAATGAACATTCAGTTTAGAGATCTTATTCCTTCCCTATAATCAGACATTCCCAGATGTATAGGACAGAATATGAGGACGAGTGAGGACCTTGAATCCTGAGCCTCTGAAAACTGTGAAGTTTGATGGTGGAATGAGGTTTTCTCTCTCTTAAGACTCATAACTCAAAGTATGGGATTTGTTATAACTCCTGTCAGTTCCAAATGAGGCTGAAGAGACGTGTCCGTGCCACTCTCAGAGGATGAATAATTGGTGTTTGGGATAACGTCAGTTGAGTCACACAATTATACATTTTCAGGCAAAAAGATCACCAGCCTAGGCCAATTTTCCCCACAGCGGAGTCTTTTGAGCTACTTTTTAAGAGTTTATGGAACTGCATAAATAATTCCCAAATCAAACCATGCTGGCTCTTACTAGGACAACCATATACCTTACAATTCAAATGGAATACTTAGACATGGAATGGGGAAGCTATTAATAATTATACTAAACAAAAAGCATAATTGGAGACTATCATAGAAAAACCAGGGTGAATATGTGATTATTCGGTAAGTGGAAGTGAGTCAAAGGATTTTTAGAAACAGGAATTCTGTGAAGAGAAAAACAATATGAACTGGGGAGAAGAAGCCTTTCAAGGGTCTTTTTGCTGCGCTATCAGGCAAAATTTTTCGCAAACTACCCCAGGTCAGAAAGACCAATCCTCAGTCATGTTGGAAATTTCTCCCATTTCAACAACCTCCCTGACATTCACACGTTCTTTCCATCTGAACTGCACATTTCATGTGAAGACAGATACGCCAGCTACCATCAATTCAAGACAACTTCTGTCTTTCCCTGAGCAAAGTAATCCAAGGCCTTTATATCAGCTTCTTTCTTATTTTCCAATCTCTTAATCAGATTTGTTGGTCTCTTCCAAAAAGTTCTTGTTAGAACCTCTTTTCCAAAGTTCTCTATGGGTCCCACTAACATTTGATACCCAGAGTCCAGCCTAGTGTCATGGGAAGGAGCAGGTTGACATTATTTCTCTTGCACTATAGCTGCGAGAATGATCTTGCAAAGAGAATGCAGCCCTTGATTCCAGCCTGTTACAGGTCAGCATCTATCCATGAACATTCCTTTAAGAATTTAAAACACATCAGGGCCACCTACGAAGCCTCTACTATGCCACAGTTTTCCAGACAACAGCCTGGTCTTAATCTTTTAGAAATGAGCTACCACAGAGATCCCCAACTTATCTCGTCTGAACATGAGATATGAAGGACTTTTCTAATTTTGTGATTGTAGAGTACTCCTTTCACAGATGTTTTGATGTTTGAGGGAGCAGGCAATGTTGAGAATGTGGGAGATGACATATGCAGGGACAAGTCAGAGCTCAGGGGGCACACTTGGCAAGAAGGACACACCAGTTGAATGCAAGTATTGTGTCATCCTTCATTTTTGCCTCACCGACCCAAGCACACAGACTCCAAGACTGACAGGGCTTGAAGACCAACAAACATAAGCCCTCACCTCATGAACTCCAGTACTAGAGCTTCTTCCTGTCAAGACAGGTCTTGGAGAAGATGGAACACTGTGTCGCCAAACATCATTTTTTGGTTTTAGTAAAGTCTGTGCCTCTTTCATCTGATGTAATTCTTTCCAAAAAGCAAGAACTCTTCCTATCTTCCAGATCTCTTTCAACGCAGTAATTTGCACAAGACACTAAAGAAAACTGTGCTTAAGATCTCTTTAAGCTGAAGTCTTCTACTAGGGCAGATGAAGCAAGCACTCCACATTTTTATTCAAGCTTCAACAAGCACCTGAACCTTTGAATCTCACCTCTACCTCTGTTTACAAAGTAGATGGGTCCACAAAGGTTTGGGGAGAAGTGAACTACCTTACAAGGCCAAGGAGTGTTTGTTATTTAAATGACCCCTGCAGAAATCTTTCTGTAAGAGAGAAGATTGCTTATTCCATCCCCATTCCTTTCTTTCTTTGATGTTCGGTAAATTATATTTTTAGATATTAAGGTTGTGCAAAGTGAAGACTATTTGTACTGTTTCAAAGTCTGGAGTTCATACTCAGAAATTATTGTTGTTATGCCAGAGGATGTGGAGGCATTTCTTTCTTCCACACAGACTCTCCTGAACAGATTTATCTTCTTCCCTGCCTGCTACCCCCTCCCACCTGATTCAAACCAAAGATAGACTTTTTCAGATAGCAAGATGAGTTTTCCAAAATCAGCACAGTACTCAACATTTTCATTGTGTGCCTCCCTTCCCGTTCTTAGCTTCTGGGGGAAGATGTCTGAAAACCAGGGTTTGCTTAATTGATCACACAAACGGAAAGTACACTTCGGTCCGGTCACCAATCAGTGGCTTCTTCCTGAGAGCAAGAGTAACCCCAGGTCTTGTCAGAACAGTAGAAACATAGGCGTTGAAATCATGTGATCTCTCTCTGTACAGTTTTTATAAAGGGCAGCCAAGAAGGAACAGGCTTCATACTGGAGGGGAGCATCACCTCTAGGAACCCAATCTCTCACTCACAAATACCTGGTATTCATCTGGCTCAACTAGCAATGGCAAGTCAGTGCAGTAAATGATGATGGTTCTTCATTTTACATTCTTATTCCTGCAGTGTGAATGACCTGGTATCGGAAGCCCCCAGCTCGATGGAACCTGAGCCCCGCGGAGGGTTTCTGTGTTTGCCTATAAAGTGTGTTTTTCCTTTCCCTCCCTCTCATTTCCCTCCCCTCCCTTCCCTCTTCCTCTCTCTCTCTCTCTTCTTCCCTTCTTTCTTCTTTTCCCCCTTTCCCTTTTTTGGAGAGAAAAGTGTGGTGATGGGCAGTGAATAAAAGGGAACCACAGTCCCTGGAAAACCTTATTACTGACGAGTCAACCTAAGAATTTGTCAAATTCTATGGAGGCCAGATAATGACAAAGTTATTGATTGGCTCCTTTTATTTTCTCTAGAATAAAAATCCCTGAAAGGCAGAGAACAGATCCCTTTTATGTGAGATGCGATATTAGCAGATTGTGGGAGGTTGATAAATAAAGTTGGTTGATGTTTTATAGCAATTGTTAGTTGCCTCTCAAGCTCCTATCTCCCAGTCTGACTTTCCCAGTTTGGGTTTGGGGATCTACATCGTCCCAGGGAAGCGAGGCTAAGCTAATCTGTATATCAATACTTATTTCTATGGGCATCCCTGGGAGTGAACATATGATTTAAGCTACATGCTCTCTTTCTTCTGAAAGTGAACAAGATGCACATATTGTCCCAGGCGTTGTGAGCAGCCATCCTTCCATCAAAAGAATCATAAGATAAAGCCAACCACAAAAAAGCAGAGAGACAGCAAATCGGGTCCATTTTGACATTCTTGAGCCACTTGATTGAATCTCACTTGAAACCAGATCTACAACTAGAGTTTTTAGTTATACTGAGCCAATAAATTATTTTTATAATTTAAGCTGAGTGGAGTTGAAGTTTCTGGTATACACGACCCAAATATTACTAATTTTGATAAATCACATCTTTGACTAAAGGAATCGGGGGGGGGGTTGAAATACACACACACACACATACACACAAAAAGAACACTTGATGTCTGCATAATGAATTAACAACTTTCTTTGGAGGATACACAATGTGTAAGATGTAACTTAGGTTGCAAGTCTAACTGCCAAATAAAATCAGTGAGTATGTAACTTAAAAATAACACATAGATGGCATTCAGTGGTACAAAATGTAGTGTTTTCAGAGAGGAGGTGATCCAGTGAAAGAGGTTGGAGGGCTTTATGGAGGAGGTGAGATTTAGGCAAGAATATGTACAGTGGATGCAGAAGACATAAGCAAAGGGACCAATATGAGCCAAGAGGCCCCGGCTCTAAAGCATGTTGAGAGTACTGTGACTGTCAAAGGCACAACCCCCATCAGTTTTGCTTTATATAGTATTCCCCCTAGTTTCTGGTGATGTGATAGTAATGAGCTGAAACTGGCCCCCTTTACTAAGAAAGCCAATACGAGTTCTCTCTGGGTGCACTCCATCACTTTCCCATATGCAAAAGTCTGGGTGACATTCAGCTGTCTAGTCTCTTCCCTGTGTTCCCTGCATAATTTCTGCCTCTGAGTTACAGGAAATTTCTTTCTGAAAAGCCATTTGGAGACAGATTGTAATATAATGCTCTTGAACATTCCACTCTAGCAATCGATAAAGGCAGCACTCAGTGCAGAGATAATCAAACACAGGATGGAATCTAATATGCACAAAGCTGATATTTTAACTAGACCCAAGAAGCTCAGTGATTCTTTGCTCCAAGCTGTGGCCTGGTTCATTTTCCTGCCTTTGTCTTATATTTTTATATACTTTTAAGGTCAAGCTTTTTGAAGTAGCGTATAGTTATTTTATTCTATTTTAGTTGTTCAAGGTTACATCCAAGGTCAAATCTACATAAAAATAAGCATGTTGGCAACCAGCAAAGAATATGTTATTTTAGGAAGAAATAAAATGGCAATTGTGACCCTGGATCCCCTACCACACCCTCCTCACAGTCTCCTTTGACTCTTTAAGGAAGAAGGCTGAATGCTCACACCAGTATGTGCCAAGCAAATCAGAAATGCTTTCTTGAGAAAGATAAGCTTTTCTAGTAAAAAGACATCCTGTGCTCCCTGAATCACCATCAGGTGGGGGATGGGAGATAGTGTGGGGACATCATTTGCATTCTATAATCTGGACTGAGAGCAAGATGGAAAACAGTGTTTCTTCTCATTTCTTCTCTTCTCACCATGATTGTGTTCGCCTTCCCTTTCTGGAACTGTTCTCTGTGGACATGTCCCATGGTAATCAGATCAACATTCTGAACCTGTGCTTTAAAACCGCCCCGGGAAGATGCTAAACACATCTTCAATAATAATGAGTATAAGCAACAACAACATCCTCTGCCGAAGACTTAAAAAAAATCATTCTCGCCGTGATCATTGTTTTAATCCTTAGAAAAGATGAAGGGATTTATAGAACAGTAGCTAAAGAAACAGTATCCTTCAAATATTCCATAGCTCAAGATAGCATTCATAAGATTTGTGGATGAAGGGATTTTGGTGTTACCTTTTTCTTTTTTTTTTTATTATTATGTTATGATAACCACCATACAATACATCATTAATTTCTGATGTAGTGTTCCATGATTCATTGTTTGCGTATAACACCCAGTGCTCCATGCAGTACGTGCCCTCCTTAATACCCATCACCGGACTAACCCATCCCCCCACCCCTTCCCCTCTAGAACCCTCAGTTTGTTTCTCGCAGTCCATAGTCTCTCATGGTTCATCTCTCCCTCCGATTCCCCCCCTTCTTTTTTCCCTTCCTTCTCCTAATGTCCTCCATGCTATTCCTCATGTTCCACAAAGAAGTGAAACCACATGATAATTGTCTTTCTCTGCTTGACTTATTTCACTTCGTATAATCCCCTCCAGTCCCATTCACGTTGATGTAAAAGTTGGGCATTCATCCTTCCTGATGGCTGAGTAATACTCCATTGTATATATGGACCACATCTTCTTTATCCATTCGTCTGTTGAAGGGCATCTCTGCTCTTTCCACAGTTTGGCTATTGTGGACATTGCTGCTATGAACATTGGGGTGCATATGGCCCTTCTTTCACTACATCTGTGTCTTTGGGGTAAATACCCAGGAGTGTAATTACCGGGACATAGGGTAGCTCTATTTTTAATTTGTTGAGGCACCTCCACACTGTTTTCCAAAGTGGCTGTACCAACTTGCATTCCCACCAACAGTGTAAGAGGGTTCCCCTTTCTCCACAACCTCTCCAACATGTGTTGTTTCTTGCCCTGTCAATTTTTGCCATTCTAACTGGTGTAAGGTGGTATCTCAATGCAGTTTTAATTTGAATTTCTCTGATAGCTAATGATGATGAACATTTTTTACCTTTCAATGAACATTGGTGTCAGTATGACTTATTAAATCGGTGTTACTCTTCCCCCAACCCCACCCATACCAACCGCCACCACCTGCAGACTCATGTAACTGTAGAACTGGAAGAGAACAGGGACAGTTCAGATCCCTACACGACTGAACTGGGATCAGGGAAGTTCAAAAATGTAATGACAGTGCAAGGATTTACTCTCTGGCCAGGCTTGAAAAGCCAGTGTGTCATTAGAAGTACTGAAGCCATTAAGGACTCAGGAGTGATCCAGTTAAGGGGACTCCTTCAAAATCCTTACCGTGGTTAATCAGGAATAACATACAATGGATTACTACTCAGCAATAAAACAGAATACTCTGGGCAGCATTGATGAATTGCAAAATAATTATGCTCAATGCAAAGAGCCAGACAAGAAAGAGTACATACCATATGATAAGATTTATACATATTTCTGGAAAATGCAAACTAATCTATAGTGACAGAAAGCAGATCAGTGGTTGTCTGGGGCCGGATGTGTGAGTAGGGGCAGGAGGGAGGAATTACAATGGGGCACAGGGAAACTTAGAGTTGAATTATATGATCCTTATATTAATTGTGGTGATGGTTTCATGGGTATATTTATACTTCAAAAAGTATCAAATTGTATACCTTTAATATATGCAGTTTATCATGTATTGTATATTACCCCAATAAAGCTGGTTTTAAAACTCAGTGATACAAAAAAATAGGGGATGAAGGATTTCCCCGGGGAAGAGCAAAAGGCAACTATGGACTATGTCTCCCAGCGCAGCCCAGACCCTTTTATTGGTGTTTACTCCCTTCCAGTTTCAACCTCGCGCCTCAAAAATGAGTTCTTGTCCTGCTATTTTACTTTGTATATCTAGAAAAGAATTATACCTAAACCACAGCAACTGGTTTATATGATAATTCTTCTTGCTAAGCTAAGATGACATCTAAGGAAATTCTTATTTGGGCGGTTGGGGGGGGGTTATATCATCATCACCTACATACGATCTATCCATGAATAATATTTTCAACCCAGAAACTTAATGCTCTTTATTGGTTGCCATAAGAGTTTTGGTGGGAGAGGTTTCCTAACTCTCAGTCCTCAAGTAATCCATGTAATTGTGGGAAAATAATGAACCTCTAGACTATTGACTTGGTTCCTCCAAAAAGTTTGTGGTGGGGAAGTAAAAGATAAAGACAGACGGAAGATGTATAATGCAATGAGAGGCACTCGGTAGGATCTTTGTTCAGTCGAATCAGCTGTAAATAGACTCCTTTGGGACAACTGGGAACTGTGAGATGTATGTGTGTGGGATATGATAGAAGGGATTTCATGAGAGGGACAATGGCATGGCTGCTCATGAAAATATCTGCAGTGCTTGGAGCTGTGTAAAAAGTATGAGAGGAGATACCACTGAATGCTGGGATTTACTCTAAAATACTTCAGTAGAGAAAGATAGGGGAGGTAAAACTCTTGATAATCACTGAATCTGGGTGGTGCCATATGAAGTTCAGTATATTATTCTTTTTACCTTTGTATATATTGGAATTTTTCATAGTAAAAAATGTTAAAAGACTTCATCAAAGTACTTAGCACATTTTAAAAACAGGAGGGGGTGTAAATCACAGTGATGACCCAAGAGAAAAGGATAGACTTGATCTGCCAATAAGAAGATGGGGTTAGGGGGTGGGTGGTAGGTATGCAGCTGCCTCAGATCCCTTTCTAGAATTGACTGAACCTCACTCACTAAGTGACCTTGGAGAAAGTCCCTTACTCAAGGAAAACTGGGGAAAGTGCCTGGCCTGCCAGGTGTGTGTGAGGAAGTTGCCTTTTCTGCAGCCCCAGTTGGATGGGTAAGAGTTATTCCAGGGCCTCATAGTCTCCTAAGAGTCTTTATGAGCTATGATGTTTCTGCCCTATCCAAACTGCTCCTGGATCAGATGACAGGTGGACAGCCCCCTCGTTCTGCCCCTGCCCCCAGTGAGGTTGACTTTCCAGGAGTTACTTAATCTCAGAAACCCTGCAGTTTTCTCTGATGTTTTTGAAGTTGGAAATCCATCTCTCTGTGCTGAGGTTCTTTATTACTTGTGGCCCCCTCCCTATAGCACCGCAGACAAGAACCAAAGTGAGATGACCCCAAACAAGCTTTCCCTCTACATTTACAGGGCAAACCATGACTTTTCTCAAGGCCCACAAATTATAGGGAGGCAAAGGGTGGAAAAATCCAGAAAACAAAACAAAACAAAACAAAACAAAACACAGCACAACCATACCACCCATAAAAACATGCCAGATGGAAGGGGAAGATGCCTATAATTCTACTGGTTTCAAATGTATTTATTTAGTTCAATCATTTATGAAACAAAACCCAGAAATTCCAGGCATCTCTCCTAAACAAAAGAACCACTAATGTTTGCTTCTGGTCAGCATGTGAAACTTGGTTAAAACCCAAATGTTAGACATAGGTTCCTAAGGAAGGTTCTCTGCAGGCCAGAGCTCAGATATGGAGTGCCTGCCACATGCATTCTTATCTAGCCGTCAAACTAAGAGTCCAACCCAGGGTTGCCAACAACTGGGAACATGTTCGGGAGACACTCGTCCTACTCATGTCAAGGGGAAAACTTCCTCCAGAGCAATCACTGAGAAAGAGGTAGAGATAATTATTCAAACCATGGCACTCCTAAGATTTTCTAACTGCCCTGAGCCCCCCAAAGAAATCTTGATTGAGATGGCCTAGATTCCACAATGTTATCAGTCATCAACAGATTTCAACCTTCCTTGAAAGTGCTTCCAATTGTTCCAGTGGCTAAAGCGACTTGAATCAACACTGGATATAGCAAAGAAAACAAACCACTTATAAACTTTCCCATACCTGCCAAAACTGGAAAGCTATAAATAGGGGTAGCAAACACTGTTCAAAAATATTTCTCTGGGAGAAAACAGGCGGAAAAGAATGAATAATTTTCAAAGAAGTGAGGATTTTTTTTTTTAAGTTAGTTCATTTTGCAACTTGGAATTTCTATGGCCGTGAGGAAGTGAGGAAAACACAACTCAGCCACGATGATAGGTTTCTTACATCCATGAGAAAGCAGAAGTGGTATCGGCTTGAAACAATTACATGGTAGGCCATATTGATAGAGTTATCTCATTTTCTTTGTTATTCCTCCTACTGCTTTTGGGAGAAGGAAGTGCTTTTTCCATATCAGCGTCCTTTTGTACTTTTAAGAAGATAAGCTCTTTTCTCCCCAGCGAAAGCTGTTCGTCAAGGTCACTGGACAACTGGACTAGAACTCAGGTTAAAAACCCACAGTAATTTCTGGTATTGAATTATCCCAAGTATTTCTTTAATCATAGAGTTTGTTGTTGTTTCTAAAGCAGTAACCTCTGTTGTTAAGTGCTCACTATTATTGTTCCAAGGAACAGAAATCTTTGGAGTTTAACAATTTTCAGTCCAGAATCTTGCTTCCGCCATTACTAGCTGGGTAATGCAGGGCAACTTGTTAAACTCTACCTGCCTTGGTTATTCCAGAAATGTCCCATGTGTTTTGCTTCTTGGAGCCCTTGATTAGTTGATCTGGTTATTGATTCAATGATTGAAAATAATCTAGTTAGAAAACAATCTGAGGGGATAAGGTTATGTCTTTAGTGTGCAGAACCCTGCCTCACCACTAAATTCCTCTGCTGTAAGTTGAAAATTAAATGACAGCGGATGTGAAGTCCTTGAAGTAATGTGTGGCAATGTAAGGATTCAATAAATGCTGTAGTCACTTTTAATAATAAACACTTTCTGATTAGAATCACAGATCAATCGTTTCCCTGATTAAAGGAACTTCATTTATATGTACATGTATGAATATAAAATGACAGCAAATATCATACACATGTCAATGACACCATTCTTCCAATGGTTGGTGGAGCCGTTAACTTTACCCTCCTCATCCACAGCACACAGCCTTGGCAACTCCCCTTCAGAATAGATGCTTTGTTCACTCTCACTAGTTTCCTCCCCTCCATTGGTAATATGAAATATTCCCTTTTGGTGTCTGTCCTTATGAAGGAGAAGACCCATAAGACCAAGAGTATTCAGAACCTGGAATTAAATGCTGACGTGGCCCTGGACTCCATGTGCAAAACTTTGACCTTGCTGTGGTCACTGATGAGCTCATCACTATAGAAAATGTTTCTCAGGGATGCCTGGGTGGCTTAGTCGGTTAAGCGTCTGCCTTTGGCTCAGGTCATGACCCCAGGGTCTTGGGATCAAGGCCCTCGTCAGGCTCCCTGCTCAGTGGGGAGCCTGCTTCTCACTCTGCCTGCCGCTCCCCCTGCTTGTGCTCTCTTGCTCTCTCTCTCTCTCTGACAAATAAATAAATAAAATCTTTAAAATAAAATAAAATGCTTCTCAAAGTCAAGAAGAAAGTCAGTGGGACTAAGGACTGCTTATGGACCTCAGCACATTATGCTGTTTCATTCCTTTCCTAGAGAATTTTTAGAACCATGCCATTGTCTAGCTGACATAAAAAAAAATACACTGTGTGGGGTCCACCTATATGTCTATGCACTATATATAAGTAGTTTTTAATATTTTTTCATCCTTTCTTATCTCAAGGTCTAAACAGCACAGAAAAATATGGTTGGAAGACTGTGGTAACTCAATGGGCTGCTCTTTCAGAGGAGACAGGTGGGAGGATGTGTTACTCTGGGTTCTCCAAGAAGCAGATACTAAAATGGGATGAAACATGCCAGGATGGAAAAAGGGAATGCCTGTGAGAGACCGCATGTAGGGAGCTGGTGTGGCTCGGAGAGGCAATGAAAGTCCGTCCCGGATAGAGCAAAGAGGGAAGGAAGGCTGGATGGACACATCCTCCATTGTCCTGCAGGTTATAAAGGTTCAGCCAGGTGGGCAGGGGGTCCTTGAGTGACACTCAGCGGTCAGAGGAGCCCTATGTCACCCAGGCACAGACCTGCCTTGGTATCCCTACTGTGTGCAGTTGTTGGCTGGGACAAGCCCGAAGAAAGGGTGACCTTGGTACAAACAGGGGATGCACCTCAGATCACAGAAGTGGGGGTCAATTTTGCTCCCTGAGGTTGGATGTCCACAAGGTACATTCTCATGGCCGCCCCAGGAAAGATGGTCCCTAACTAGCCCAGGATCTCTTTCAGAGACCTTGGACAGCTGGAGAAGTGAGAAAGGCTGCTTGTGGAAGACAGGTGCCGACCCCTCCTCAGGTCCCCAACACACACACGTGCACACACACACACACACACATGCAAACCGTGCTATGAATACGCAAGCACTAGGGGAGACCTGTGTACTCTGAAAGGCACAAAGATACTTTTCTACAAAATCGTGTGTGTCGGACCAAGTCCCCTCAGTTCTGTGGGGACCTCAGTTCAGTGAACCACCCCGTCGTGCTGACCTGGTTCCTCACAGCCAGCTCCTCAGCAGGAGCTTTGGTTTGTATGTCCCCTGACACGAAGAATGTCTTAACAGTGGGGTTGTTGAAGAGTTAAAAAAAGAAAGGAAGGAAGGAAGGAAGGAAGGAAGGAAGGAGAGAGAAAGAGAGAAGGGCAGAGATAGAGTGAGAGAAAGCCAAGAGTTTCTGAATCACATGGCAGGCCTCATTCTGCATTTGGCCTGGAGCAGAGAAAGAACCAGGAAAGCTCTAGTTAACTCCATCAAATTCCCCAAAAGGGAGGTGGCCTTGTCAGCTGGGGGGCAGGAAAGTTCTTAAAGTCATTAAAGTAGTTAAGTCAATGAAATGTTTGTGGGGAAGTCAGCGGGGTGTTAGTGGAGCAATTTCAGAGATAAGTCCTTTGGGCACTGGAGCCCTCCCTGGAGGCATCCCCCTTCAGTGGGAGACACAGCTGAGCAGAGTGGATGGACAGGGCTTGCACGGAAGGAGAAACTGGACAAGCTGGGCAGCCAGGCTGAGCTGGAGGAGGACAGCCCAGAGTGGGAGCAACAATGCGTGGACAATGCCCTGCTCCAGCGGATGTTGGAGGAGAACCTTGCCATTCATTCAACAGTTTTGGACAACCTCCTAATCTTTATGCCGGGCGCTGTGAATGCAATTCACTATCAGCGTAAAGAGAGGTGGTCCTTGCTCACACGAGGATACACTTTAGTTGAGGAGACAGGCATTAATAAAATAACCCACAAGTAAGGGTCAAAATGAGACTATGGCAACTGCTTTAAATGGGCCATGTGCATTCATGCTGAGAAAAGATATAATGGGGAGATTCAGTTTATTCCAGAAAGTTGGAAAGAGTTCCCTGAGAAAGTGCCTGCTAGGTGAAGTCAGAAGAGTCAGACAGCCTCAGAGTTGCCCAGAGGAGCAGGGACAGTGTGGCCGCAGAGAAAGCACACATAAAGAGGCCCTTTGGTGGGAAGAGAAATGGCACCTGGGAGACTGGGCCACGGAGGGAGGCCAAGGGCACTGCAGCCTCACAAGAGGCTGGAGATGCATCAAGGGCAAGATTAAAGTCCAGTGAGCCCTTCTAGAGTCTTCTTTCCTGTCCCAGGAAGCAGAGGAGACTATTGAAAGTTTAAAGAAGAGACGTGAAATGGGCTCAAGAGATCATTAGGGGACCAACGTTGACATGAGTCGGCAGTGACTCAGACGTAGGCTGAGATAGCAGGACTGGCTCCTGGGGTTCTGGCTTGCACAGCTGGCTGAGCAGGGGTGCCTTCGCAGAGACGGGGAAGAGGCTTGGGATGGAGGTGGGACGTGTGCCTTTGAGATATCCAGGAAGAAATATCAAGCAGGCAATCGCATACAGGGCTCTAGTCTCTGACAATGGGGTGAGAGGGTAGCCTACATTGCATTTTGTTCCAGGGTCCTAGCATGGGGGAGGGAAGATACACTGGAGAAGAGAGACGGTGGGGGCAGGGCTCCTGGAGGCTCTTTGCAACTCCTTGATTCTCTCCCCAGAGCCACCAGAGCAGCTTTCGACACTGAGCACTTGAGTTAGGATACTCAAGAACTTCTGCACTGAGTAAACAGGGCTTGAAAGTACCTGATTAGCAAAAGGATCAGAGGGGATCTAAGAGGGGGCTCTTGAGCCCTTGATGGAAGGATGTCCTGGGGACTCATATTTGTTCTTCATACCCCAAATGTGAGCTATCCACGGTCTAACAACAGTTTTGACCTTCCCTGTGATTCGGTTTCCTGGGAACCCAGAAAAGCACAGTGTGTTCCTGCTCATGGACACAATGTTATCTTTGGCTTGGCCTGAGGCTGCCCCAGGCGCAAAACAGTCCAGATGCTGCTCCTGCCACCTGGAGGACAGAGCGGGGATGGAGCCTGGTCCTCCTGCTTCTCTCCCCCAACAGTGCAGGGGTACAGAGGCTCTGGGGTGAGCAGGGAGACATAGACCTGGTTTCCACCAAGAAGTTGTGCAAATCAGTGTCAATAGCTCCAACAAGGGTTCCCAGAAGCTGGGTATGGGCACCAATATATTCCTTGGGAGACAACAGGACCCCCTTCTACCAGATCACCCATGGGTCCCTGCTATCCAAAAGGAGATAATGGGTGGATGAACCACAGGCAAGTCTGTTTTGTCTGTTTTTATATGTTTTAAATGTTGTTGGAAATCTTCCCAGCAGGGGGTTAAGGACAGATGTGCCCTCCGAATTGGGGAGAAGAAACTAAGGAAGGCACCTCAGCCCTCATCTCTTCTCATCTGGGGTCTGTCCGTTTGCATGAAGCATGTATTTTCACCTGCTCAAGAGTTCAGCAATAAAGACCCCACCTCTGTGGGCAAGACCTGCAATTTTCCTGCTTTGCCTACAAGTGGGTGGGTGAATTGTATTCTGCAGCAGTCTTTGGAAACCCATTTGGCCTTCCTACTAAACTCTGTCTCCTAGTTATCAGCCTTGACAATACTACAGGTGACTTAAATAATCTTTATCTGCCCAATTCCTATGTCTACACTGAGCAAGGAACAGGAGTGTCACTTACTGGGCCCCTTACAAATCCAGCATATACAGAAGACTATCGAATACATCAACCCTTAGGGATCTCGCTTTGGCTTAAAAGTGAAACATCCTCCCATTTGAGAGAATTCAGCTCTTTGGGAGAATTGAGCTTGACTTTCCAACTGCCGTATCGATTATGATCTGAGACAAGGATATAATAGATACTTTTTTCATCAATAAGGGTGAATTAATCATAGAACTATTACAATGCAGGCAAGACTGAGAAAAAATGTTTTTATGTTTTTCCCTGCACTCACAGACCGGCTGTGCAGAGTTCTCTTCCATCGGCACCTCCAAACCCATTTCTACCTGTCTTCGCTCTCCCCTGCCCCCACCCCCTGGGCTTGGCCTGTAAGGATCCCATCAGTGGGCTTCTGTTGGGTTCAGTCATGGCGGGGGGGGGCACTGGCAGGAGATCAGAAGGTGGGGGAGAGTGAGGTCAGGGTATTTTTGATCCCCCTCTCTACTGGGCTGTTGGGGTCCTGTGGTCCTGTCCATTTACTGAAGGTCAAACTCCTATCAGAGGGTTCCTCTTCCACATTACAGCTCTTTACTAGGTCCTGGTAACTCCGCCTTCTCTCCTTGCCCCTTCAAGCCTAGGGGTGGCAATGCCACTCACTGTTTCAGCCCCATGGTGCCTCACTGTCCCTTCTGACTCCGGTCCATACCTCTGCAAAGAGCTCCCTTTTAAACACTCTCTAAATACTGCCTTGAATGTACTCTGTTTTCTGTTGAGACCCAAGTACTACATACACTGCACTACAAAAAGTGGATTAAAAGACATCTGCATTTCAGTCAAGATTTCTGGCTATGTTCACCCATTCCCTGCCATGTACAGCAACCAGTCACCTTCGAGAGAGATGTCTCTTTGGGACATTCTGCCCCTCAAAAGCTTATGTCCCCGCATAGACACTGTTTACAAGCTAAGCCCATCAGTGGGCAGGGAGAGCAGTGCAGCATATGAGCATCAGCGTTCTAAATGTCTCCTGTTCCACATGACTTCGGACATTTGATGCCCCAGAAATCTGCGACCTCCATTAAATTTAGAGATTAAAATATGTGATGTGATTATACATTTCACAATGCCTTCTGCATGCCTCTCAATATCAATTGAAAAGACCAAATAACACTACTATCGTTAACCCATGTGTATTTGAAAAACAGAAATTCTTATTACCCCACCTTCCCTCCTCCCAGAGAAGGAATTGAGGAAAAATGACATGGTTTTAAATGTTCATGGCTGAACATTTCTTTAGTGAGAAAAAGAAAGAATGTTATGTTCTTATGCCCTCCTGAACTTAGCACTATATGTGTGTGCTATGGAGCAAAACTCATGATTCTTTATTTAATTAGAAACCCTTATTCTTTGCTCTGTGCAATACTGAATGAATGGTTGCGATCAGGTTTGGAGTTCATTAGTCTCGGTCCATTTGCTCTCAGAGTGCTTGCTGAGTATCCTGGAGTTAGTTGGGAGGGACTGCGAAAGGTGCTTGTCTGTACTGGACATTTTCCATCTGGTCCCCAATGTGGAGAAATTTGGCCTTGCTGACTCTGGATAATAGAGAATAATGTGGGGTGCCTGGGTGGCTCAGTCGGTTAAGCGTCCAACTCTTGATTTTGGCTCAGGTCATGGTCTCAGGGTCGTGAGATGGATGGCTGCGTTGGCCTCCCTTCTGAGTACAGAGCCCACTTAGGACTCTCTCCCACTCTCTCCCTCTGCCCCTACTCCCATGCTCTCTCTCCAAAATAAATAAATAAATAAATAAATAAATAAAATCTTAAAAATCGAGAATAATGCACTTAACCTTTTGCTGAGCATATATTGCGAGACAGGTATTGTACTAGGCATTTTACATGTAATATCTCCCAATATTCACCACAACAGGGCAATAAGTTATTATCATTCCCATTTTACAAACTGAGAAACTAGTGAAATGATTTCTCTAAGGAAAGAGAACTAGCGAGTGTTGGTCACAATTGGGACTTGGGTTAAAAACCTCAAAACTCTAAAACACTTCTTTCAGTCTGCCATTTGGTCCCTTGTTTCTGGGCAAAGGTAGGGCTTTAACTTTGTCACTAACTAGCTATGTGATATTAAATAATTCTCTTTATCTCTCTGGGCTTCAGTTTCCTCATCAGGAAAACAAAGAAGCAAGGCTAAAAGAAGTTTAAGCTCTAAAATAATTTGATACTAATATTTATATAAAAAATAATCCCCTGATAACAGGTTGTATCCGTCAGGATTCAGAAGTCACTCTAGTTATATAAGCCAAAAGAAATTTAATTCAGGGATTTAGGTATTTATACAAGTGATTGGAGGGCTAGAGGAGCAGGTAGTGGGGTGGTGTGCCAGGAACGATCCCCAGAACAACCCTGCTGATTAATAGGTTGGGATGTGGGACCCCTGTGCTAGAAGCAGGTGTTAAAGCAAAATGATTATGGGCTCAAAGTCAAACAGCCCTTGGTAACTTACTCCAGCTTTTCTATTTCTGAGTTGGGCAATGTATACAACCTCTCTGAGCCTTAATTTCTTCAGCTATAAAATCAAATAACAAATATGAAAATACTCAGGACAGTTATTAGCACATAGTAGGTAATCAACCAAGTTTTGCCCTTTCCCCATCCAATGGGGGTAGAAATATGCTTATTTGAGAATAGTGGGGGAAAAGAGTGCAAGCTGGAACAATGGGAAATAATGACAGAGGTACGATGGGGCCAGAGAATAAAGATTTTCCTTAAAATCAAAAAGTTAGTAAACAAGCTTGAATTCTACAGGTGATAGGGCTGACAGCAGTTTGGGGATAGAAAAGTAATATGAGAATTTGGTGCTTTGGGCAAAAATACGGCAGCCATATTCAAGAAGCAAGTTGTTCTCACAATGGTTAATAAGAGATGCATGCCTTTGCCAACCTCTAAAAGAAGGTTCCTTTCAATTTCATGGAAAATGCTCCTTTGGAAGCCATAGAAGTGGACTTGAGTCCTTATTATTGGGAAATATTTAATTGAAACAAGGCCTCCCACTGTCAAGCTTAGAAATAGATTGTATCCTCCCAATAGGTGCAGTCTGGTGGGTCTGCGCCATACACCCTGTGAGCCACAGGTAAAAAGGCTGAGAAATAGAGTGATCATGGTAAGACACTGATCTAACTTCAAGAAGGTACAACTGTGTGGTAATTGCATTATGAGAAAACAGTAGAGATCTTCCAATATGCCAAGGCATGAGTTTGGGCTGAGAAATCATGTGACCTCTCAGTAATACAGCATCTGTAAAATCATTCAGGATTGCAAGTGATTAAAACTCAAGTGAACTTGGACATAGAAAAAAATAATTTCTTCCAATGTCAAGAAATTTTAGAACTAAAATGTACCTTAGACTGTATCTAGGAGTTTTGTAGAAGTAGATTTACCCTCCCAACAGGTGCTTAAAAATTTTGAGTGCTTGGTGAAATTTGATAAAAATCATAGACCATCTACTTCCAAACCCACATGTTTTATATAAGGTAACTAAACCCAAAGGGTTAAGTAATTGGCCCAAGGTCACCAACTAGCTAGTAGCAGAGTCAGAACTAGAACTCACATCTCCTGACTTTCAACTGAACATTTTATTCTTCACTCCATCTTGCCTTTGGCTCTTGTTTCTGAAGGAACTGGGTGTCCACGCATCATGGTGTTGATATGAGAAATGTTCAACTAATATCTGTTTCTGGGATCAAAAATAGGCCATTATAGCCATCTTCCTGTGTCTCTGTGAGGTTCTTGGGACCCTGAGGTCTCCATGATGACATCCCAAAGGGGAAGCATCAATCGTACAATGCACTCAAGAGAGTCATAAAGAACAGGCTCATACACTCAAGCCAAAGGACAAGTTCCAGGGTAGGGGCTGTCTCGGTACGCACAGATTTCTTCCAAACCCTTGACTGGTACTGAAAGTATTAAACATTTCCTCTGTTTTCCTCTAGTGTCAAAACATGAACACCACAGAGGCAAATCAGGGTCTTGAAATACTACCAGCAAATCTTACACATATACCAGGGACCAAGAAAGTGAGAAAGAGAGAAAGAGGGGGAAGAAGGGCGAGAATACAAAAAATGAAGGACTAGAGGAGGGAGAAAGTAGACAGATGCACGTGCCAACAAAGCCATTTTTCCCTGGGCCACACCCTCCATCAGAAATCTGAAAGCTGGGCTCTAATTCAGGAGCTCAGACGATGTTTTGATTCTCTTTCCGTAGTTTCTAGGGGTCTGATTCTTACCAAGGATTCCCACAGGAAAATTGTTATTCTCCCAGTTTAGTGAGGATCATTGACAAAGACCAATTCTCTCTAAGTGACTCACTAAAGGCGGAGGGAGAAAGTCCAACATCTCTAAGCACTAGGACCCACCCCCCCCAGCCTAACAATTTGTCATAGCAGCCACTCCTGCCAATGGGCGCCTCCTGCCCCAGGTCTGTCAGTGGTAACAGATGCTTCACAGAGGGTGGCCCTCTGTGATGGCGTCCAAGAGCAGTGACTCCTCTCACAGACTGAAGAAACTCCTCTGTGAACCATGGAGAAAGCTGTCAGCACTTACTTAAGTCAGTGTCTTCTTTAGGTCTCAGGGTCTCTCAGCTCTTCCAGTGGTTTCTATGACATTCGACCAGAGGAAGACTGCACGTGACTCTCCCAGCCCCACTTCAGAGGCCCACTCCCAGCAAGTCCCTGGTCCCCTTTGATCAACACGAATGCATTTTCATATATACCCTAAAGAAAAATCTCATACGTGTTCACAGGGAGACCTGGCGAGACTCTTCACTGAAGCACATCTGTAATGGAAACAACCTGGAAGCAACTTAAACATCCATCCCCCAGAGATGAGACGAATAAACAAACGTTGCTGCATTTACAAAATGGAATAAACACAGCAGATAAAAATGAATGACACATAGATAAATGCAGCAACCGGGATGAATTTCAAAAATATAATAATGAAGAAGAAAAACAATAGGTACCATTTATATATCAAGTTTGAAAGCATGCAAAATCATGCTTCTTTAGTCTACACTGAGAAAGTGAGGAGAGACCCAAAGAAAGTGAGAAAAGAAGTTGTGGATACTTTTGGGAGAAGAGGATTCAAGCAGAGGAAAAAGCAAGAGCCTAGGGCCTGAGGTGAAAACACGTTTGACGGGTTTGAGTAAGAACTAGCTTGTCCGTGTGGCTGGAATAGCGTATATGCAGGAAGGGAGAGTGTAGGAAAGAAGGCCAGAGATGTGGCCAGTTGTCAGACGCTGAAGGACCATGTCATAGCTAATGTAAAGTTTAGAAAAGGAAGCGTGTGGTGAAAGGCCTAAAAATAAGGCCCGATACTATGTCCTTAGTTGACATCTGGGGGATAGTAGGAAGACCTCAAATGGTCTACCTACAAGTCCCCCTCCCCATTCTGCTCCCCCAGAAAAGATCCCCTAGCCAAACAACCAGCTTATTATCCAATGGACAAGGTGCAGCTCCTGCTGATCTTTAAATTATTCAACCAATTACATCCTTCTGGGGAATCAGGGGGCACCCCAGCCTTGACACCAAAAAGCCTGCCTCCCCCTGGTTGTTCACTCTGAGTGCAACCCCCTGCCATGCATGGCATGCAGTGTACCCCTCCCCCAGACTGTGACTCAGTCTCCTCTGTCCAGTGCTGGGCGTCCTGTGTCTGACCATTAGCCATGTCCGGAAGCCCAAGGTGGGAATTCCTCCCTCACCAACGGGGTGGACAGGAGACGATTCTAACAGGGTCACCCAACCTGACTTATGCTTTAAACAGAAGCTGGCTACTACTGAAACGAACTAAAAAGACACAAAAACAAGAATACCAAACACAAGGTTGTGCATCGTCCAGATGCAATCATTATCTCACATAGACGAGAGCAGATGTTGTAGAGGGGAGACATGGCTGGATTTGAGATAGACTGAGAAGGTGCAGCCAGTAGGATTTGCTCGGAAATTGAATATGGGTGTGAAAGAGAGAGAGCAGTCAGGGCTTTTGTTCTGATGACTGGTTACCATTTATTCATGTAGGGAAAACTGGGAGAAGGGCTGTTTAAAGGGAAAGAAAGGATCCAGCTCATTTTGTGAGGCTTGTATTGTCTTGATACCAAATCGAATTCAAGAAGACAAATTGCATATAGATCAGTTTCACTTATGAACATGAATGTGAAAATCCTAAATAAAATACCAACTAGAAGGGGGCACCTGGGTGGCTCAGTCAGTTAAGCGTCTGCCTTCGGCTCAGGTCATGATCCCAAGGTCCTGGAATGGAGCCCCACATCAGGCTCCCTGCTCACTGGGGGGCCTGCTTTTTTTCTCTATCCCTTTGCCCCTTACCCTTACCCCTTCCCCTGCTCATGCTCTCTCTCTCAAATAAATAAATAAAATCTTTTAAAAATATATATCAACTATCAGAATTGAATAATTTATTTAAAACATAAAGCATGGTCAAATAGGGCCCATTGAAGAAAAATGGTTTAGGAAGAGAAAACATAAAACTATTAAAATAATTGATCACAGTGACAGAGTAAAGGAGAAAAATCACATGATTATCTTAACAAATGCAGAAAAAGGATTGAATAGGGGCACCTGGCTGTCTCAGTCTGTAGAGCATGCGACTCAATCTTGGGGTTTTAAATTAGAGCCCCATGTTGGGTATAGAGATTACTTAAAAAAATAAAATCTTAAAAAAAAAGGAAAAGTATTGCATAAAATTCAACATGTAAGTTTTTAAAATAAACTCTTAGAAAACTAGGAATAGAGGGGAACTTCTTTACCCTGATAAAAACTTTCTACTAATGATCTACTGCAATCATCAAATTTAATTAGAAAATTTTAGATGCAATTTCCTTTCAAGTTAGGAACAAGACATGAATGCCTTGGTGTCACTGCCACACTTAAACAGAGTTCAGGAAGTCCTGGTCAATGCATTAAGACCAGGAAGGAAGGAGACCGAATTGTTACTATTTGCAGTTACAACACCATGATCAAATGCATGGAAAACCTAAGAAAAGCTGTAAACAATTATAATTAAAAGGGAGTTCAGCAAGTTTATTTTATACACACACACACACACACACACACACAATCACAGACACACACAAAACTTAATAATGTTTCTATAAACAAGCAATAACCAATAGAAAATACAATAGAATATAAATACAACTCATACTAGCAACAAAAACTATAAAGCATATAGACATCAACTAAAGAAAACACAAGAACTTTATAGAGAATAAAACTTAAACTATTAAAGCACATACATATCAGAAAACTTAAATAAATGAACATTAAATATTATATATATTAACCATTTGCTTTAACATCATATAGAGCTAATTCTTCCTTGGTCAATCTCTAAATTCAACATAATTACAATAAAAATTCCAGAAATAATTTTTGATATAAAAATGGATTCTAGAATTTATGTGGAAAAATAAGAATTCTCAAAGGGTTAAAGCAAAACCAAAAAGATGATAAATCAGGTACTAGGACATACTGAAGGAAATGAAGAAAACCTTTTTTAATAAAGCTAACACAGGTGGTGGACTGAGAGATACCACCAGCTAAAACCCACAAATGACTAAATGTCAAGATGTGGAAAGAAATTCTTGTAATTCGGTTAAGTCAATATTGAAAATGAAGTTCAAAGCAGAGAAAATGGGGAGAATAACCCATCCTATGAGAAAATAAGACAAATTAGAAAGTCATAATCATAAAAACCAGCAAAGTCAGGAAACACAGTAAGGAAAAAAAAAAAAAACATGGGCAAACATATAAGTAGGCAAATCACAGGAGGAAAACCCAAGTGGCTAATAATTATATGAAGAATATACTACCTCATTAATTTAAATTAAAACTAAAGTGATATACAACTCAATACACAGAGATTGGCAAAAGTTAGAAAGCCAGAGAATAGCAGGTACTGGTAAGGATGTAGAAAAACAGTAATCCTCGTACACCACTGGAAGAAGTACAAAGGATTGCAGACTTCCTAGAAATCAACTAGCGATGCTTAGTGAAATTAAGATGCATACCCACAACCACCCCTAAATCCTACTCCTGTGTATGTAATTCAAACAAATTCTCATTTAAGTGTGTACAAAGACATATTAGAGGATGTTCATGCCAGACTGTGTGTGGTAGCAAGGATTTGGAGCCACCCTAAATGTCCATTGATGGGGGAAATTGATAAAGAAAATGTGTGATAGGGTACAATGGGATCCTATGTAACCATCAGACGTAGTGAACCAGATTTTCACATAGCAACACAGATGAATCTCAAAGTGTTGAGTAAAAAAAGAATAACAAAAAGATGAGATTCAAATCTTGACAGCAATTATGTAAATCAAAAATAATAACTGATGCATAATAACATTATTTTTTGAGGATATATATGTCCACATAAACAGCGGGAGGATGGATTTCAAAGGTAGAGTACAGTATAGCAAGTGTGCATAGCAGGAAGGGAGTGATACTGCAGATGAACGGGGAGAACACAAAAATAAGAAGAGGGGCCTTACATGGATGGATGTTGATAATGAGTCATGAAGAGAAGAGTTTTCCTAACTCAATTCTGCCCACTGGAGGCCTATGAAAGACAAAGCAAAGAAAGGAAAAGAACCAAAAGGGGTGTTGAAAAATCCTTCCAGACGATCTGTTACTTGATGCTCTGAAATGTCTGTCTCACTTCTTCAGAAAAGAATGAACCCATTCTCTAAAAAAATTCACGGAAACCAATGAAAATGAAAACACAACTGTTCAAAATCTTTGGGATACAGCAAAGGCAGTCCTGAGAGGAAAGTATATAGCAATACAAGCCTTTCTCAAGAAACAAGAAAGGTCTCAAATACACAACCTAACCCTACACCTAAAGGAGCTGGAGAAAGAACAGCAAATAAAGCCTAAACCCAGCAGGAGAAGAGAAATAATAAAGGTCAGAGCAGAAATCAATGAAATAGAAACCAAAAGAACAGTAGAACAGATCAACAAAACTAGGAGCTGGTTCTTTGAAAGAATTAACAAGATTGATAAACCCCTGGCCAGACTTATCAAAAAGAAAAGAGAAATGACCCAAATCAACAAAATCATGAATGAAAGAGGAGAGATCACAACCAACACCAAGGAAATACAAACAATTATAAGAACATATTATGAGCAACTCTATGCCAGCAAATTAGATAACCTGGAAGAAATGGGTGCATTCCTAGAGATGTATCAACTACCAAAATTGAACCAGGAAGAAATAGAAAACCTGAACAGACCTATAACCACTAAGGAAATTGAAGCAGTCATCAAACATCTCCCAACAAACAAAAGCCCAGGGCCAGATGGCTTCCCAGGGGAATTCTATCGGACATTTAAAGAAGAATTAATACCTATTCTCCTGAAACTGTTCCAAAAAATAGAAATGGAAGGAAAACTTCCAAACTCATTTTATGAGGCCATCATTACCTTGATCCCAAAACCAGACAAAGACCCCATCAAAAAGGAGAATTACAGACCAATATCCTTGATAAACATGGATGCAAAAATTCTCACCAAAATACTAGCCAATAGGATCCAACAGTACATTAAAAGGATTATTCACCATGACCAAGTGGGATTTATCCCTGGGCTGCAAGGCTGGTTCAACATCCGCAAATCAATCAACGTGATGCAATACATTAACAAAAGAAAGAACAAGAATCATATGATCCTCTCAATAGATGCAGAAAAAGCATGTGACAAAGTACAGCATCCTTTCTTGATCAAAACTCTTCAGAGTATAGGGATAGAGGGTACATACCTCAACATCATAAAAGCCATCTATGAAAAACCTACAGCGAATATCATTCTCAATGGGGAAAAGCTGAGAGCTTTTCCCCTAAGGTCAGGAATGCGGCTGGGATGTCCACTATCACCACTGCTATTCAACATAGTATTAGAAGTCCTAGCCACAGCAATCAGACAACAAAAAGAAATCAAAGGCATCCAAATCGGCAAAGAGGAAGTCAAACTCTCACTCTTTGCAGATGATCTGATACTGTATGTGGAAAACCCAAAAGACTCCACCCCAAAACTGCTAGAACTCATACAGGAATTCAGTAAAGTAGCAGGATATAAAATCAATGCACAGAAATCAGTGGCATTCCTATACACCAACAACAAGACAGAAGAGAGA